>NW_027273860.1:11817500-12340000 GCF_046630095.1 Trachinotus anak
GAGGTCAGATCTGTAATTTAATGACCTTACTTAACTGCCATATGTATTTGGTGAAAGGCCAGGCTTTATTAGGCAAGCAACGTGTGCAGCGCTGTGGACAGGCACTAGCATGCATTATTCAGGAGATGGACCATCTCTCCTCTCTGCTCGATCTCACTTATGCAAACCTGAATCTCCTCTTGAGGATACGCCTCCTTCAGTCTCAGGACTGAGGTGTTTCCCCCTGAAGACTCCTAGTCTTCAACGAAGGTTATCTTTACTTGTATTATCCACCTATGAAGCATCCACAACTGGTATAGAAACAGTTAATAATTCATTGTTACTGTAGCATAACATAGCTGCAATGATATTTAATGATATATAATTACACACATGTACAAATACATGTAGGTATTTTACAGAACTCACAGTGCTTGAAGTTAATTCTCGACCTCGGAAATAATCCTTTGACAAAAGTGTTTTGACTCAAGGTCTACTTGCTTAGATTCTTCTGTGGCTCTCAGCTGTACCTCATGGCCTTCATCACTAGCTTGGAAGTATTCATAAATAAATGAATATGCAATTGGTAAATATGAAATATGAAGACACTTTTTATAGGTTTACAACTTTTATGTTGCCACTCATTGATCATCTGTTGAAACAAAAAGAGTTATAGTTGTTGACAAATACATTAATAAGCATCAAAAATAACAACTCAAAGGTGGACTTGTATCTACTGAAAACCATTTATTAACTGCTTATCAATGTAAAATACACGGGGCTTTGGTCCATTTGAATCTCCACTTCCCTAAAGAATATGAAGAGTAAACATACATTTTAAAGTCTCCATGTGGGTGTCTTTGAGTAGCGACTGCAAGCAGCTGCTGTAGGTGAATATATATGTGCTCATTCTCATTATTTCCACAAACTATAGTATATAATGCAGTGAAACCACATGTCAGCCGTGTGTGTTTACCTAACCCACATTTTTTATATTCAACTTTTCTTTCAAGATTCTTTCTTTGGTATCTCTTACAGATAGAAAGACTCAATTTCCCATTTATGTATGTGAGAATAGCTTTGATGAACAGTTGCGGTTTTGAACACGTTTCATTTCTAACATGAAGATGAAGCAGGATGCTGCTGGAAGAAAAACAAGCATGCTCGACATTCCTGTAAATAAACTAGTAAAGTAACATATGGTCACTGTTAAAATCAACTTCCTTTCTAATTATCTCTCCACACTTATCTATAACGTCCTAGCTTTCTCCAGAGTTTGGAATAAGTCTGTGAAATGTCTAAATGTAGACTCGACTAAGCATGCATCATCTTCATTGACCTTTAAAGACAAATCCTCCAGTGTCTGCGATGCCTAGAAGTGGTTCAATAGTCCCTTTGAGAGTGTCTCTCTTGATGGGTAAAATCAATAACCAGTTTTCACACAACATTCATCTTGGTGTTTGCCTAATCAGCAATAGAAAAATCACTGGCACTCTGTTCTACTCTCACAGGCCCCTCTCAGTAGTAATACTGTGTGCTAATGCTAATCTGTTATCTCATGTGCTGTGGCATTTTCTACTGCAGAGTACCTGTTAATTGTCTGTGCCGCACTGATGTTTGTCTCCTCTTTCTCCTCTTCATTTCTTTAATTCCCACAGACCCTGTAAAACAGTCCATAATTAGCATACAGTATTCACACAGCACAGTTAGGAGCATCTTAGCCGATAATCAGCTCAGGTTCTCTATGTTTCTTTAAGGCATGAGAATTACATGTCTGTCTTACGAATAATTCATCATAATGCAGCCACTTTACCTTCATTTATGTATATTCACACATGTGTAGTTTAAACACCACGCTGTGGTGCACAAGTCATGTATTTGGTAATTACTTTGTGGGGTTCCAGGAATTATAAGTTTCATACCTGCATCCTAGCGATTACTAGGTGATGTTTAAAAGGCAAATTTGCATAGCACATATATAATCCAGAAGAAAAACCTTGTTCTTAATTTTCTTCAGTGCATGTCTTCCATGAAAAGGGGGCTAGAGCTTGCATTTTAAAGGGACGTATGAGGGGAACCAGCTTCACCAGGACTTGTTGACAACTGGTGAAATTGAACAAGGATGAAAACATGATTGGAAGCGTCAAAGCTGCAGACAGAAAAACAAAAAGTATGGAAACCACACAGAAATATTTTTCAGAGTTACACTGGCATTGACACATCTGTACGATATCTGGTGAAATATGATTCTTGCTGATTTATATGTATAGGCCTATATCGTCTGATCTGTTTGTCATGGTACCATCAGCATCAAGCCTTTCACAGATGTCAGCACAAGGAGCCACTATATTTCAATTTTCAATCAGCTCCTAATCATTAAAGTCAGCACAGGACCACTGATCTGTCTCCCCGAGCATCTCCAAAGGCTCCTGCGGTCACAGAGCCACACATGATCGATGCCTCCTGCGCTGTTCCTGTTGCAGAGGCTGAGCAAAGGCAATAACCAGACCATGACCCCCTCAAAGCCGTTTCCCTTTGTCTTGAACACCTCCTAATCCTGCAAACATTCAGGCTGCAACACAATGACTGTGACACACACACACACACATAGGGAAGAAATACAGTACATTCACAAACACACATGCCTCGGTCCTCTGGCGAATCAGAGCTGTGAGTCAGCTATTGGAAATGTGGCAACTAAGGCAAGCACTTGATATGCAGGCATCTGCTTTGTGGCTTATCTCCACTGCTCAACTGTGCAGAGCAATTGCTGCTTGGCTGGCCCCATAAAAAGCTTTCTCTTTTCATTTTTTTTTTCCTTCCTCCTCTCCTCATCATTTTCTCTGCCTTCCTCCTCAGTTTGGTTCTCTCTAGTTGCCTGTGGCTTCACTGCTCTTAATTGCTATTTTGGAAAGACATTATTGCAATCATTTCCAATTATGTTAGTTGCAATCAAATGGATGATTTAACCCTAATGTGAAAGATGGTCCAATGCCATTTCAAATTATGTTAGCGTTGGAGAAGTGTCGCTCATAGGAAAATGAGGATGGGATGGAGAGCATGGAAGGAGAAGAAGCTTCCTAATCTGTAGTACAACAACGATAAGACAACTAAGTCACCAAGGTAATCTAAAAACTACACAACTACATGTGCCAAATTAATCCTCATTAATCCTCATTATGCGATTATCTCTATGCCAGAATATTAAAACATGGGATAAGCTTTCCATCTGGTCAAAAACATCTTTTGGGATTAAAGATCTAGGACCTACTTCATTCTAACAGTGTTTATATATTTATATTTACCACTTTTTCTCAGGCAGTTTTTTTCAAACTAATTTTATAAAGGCTAGGGTCACATCCCAGCACAAAATTTACTTTGCAGTAAAGTTGCATTCAGAGTCAAATAAAATTATTTCGCAAAGCCTCATAAACAGCAGTAGACTGTGCAGCAGTATTTTCTTAACATAATCGTGTTCATATTTTGTTTGCAAGTCAGCCTCTAGTGCTGTCTGACAGCAAAAATATGCCAGTGCCAGTTCAGCTACAGGTCAAACTCAGTTCACCACAGTCAGTCACGGAGGTAGTGTGAAAGTGAGACACTTCAGTCTTGTGTGTAATACATTCTTACACACACAGTAGAAGTTTCATCTCAGTGCTGTTTCTTTCATTGCTACAATGAGCTGAAACATCTGTAAAGTCAAGAGGAGCTGCAGAGTCAGTGAAAATTCAACACAGTAAGAGACTGCCTTGACATTGTCGCATTGTTTTCAGATCATTTAACACATTGTTATTATTGTTATTGCAAACATATGGGAAAAGGTTTATAAATAGTTATTGACATAATCATAACCGCTGTTTTTTTTCCAAGTTCATTATTAATCATTCCTATTTAGCACATAACCTTTAAACGCATAGTATGTAACTTGTGCCACTAGGGACCTCTCAGTCGAGAAAAAAAAAAAAAAAGAACAAAAAGACGGCGTTGGGGGAGCTCCTGAGGGATCGTGGGTCAATCAGTCGTTCAGGGGGTTTTTACTGGCAGAGACGTCCTCCATTAAAAATGGACAAAGGGACTAACTCAGTAGAAACAGCAAATAAAGCAGTTTAACTTTGAAAATCTTTCAGCGGACCCAGGCATTTCAGAGTGGATGGAAACTGAGACTACTTACCTTAGTTTCTTTGATAACCTATGTACCAGATGTTCAGGACATATTTACCGACTATTTACTTATACGCAGAGGTCTCCTCCTCTCCGTAACCAGCAGGCCAGGGGATAAAAAATAAAGCAGTTTCACTTTAAAAATCAGTGATTCACTGAGGCAATTCAGAGGACACAGGACATCTCAGAGTGGATGGGAGAACTCAAAAAACTATATACATAGGTCTCGTCATTTTTAGACATTTTAATGTGTAAAAGTTACATATTTAGTTACATAGTTCAGTTTCTTACTTTCTCCAACTTTTGCTGGTATACCATGTTTGCAATCTGAATCCAATGAAAAGTATTGAATGTAATGAATCAGAAGTCTAATGCTGAAAAAATGCTAATGATAAATATTGTCAGAAATTGAGTTTGAGTTCATGAAAATCGAAAGGATTATGACTTTAATGACCTAGTCATATTACATACATCATAAAATCCAAATTAGAGGATTAAATGATTAGTGAGTGTTAAAGTTTATGCTTTCCGTTGGTTTGCCACCCCACATCATTTAGAGTCAAGTTTTTATTCATGAGCACAGTATCATGGCACAAGCACTCTACAAGTAGTCTGTAGCTGGCGGCTCTTCTTCTCTGATTGTATAACCATTAGAGCACTGGTTCTTTCACTTCATTGTGCATGGAGCACATCTTAAATGTCACTGGGAGTGTAAGGAATGATCCAACTTAGGCAGTGGCCCAAATGAGATATTAAAATATTAAAGTGCAGACAAAAAGTTTAAGGTTTCCCCAGCATGGAAGAGAAATGCTAAATGTCCAGAATCAATTGAAATCTTCACCACTTTTCAATAATGCATTAAATCTGCTAATTATTAAAAGGTCATAAGAATTTAAAAACTCTAAGGACACAGCAGGGCTTCAGTCTTATATAAAGTTTGATCCTCGAATAGCGATGGCCAGTTATCTGTCATGTCTGTTGTGACTCAATGTAATCAAGCTCTATTGAATAAGAGATAAAGGAGATGAAATCAGGAATGTAGCAAAACTCACAAAGTAATTGTTCTGCACATTACCATATTTGACAGCATGAAAGGAAACCATAATGTTCATAATCGGCCACTGGCATGAGGAACAAAAGGTTAATGTAAGGGAATAGCAGAGAGGTGATGAAGAGCTGGTCATGACATTTCTATCTGTCTTCCATTGAATTTCTTTGCTATTGAATAATCTTTGCCATGTTCAGTTTCTCACCTTGGATTGTGTCTAAATTCACTCTGACATATAACCGAATTACACTGATTATTATCATTAAAAAGCACTGTTGAATTATGTTGTGACTGAATTGTGCCACTTCCTCAGTGTAATTTCAGAAACACCCAAAGGTCTTTCTCCAGTAAACCTCAAAGTGGATTCATTCATTTTTGCCTGTGTACACTTTTTGTATAACCTTTGAATACCTTTCTTTTTTTATTCCCAGACCAGTGTAACAAGGAGGAAGTAGCAGACAAATGATAAGGACTATTTGTCAGTTATTCCCAGTTCACAGCCATCCTATTATTTTTTTTATGAGGGCTTCTGACACCTTTCCTGATGCCCACATCTATCACTTAAGTTTCCTTATGGTCTCCAGCAATAATCAGGTTGCTTGCACTGTCTATATTTAGTTCATTCAATGTCGTGTAAGGACAGGAGGAGATATTCATAGCGTAAGCATAAAGTGAATGGGGTTGTGTCTCTTATGTGGCTCTACACTCACCAAGGACTTTATTCTTCGAGGCATGGATTGTACAAGGTGTTGGAAACATCCCTTTGAGATTTTGGTTCATGTTAACATTTCTGTAATTTTTGCAGACTTGTCAGCTGCACATTCATGCTGTGAATCTCCTGCCAAAGGTGTGCCAAAGGCCACTGAAGTTCACTGAACTCATTGCCATGTTCAGGAAACCAGTTTAAGTTGACTTCTGCTTCGTGACATGTTGCAATATCAATATCAATATCAAGTAGTCATTGAAATATGGTTAATTAAAGCCATAAAGGGAAGAACATATTCAGTAAAAATACACAGGCTATGGCCACACTACTACGTTTTAGTACTGCTGTCCACAATACTCCAGAGTTTTCGAGCACCTAAAACAGAGACTTTTGGAAACGTTGCTGGACCTGTTTTAGTTTGAAAACTGGTATTAACACCAAAATCGTGCAAAGTAAACATTCCCCACACTATTGCACCACCAGCAGCCTGAACTGTTGACACAAGGCAAGTTGAGTCCATGGACAGCCATGCTGCTCACACCAAATTCTGACTCTACAACCTGCGCACCTCAGCAGAAATCATTATTTATCAGAACAGGCTATGTTTTTCCAGTCTTCAGCTGTCTAGTATTGGTGATCCTGGACCCACTGCAACCTCAGATTTCTGTTCTGGGCTGACAGGAGTGGAACCCAGTGCAGATTTCTGCTGCTGTAGCTCACCCGCCTCAAGGCACATCAGATAAGTGAACATTAACTGAAGCTGCTGACCTGAATCTGTATGATTCTTTGCATTGCACTGTTGCCACATGATCAGCTGATTGGACACTTAATAAGCAGGTGTTCAGGTGTTCAATATAACGTGCTTGGCGAGTGTATGAAGAGATCCCGACATGTCAAAATCATTTATAGGTTCATAATAAACTGCAAGTTGTACTTTTGTTGCCAGTTATATCTATTGGCTTTCATTAAAACCCTCTCCCACGCCTGTACTTGCTCTCAATTTCTTTTCCTGTCTCTCTTCTTTGACATCAGTTATACTTTAAGCCATTTGCCATGTTGCCTCTGATTGTTCATTCTGCCTCCTTTATGTATGTTGGATCCACAGACACTATTAGCTTCTCAGGCACACCCCTAAATGTAGCTCTTCTAATTGAAATGAGGCTCAAATTACACTGTGTGATGGAGGAAAATTACTCCAAAGTATTCGCCCTTCTCACTCTTGTAGTGTACTATAATATAGTTATCTTCTGACTGTCAGACGTAACAGTTAAGCCAGGAAGACAAGTGACATTGAATACCTCTCTGTTGTCAGAGTGCCATGGGGGGACTTTTAAGTGTGGGTCTAGTGTAGTGGCTGGTTGATAAACTGTTTGGAGGGCTGTGGTCAGTATAACTGATGCTGCCATACTTGATGGACCACTACTCATGTTTCACATTTAAAAAAAAAAAAGAAGACGAAGAAGAAGAAGAGGGTCTTTTAAATGCAAAGATACCGACTGCAGAGATTTACTTCTGAAGATGAAGAAGACAATAAGAACAGATTTTTACTGCGCATCCATCCACCTGCACGAAATCCATCCCGTTTGACAATGCTGGCATGAAATATGAGCACGGCCCAACAGCGTGTGTGATTGATAATTGCTGTACTGTGGCTGCCCGTCTGCCATCTCCACTGTGGCTTGCCAATTCATCAGACATCAGAGGCAGATTGGGCTGATGACTAATGTCTGCGTCTGTCTGTGACAAACCACGGCTATATGCTTGCTTGCTGCAGCCAGACAGCATGCCACTTGTGAATCTGGCTTATTAGTGAGGTGACAGTCCAACCTCTTGAACCTGGCATCAAATGATGATATGAAAGGAAGGGGAATTGTTTGTAGTGCCTAACCTTTCTGACACCGAAAAAGTAAAAGTAACCCAAATCAGAGTTTGAGTCAGCTACTCTGTGTGCATTTTTTTTCAACCAAGCCTTTTAAAAACGGTAATCCTAAACATTTTATGTATCTATTGCGATAAATAAGCAGGCACTGCCTACACACACCATCCCGGGTGTTAATGAGACAAGGATACTCTCTCTTTCTCTCTGTTCTTTGCTGATTGGCTTCCTATTTCCAGCTCTCATTCTTAGATAGGGTCTGTTATTAAGCAAATGAGTTGCTGCTCCAGTGGGCTTTGCCATCAGATAGCCGTGAATGAAGGTTAATGACAGTGTTGTTCAGTGGGGAAGTAGAAGTGCAGAGGGGGGCTCACCAGGCATGACGCCCTGCAATGTACATGTGCCCTCTGACCTGCTGTCACTGGTCTCATGCTCTGGCTTCCGACTCCCATGAGCGCACAGTCTGTGAGAACAGGCGGCGCCAGATGCTCGATGCTTAACAGAAACAACATCATTAATCAGGGAAGGTAAAGGTGTCTTTGGTTTACTTTTTGCTTCCATGGTGTATACATGGGTTGTTTATTACAGTCATGTACACCAAGCAGCCGGGCTGGTTGTCGTACAAGGAATTAGCTAGCAATCCATGCACCTGAGAAGCACGGGAGAAAGAGGTTGATTTGAATGTGCCCAGGGTTATTTTAAATTGAACTCCTTCCCACGATTGTTCTCATTATTTCCTATTATGCTAGCAGTAATATTTTCGCGTAAAGATGCTGCCAGCAATATGATAATCAAGTGACTGTTTTGTACATTTTGTAGTAGTGACAGAACAAAATGACCTCAGAGCTGCATTTGAACTATCTTTAATGCAACTCAAATTAATTACTTTCCCTGTTTGTTTCACTGTTACTACTCAGCATAAGTTTCCCTCTTGTACTAATGTGTTGTTTAACTTCATTTAAGCCCTCTGTGTTGCTAAAACCATTTGCATCTGCTCTATAATTAGGATTTCTGCTTTTCTCCATCAAAGCCAACCATGCAACTAGCAGCTAAGGAGTTTAGCTTCTCTTTTAGACTAATTCAAAATCCGCACCAAAAATCTTTTTTGCCTTAGGTTAATTGCCACGTTTGAAAAGTCAACCTCTTGTGTGGGTCTTGAATGAATCCTTTCTTTGTCTTCTGTGTGCCAAACATGAAAAGAAGAAAAAATAAATAGCTAGAATCCTTAGGGCTGGCAGTGCCAACAGACATTGTGCTTGGCTCAGTGCCTGGTTTCAAGAGAAGATTCTTTCATTTGCAGCAGGCTTTCCTCCCTCAACAGGGGGATAGAGGTGGATTTTCCCGTATTACACCAGAAAATCATTCTTTTAATTTGAAATCTGGGTATTTTTTGTCACTTTTGTCTAAAGTGGAGAAATATGGCAGTTATTCTCAGATGACTAGCAGCATATACAGGATATTTAATTTAGTATCTTGTAAGAAAATATATTCTAGTAACACCAGAAACTCTATTAATGTTAGTATTTGATAGCTCACAGTAAACATGTAAAAAAAAAAAAAACACAAAAAGCAACAACTTTTGTTATAATGTTGAGATTAATAGTTGCACTTAGATAAGCAGTGCAAAACACAATTTTAGGCAACATTTCTGATTTCATCATACTACAAGTTCTGCCTCAGGTAGGCCTATGCAAAGACCTTTGAGTAGATAAAGCACTCTCTCCCATTCATCAATGTTTGAACCCTTACACAAATTCCAATATACTTTGATAAACATGAAAGAGAGTGTGTGATAACATGGCCAGCTATCAAATGAGAAAAAAACTCAGGCTGGTGAATCTAACCATCGCCTCATTGAGCACACTTTGCAGGAAGCAGGTGCTGCTGATGTATTTTCTATATTCTACATTTTGTGTGTAATTGGCCTCACATCATATTGCAACTCTATTGCCACACAAGAATATTGCTTTTTAACGATGCTGCAAAACCTCCATATACATTAAATGGCAATGTTTTTTAGCCATGCCAGTGATATGGCTGCAGTGATACCAAGGTCCATCTGAAATAGTTCAAAAACATTTCAATGCCATGAAATTTTCCCTGGTCCCCAGAGGAAGAGTTCTACTGACTTAAGTGATCCGATAAATTGAATGAATGAACTTAAATCTCCACAACTATTGGACTTGACATTACATGAAGTGAGACATTCATAGTCAGCATAGCATGAGTTATAATAACTTAAGTGATCTTCTGAGTTGTCATTATCAGATCAAAATTTCAATTTGTCCAATATTTTGCTTTATGACCAAATACCTGCAAAATTAACATGCTAACATATTACACATAGTAAACATAGTAAAAAAAAAAAAATTACAACTAAACATCAATATGTAAGCTTTGCTAGCATGTTGACACTAGCATTTAGCTCAAAGTACCACTGGTCTACATATGCATGTGCAAATTGTTGCAGGTCTGTACATAAAATCATAAAAATCAACCAAACCT
This sequence comes from Trachinotus anak, assembly GCF_046630095.1. NCBI lineage: Eukaryota > Metazoa > Chordata > Actinopteri > Carangiformes > Carangidae > Trachinotus > Trachinotus anak. The sequence goes on from NW_027273860.1 coordinate 11,827,776, forward strand.
AAAAATTTGTGTAGATACACAACATGTACCTGTACCTAAATTTGAGTCTGAGTGGCAACAAAAAATTGCAATCCGGATATAATGCAGTAAAACAGTTGCAGAAATAATTTGACTGACAGTTGCAGAAGTAATTTGACTGGAATAAGAACTGCTTGTGTTATGATAGAGCGCCGCAGAATACCATGGACACACTTTTCTGCATGGCAGGTCATGGGTGTGTGTGTGTGTGTGTGTGTGTGTGTGTGTGTGCAAAGAGCTTGACTCTGCAGGGTGGGGAGGGATAGTGTCTATGGAGGGCTCTTTCATAAAGGTTCATAAGAGTTGAAGTTGAAAGGTGCTGTCGCTGACACTAATGCACCAGATATGGCTTCTGTGTCAAAGAGGAATTGTTCGGATGGAAGAGGTCAAAAGGAAACACCGTCTTTTCCTTTTAGCTTGCTTTGACTGAACACAGCCGTCAGCCAACAACCATCCCAGCCATTCAAATTACATGTTGTGTTTTTTTTGTCTTTCAGTGGGAGGAGGGAGATGAGGAAGAACATCTTCTGTTGGGCCTTGAAAAAATCGACTGTATAACGTTCCAAGTACAGAGACAATGATTGCCAGTAGAAGATGAGCCTGTCAGTCAGTCCTCATCTCCATATCCTTGAGAGTGTTGACATTTCCAGTGTGATGGGAGCTTTTGCTTTTTTTTTTGCATTCCCTTGCTGTTTTACATCTGCAGATCACTGCTTTTATCAAGCAGGGCAGAGTGTGCCAGCCACATTATTAATTACTTGCTCAGTGGTTAATTATAACAGATTAATAAGTATATAAAACAATTTAAAATGTGATTAAGTGCATATTTACTTAGCACAGTCAATAAAGCAGTTAATAAACAAAATTAGCAAAACATCAATTAATTAAACAGATAATTAATTATTCATTATTCTGGCTTTGAGCACTGGATACATTTATGAGTGGACTATAAAATTTGTTTTGGAGCATAGTATTGTAATCCTAATTCAGCTATGCAAAGCTCAGTTGTCAGTTGCTTGGTTAAAGTTGCCTTTATTAGATAAATTAGAATTTTCTGTGGCATAATAAATGTAATAGGATTGAATGAAGATTAACTGCCTACAGAATATTTTTATTACATTGTTTAAAAACCCTCCCATCTAACAGTGAAAGGATAGAAATTAAAAAAAAAAAAAAAAAAAAGGCTCATCATCATCTTATGGAAATATTGAACTTTACTTACTGACCTATCAGACATATGCCCCCACATAAACGTGATGGAAATTTTATATTATCTCCTGTCTGAATAAATACCTGAGTCACTTCTACATAAAAGTCACAATGGCAACGTAACTAGGTCAAAAAATATATATGAATATTTAGCAAGAACGTTTTATAGTATGTGAGCAAATAGAAATGAAAACAGAGCCTTAATGTCTTGTTAGTCTGTGCTTGTGCACTGTCAGACCTTAGAAAGTAGGCAAGAAAATTCTGCATCTAATAAATGATAAAAACGACAAGATAATTTACTTCATCTGTTAAAAGTCAAGCGTCACTTATATTGGTATGAAAAAAAGACATGATGGTAGCAATATTACGTATTCTATAGCTCAAGTTCTTATGCTTATGCTCTTGCAGTCAGTTAACTAATGACTATTGTCTAAGTCCAGTTTATACGTTTATCTACTGTAAATTTTGTAATCGAATAATGTCCAGATTAGCACCAACTGTTCATGCGGATAATATGCATATAAACATGACTGAACATTTCTGTGTATGCAGATACCCACTGCAGTAAAAACAGAAACACCTGTGCAAACGTAGGAATAGTGGGACGGATGTTGCTATACTGCAGCAAGGTCAAGGTTGGATGGTTGGACATACATACTGGTTGACCTTGATAGCAGAGACCATGGTTTCTGTTCCATCTCCCAGCAGCAACAGGTTTCTTTAAACCGTATAATTGTGGAGTAGGAGTTGTTGAGGGGCATGCTGGTAGTTCTGGAAGTAAAAGTCATACCTATTTGTTCAACAGACAATCTCAGGTAACTCATGGTTGGCGCACTTCTATGGCTTGAAACAGTATGAAACTCTCCAGGCTGAATTATTAGCCCCAAAGAATAACAACTGCATTAGAAACTATCCAGCTTTACTTTGAAAAGTCAAAGGTGCAAGTGATAACCATGTAGTTGACAGACCAGTACATAATCAAATGACTCTTTTTTTGGAAACAGTGGCACAAATCATTTTCAAAGGCAGTAACAACCTATTTTGTCACTTAGGTATAAGGACTGATTCTGTAATAAAATGCTGCAGCACACAGTAGTCAGTCTCAGTAAATTAAATAAGAATTACAGGCAGCTGTTACAGGAATGACTCTCAGATGCCAGGACTCTGAGTGCTATAACTAAAGCTTTGCCGATTGATTTCTTCATCATTTTACTTGATTTTACCCTCCATTTTGTCCTTTTATTACAGATTTATGAGTAATACATGGTACACAAGGGATGGTTTTCTATCCACCTTTTTCAATTAGAAATTAATTATTTAGGAAGCTATCTCAGTTAAATGCCATACCATGCCACTTAGACATCTTTCATTGCTCATTTGATTAGTGATCATTTGTTCCTCGGCTTGATAACATTTAACAGAGGGTGTCCATAGACAGCTGAGTTTGCAATTTAGAAGTGAGCCTTTTGAGAGGCCCCAGGGTAATGATCATGTCACAAGTTATTGCTTCTTTCTTTCTTTTCTTCTGCCCTTTTCCATCTGAACTGAGCTTTCTAGTGCAACATCAGTGATTTGGCCCAGAAGTTCAAATATTTCATCTCCCAGTGAGGAAGAGGAGCAAGCAATTAGACCCATAAATAAGAGAGAAGTCCAAAACCAGAGGGAGCCAGGCAGCCTGTTTCGTCATTGCACTGGGTTCACATCAAGTTCGAGAGTTAAAATGATCTGTAGTCCCGAAACAGCAGAATTGTGGCGAGGAGCAAATGTCCTGCAGTTTGTACACCAAACACCGTGGACAGAACACACATGCCACAGCCTGCAAATATCCTGTAAATATACATCTTTAATGATTTATGTTTAAGTTCCCATGACAGCATTTCTTCCTGTTTGAGTTGACCTATTTATTGTGTACGCTTTGGGCAATAAATGATGTCTTGTATTATTAACGCTGTCTCCGAAGGACAATCGCCACCCGTTGTAACCCACCATGGAGTGTTGTTCTCGATACATAATTTATGTTGTTCAATTAAGTGGGATCAAGCTAACTAGCTTGGCTTTTCCCAGTGTTTGTGATATTTGGGTCTGTATCCTCCATAGAGACCATCAAATATTTATCATATTTGATGGTCTGGGATAAGACTTTACTTAAAAACATCACATTTTCATCCCAGATCCAGTGTCCAGTTTAAAGTGAACATTTTTCTTTATCTAATTTAAATCTTCACAGCTGAACTTGCCACATTTCTCATATCAAAACCAATTTATTTTACAACTTCCAAGACTAATCAATTGAACCTCTGTTTTGTAATTCTCAACCAAATCATTTTTAGCATTTAACAACCTTCAATCACCTACATCAACTCCGACCAGTGTGACAGTATGAGATGGGACTTAACAAAGACTTAAGAATAAAGGTGAGCCGAAGAGGAAAGTTGAGGTCAGTACACGGTGAGAACAGGTGTAGCTTCAAGTCGGCCTACTTCTGCCAGGGTGTTGCATGTGCTTGAGTGTGAGCTGCAACAAAGCAAAAACAGTGGTCCTGGGGATACAGATGCTGTATCATGAGGATCACGGTAGACCTGCTGAATTCCAGCAACTCTTTATCAACAGGGACGGGAAAGGACAGAGAGGGAGGTTGCATGGCTTAAAGCACTGTTTATCTCTCCTGCAAACAGCCATTCTCTTTTCCGCACTATCCATTACTTGCAGCAATGAGGCTGCAAGTAGGTTATCTTATTCTGACCTAGAATGATCAAGACTGTGGATTTTGTGTGGGACTGAGGGAGGGCAAGAACTAAGAATTGAAAATCTAAAATTTCTGTGAAGTGTGAACTTGCATCAACTCTTTGGTCACTCGAGGGGTGAAAACAAGTTGACACAAGAGTGGCATAATATCACCTTATAAGTAGCCTAGATATGACTAACTTGTTAGCAAACAGTTACCTATTTTCACATTCAGCAGATATGGGGCAACATTAAAATTCATTTAGATCCATATTTGTGTCCACCTGAAGAACGTTAGTCCAATGTTCACTCTCCTTTTAGCTCTGTTGTTGGTCTGTCTCAACTCCAACAAATAGCTGGTTCTTTAGCTGCTAAATGCTACTCTATGTTCACAAGCTATTTGCTGCAGCGTTTGTTGCAGACTGGAAAACCAAAACAATGATAAATAATAATTACATCATATCATGATTTATAGTTGTTTATTGTTTATCGTTGTTTTCTTTAGTTGTCTTGATCTTGAATTGTTGATAAAGGTGACTAAGGTTTAGGCACAAAAACAAATTCATTAAGATCATGGTTTGGGTTAAAATTACTACTTTGTCATAGGTCAGGACTGATTGTGACCATCATCAAAAGAAACTTAAGGAAACACACAGCGGTGTCCAACATTTTGTTGACAGATCCACATGTAGTACTGTACATTACCATATTTATTTAACTAGCTCTTGCAGTCACCCTAAAAGTTCATTTCTCATGCGTCACTGTTTCAAGCTTGTAAGAGAGCCTGTCCTTTCACTTTCACACTAAGTGTAACTTGATAAACTCCTAAGAAATTTTCAGGAGATTGCACAAAAATGTTATACCATGTATGGCAATTTCATGGCTGTTGTATTTTCTTTGAAGCCACATTTAATTAGAAATCATTTGAGTGTGAACAATATGAACAACAACAAGCTCATTACAGGCTTACAAATTATATTTACAGTTAACCATTTCATAAAATACTTATTTTCCTCTTATCCAGGGACATGATGAGGCAACATTAGACAACAATCACTACAACAATTATTCCAGTCGATGTAAGAATGTATGTGTTCCCTCTGTCCGACTGATTGATATTAAGCTTTAATTTATTTTTTTTTTACAACATAAAAACAACACTTGCTCTGGGACACGGGGTTAGTGGGAAGTAACAGAGGGTGGTAAAGTTTAGAGTGTGTTTGAGAGAGCAGAGCTAGATGCTGTTAGCGTGTTGAGTAATGAGTTTTATTAGTTACCCAATTACAGGAACATTTGAATGAACAACATGAATATATAGAAAGCTATTCATCACTAAGAGCTACAACAATCCTGCAGGTAATAAGTAAAATACCCGTTCATTTTAAAACTCACTGAAGAATGGTAATGTGTGTCCAGCCCATTTCATCTTGTCGTCACCTCTGCTGTCTCTAATTTAATGGTTGTTTCAACAAGGATTGTGGTTAAATGATTGATTGAGTTGCTAAATACTATTGTTATAATGTGATGTCATGCAATATTGGAGTGGACTGGGATTCTTTTTAAATCATCACCATCATCCATCTCTTCTGCCCATCTCTCCAGTAGCTCTTCTTTCTGCGCAACCTATTTATCCTATTGATTTCTCATTAGACATTAAATTACAGTGCTTCCATGTTGTTTTCTTCTCTTCTCTGTTAGCAGTTGGAGATCCTCAGGAGATTTTGGTTTGTAATGAGCCCCTTCTGACTCACGAAGAAAAGCTCTACATCTGCACTCTGACTCACTTTCACTGCTGACCCTTTTTGTTTTTGAGGGTGTGTGTGTGTGTGTGTGTTGAGGAGAGAAGTCAGTAGCCGAGATGACAGGAAGAAGATGGAGAGGTAACCTCAAATATGTATTATTAGCCGCACAGACATTTGTTTCCTGTGTTTAGCAGACAGCTCCGGCAACAGCTATGAGTCAGCCATCATAATGACTTCAGACCTTCAAACCTCCCCGGCACAGGGGTGTTTGTGTTTGTAACCTAGTTACTAACGGAGCCACAGTGAGTGTCATTTGTCCACAACTGCCAGTACAAATGGCTTGTTAAAAAAACAACCTCAGCTGGCAAAAAGTACTCCATTATACTGGGGCTGCAAGGTTATATTAAAAATTCAAACTACCATTCAAGTGTGGAAAAAAACAGATTCAAATTTCGCAATGTATACGTGCGACAGACTGTGCCTTGTACTCAAGAGACATTCCTAAAAAAGCACTGTCTGTCTGACATGTTGCATGCCCTGTTACTGGGGCGAACTGAAACAATTATTCAGGCCGAGAATTTGACTTGAACCCAGACCATCAGCAAACCACCAGACCACTGCTTTTGTAGCTTAACCCATTTGGTGATTGTTGAATTTGGCAACTATGTTCATCAGGGAAGAAAGTTTTAATAATGGATAATAAAATCAAATCAAACATTCCCTCTGCAGCAGCAACGCAGGTGGTGTGGACACACACTTGTGTTCAAGCTGTAGTTGCATTACAGGGATTGTTTATCATTTTATTTTAGTCAGCGTTACTTTATCATTGTGTGTCACAATACTATCAGGAATAGGGACAAATTTGAAAAGTCTACTGACATATTCTGGTGCACTGACTTGCTTGTGAAAGACAAGGAAAATCTGAAATGTCACTGACAGCGTTCATGTTGGTGGGAAAATAAAACATAGAAGAGATGAGGGCAGTGTAAGCTGGGTTGTGTATGTTTGCGCTGTTCAGTAGCATTTACATTGATATTAATAGATCATTCCACTGTGTCATAGATACACCAATACCACAACAATAGGAGTCAGTGAGAACAAACAAGTATTTTTTTTCTGTCTCAACAAATGCGGCCAAAAATGAGGACGTATATAAAGGAGTCTGTCCTAGTTGCCTTAGCTGCTGTACTGATTGCCATGGCGTGGCTTGTGTTTGTGTGTGTGTGTGTGTGTGCATGCATGTGTCATATGTATCCATGTGCATGTAAATTACAAGTGCCCCCTTCTCCAGGTCCTTTGGCCCCAATAATTTGAGTTTGATTGGGCGGCTGTTTCATTGAGCACGGAGGTCTGGAGAGGTAATAAATATGGGAAAGAAATGTGGACACTCACACATAAATGTCTGAAAGTGCAAGCAGCAGCTCACTTTCAGCTTTAATTTGTCTCCCACATGGCCACACTATAGTGCGTGCCCATTTTAAAAATCCTTTTGTTGTCTCCTATACTATAGAACCTATACATGGAAGCTAGTGTGTCATCTTATTTTAAATACATCAAATCAAAAGTGGAGCCTCTTCATTTCCTCTCCATTCTGTTTGGTGCAGCTGCAGACAGAAAAACAAGAGCACAGATGGATGTACTCTACCTCTGTCATACCTTGACACACATTGCTGTTTGAACAGTCATATCTCTGCCTTTATTTAGATAGTCCTCTATTCTGCCTAGTGCAACTATCAAAGGACTTTCTTCCCTTTCTTTTAATCTTACTATAATCAGATATTCCACATCACACATAAAGGGTGAAAGTCAAAAGGAAGAATCCCAGACTACTGCGTTTGGAAGCTAATCACCCTCAGTGCTCTGTGTGTAATATGTTCAACCTTCTGGACATTAACAGTGGCTTACTGGCTGCAAGTGACAGCAGACTGCTGTTTTTCAAGGCTGCCGGGTCTGGAGATGCGGGGTGCTGTTTAATATGCATGGACTCGCTAATTACAGCCCTCTTACTCTAATGATGTGGCCTTGAGACTGCCATGCAGAGGAATGGGCTCGAATATGCATGCATGCACACACACGATTGGTCTCTTTCTCTCCACTCACACACACACAAGTCAGTAAAACACATGACATCCAGTCTGGCTAAGATTGAATCAATCTGATGAACAACTTGTAAATCAGCATGTTGGTGGAAATTTGAGATGGTGGGTGTGTAGGTTGATAAAGCACATCAGGCCATAAAGAAAAATGAAAAAAGATATATTTAATGATATAAACATTCACCACTGTGTGTCTGTGATGACAGCATAACACAAGAGAGATCCAAGCAGATAAGGCACATTTATGGCATAATGAGTTGAAGTGCGCAAGAGATGAACATGCCCGGAAAAAATAGTAATGTCAATTGACAGATCAAATTAGTAATTCTGGGTTTGGAGATTCTCATGCTGTTACTCCTTCAAAGCTGCCACCAGGACACCGACCTGGGAGGCTGCCTAACACACTGTCACCCAGTGTCAGTGAGTAATCTGAAGTCTCCCCTCTTGCCTAATCAACCATCTATTATGCCGCTGTCTGCAGCTCTCCAGGAAAACACCGCCACAGCTCACATGCCCATCACCCCCTTTATATACACATACAATTATTTATCTGTCCACGTCTTTCTCTCCAACACGTCTTCCTTCACACACACATCCATGCAAAATAAAAAGCTACACACCTCCCTCAGTACTCTAGTCTCTGTTTCTCTCTTTCATACAGCAACACACACACACACAAAAGTAAATACACACTCCCTCTCTCTAGCACTCTCCAAAGGCGCCGTGGGAGCTTGCTGTGGTGGAGACATTAAATACATGGAAACAAAATATCCTGCTTGAGCCGGGGCAGACTGACAACACTGCAGCTATACTCTTTGATGAATGCCCAGCTGAAATTTACAAAATACATTTCAGCAAAACGTACTGTGCATTCAGAAGCTGCCCTGTGTTGTGGGAGGTGACTGCATTGTGTTGGTGAAATACAAAGCGAATTAGTAATTCACACAAAACAGAAACATATTCTCCAATTTACATGCCACATTTGCATAAGCATTGTGCTGCATTAGTTAGCGATGGAACAAGTTTTTTGTTTTCGTAGAGGTCTTGTACAAAGATGCACTGGCAGCTCCCTTGAGAAAACTCAGGCTGAAATTGAAAGCAAGGCATCGTAATTGTTCCTCGGCCCTCAGCAGGCTTCTGCCTCTACATGGCAGAAATTCCACAGCTCCGTGCTGCACCGTGGCTAGCAGTAGCAGTGGGGGAGATTGCAGCAGTGTGTATGCTTTCTGAAGCTGAATCTTCACCCTGCACTGCGGGTGGTTTTCACACCCACAAAATGGATCAATTATCCAGTCACAGACACCCATCCACACCACTCTCATACAATTAACTCACCCAGACACATGACAAGAGGGCTGGATGATTTGAACAGCTTCCTCAGTCGTAAAATCGATCTAAATGCATACCCTCTCAACCTTTACCAAAACTAACAAAGCTGTCTTTTTTTTCTGTTTTATCCAGCTCTCCCTTCAATCACAACTGAGCCCATCTGTGACTGCCTTATGTTTCAACAGTAAAGGCAAAGCTCCCTTAAATCTGGCATATGAAGGCCTGTGACAACCAAACTGTTAGACTTAATTAGATATGAGTAAAGCTCCCAGACTGAGAAGCACAGTTGTTTGCACAGTTTCCAACATTGACCCAATTGGCAAAGTCATATTCGTTACAAAGCGATATGTTCTGAATGTGAACGCCCCCCCCCCTGCAGGTGGTTCTTCTCATGTGGTTGACAGAGAACACGATGTTGCTTTAATTGCTGTTTTGTTCTGTGCTGAGGTGCAGAGGACACACTGAGGCAGGCAGGGAGACATTTCAAAGACCAGTGCTTAGAGAGTCAAAATGTTTAACTTTCCCTGTTTGGCCTAAATTAATTTATGTTCACATGAGTTTTTTTTTCTTCTTCTTCTTTTTAAACAGAAAAAAAAGCCATGTCCTTCATTCAGTGTGGGTCCAAATAAGCAAGCATACACCCATGCAAACAGGAATAGGGAGCAGTGTTGTGCATCACTGATGGAAAAATAACATCACTTCACAAATAACTCAACTAAAAAGTATAATTTACTCAAATAAAAAGTAACTAGTTACTTTGCTTGTAACTTCCTCTCCACCCACATCACATATTCTGTATTTCAAACCCTTGGAAATAGAAAATGAGAAACGATGCAGTACTTTCAGCAGTGGTTATTTACTGACAGCTAGCTTAACCACGACTGTATGTAACACAGGTCCCATCCTCAGCAAAGCAGTGTGGTTAATATCACACAGTAATGTGATCACTTTTTGTGTTTAGTTGAATTGTGTAAAATTGTGTAAAGGATTACAATTAAAAATTCAGTAATCACTTTACTGTAACGTTAGCCTCACTGTGTTCTGTAACTTTGACAATTAGTGTAAAGCTAATGATGTTCAACCAAAAGGAGCAGAAATGTGAGTTGTTGTGTTCATACTTTATGTATGTATTTATATGGCCAAATATAGGTTGGTTGTTTGTCAAACAATAATGTTTTGTTTTCTGCTTCTGCATTAAAAACAGGACATGTAAGGTTGTTGTGGAGGCTGCGTTGAGGTTGTGCTCGGAGTTGTTAGAAGACGCCTTTCGGAGAGCTGCGCTAATGTAAGTAAATTAACTGGTAACAACTTACTTTCACTGTTGTAACATTTGAGGTATTGCTGCTGTCTCGAAGAGTAATAAATGGCATTTTTTAATAGTATCGTGCTCAACACTGAGAAGACACACACCCAAAGACATACTGTACACGCATACATCTCTGATGAATGGCTGTACCTTTCAACCCTGATTTTGCAGCTAAAGGTAAAAGGCGTGCGGTCATCCGTCGTGTTGCCCACCGTGAACTTGTGTGTGCTTGTGCGTGTGTGCTTGTGACTGTGTGAAGGTGGTCAAGAAGGAGAAGTGTTGGAGCAGAGCAAAAGACAGAGAGAGAGAAATACTTGGGGGAGGACAAAGCTTGCTCAGCACTGTAACTTCAACGAGTAGGTAACTTCATCATGCTATGGCATGATCATCACACTTGCAGAAACGGGAATAACAGTATCAGCTTTGTTACATTTCACGTGATCCTTATATGAGTTCACAAATGATATAGTCACGTTGTGGCGATTACTTTGGGCCAAACCTCTCAGAACAACTCGCATTTCCATTACCATATTTTCAGCCAGACATTTTATTGCCTCCCTTGATTTTTTTTTATTGCTCCAGCAGATGTTCTAGTGGCTATCATCAAAGAGATTTATGCAAGCTGATTACAGCCAAAGAGTCTCCAGAACTGAATAAACATATTCAAGTCGGAAATGGACCCAGGCTCCTTCTGTAGCTAAATATGGTCCAGTCTCTTTTGGTCAGTGGTTTAACCTGTATGTGGAGAGAGACTGGGTAAGATATGACATGTGGATGTTCTGAATTTTGCTCATGACTTAAGTGCACTGTGCTTCAAAAGTAAAATCTTAAAATCGATCACAATGCACACGGAAGAAAAGTAGCTGAATATCACATCTGGCTTCCCCTCTCTCTTTCTTACTCTCTCCTTTGTAATAGTCTTACGGCAGCAACTCCAGAGATTTTGTTATCTCGTCATCCCCAGGTGTGTGCAGTATTTGCTAAAGTTTGCAGTTTTGTGCTATACCCTTGAAGTGTTTCTGCAGGAGATGGTCAACTTGTTTGGAAGATTTTACCAATTACGGTTGTCTTCTGCAATAAATGACCCAATTCAGCACCAAGAGCTCGGGTCAAATGAACTCAACTGTAACGTTAACAAACCAACTTCCCTGCATTTTGGTAACTTACCAAACCTAACCTTACATTTAATTTCCCAGAAAGTAGACTTCCCAGGCAGTGTTTTCTCACTGGGTATAACTCCCAGCAAGCTCCCTCAATTAAGATGTCAGAAAACTATATGTAAGCCTATACCTGCGACTCCAATGTAACATCTAAATCTTCATATTTTTATTTTTATGTATTTGTAGATATTATTAGGAAATAGAACTATTCACTAAGACTAATTGTTACCTTTGGAAGTGAGAGCAGATTGTGATTTGTTTTTATTCTTTTTCCTGTGAACCCTAACATTTTAAACCTTACCTCATTTCTGCAACAGCAAAATAACGCAACACTTTCAAAATGTGTTTTCCATTTTTTTTAGAGGAGCTATTGTAAAATCAGTCTTAACTGGGCCACAATAATCAGAATATTCTGTGAAGTCACAGTGGGATATTGTGTGTGCGCATTCCTGTGTCTTTGTGTGTGTTGTGTGCATTTATGGCTGTGTATATTTCCACATGTTCTGTTGTGTCCTGGTGTACCTCCTGCCAGTTCTGGAGTCGGTGACTGTGAACAGTGGGGCCAAGAGTGGCAGCTGACATTGTTGTGTGCTTGTTCCACCTCTGTGCCAGCACCACTGAAGGCAGTGAATTAGGAAGTAAACAGGTTGTTTGTCTATGCCTAAACACTTAATTACCAACTTCTGACTGAATGCCTCCAAACAATCGCACAACGTCCCCAGACGCCTGTGCAGGCCTGTGGCCCAACCTGTCTATCAGTATTCAACAACAGGAGGCATTCAGTCTTAAGTGACACCAATTCATTACAGACAGGCAGCACTACAGGGACCACCAAGGCCTCTGCTGCTGTCTCCTGGGCTCTTAGATGTCGATGGCAACAGTCAGCCCAAACAGTAATTAACAAAATAACCTTTTACATTAATTTAGGGCCAACTCTTAAATCAAACTGAAATAGTAAATACCTTACACTGTATTGTTCTCCTGTGTGTGAAATTTACAATTGCTTGCAGCGCCGGGACATGGGGCTAATGAATTCTACTTACTGAGTGAGGACGAAAAGACATTTGTAAAAAGTGATACATTTTATTTCCTTGCATTTTATATAGATAGAAGTAATGTTGCCCGTGTCAGGATCTTTATCAGTTGACTGGAGTGATACTGAGTAGACACCTCTTAGCATGCAGGAAGTGTTCGGCCAGTTTCAGTCAGTCAAACGTGTGTTGTTTTTTTTTTTGTTTTGTTTTTTTTTATAAATACCTTTAATTTATATGTATAGTTTCTATTTAGGAACAATTCATTGTTAGTTTATCAGAGGCTTTTTCTGAGAGGGTAATGGGATTTCCCCTATTATGTTAAAAGCATAATTACAAATGTTTTCCATTTAGCTAGTCAGATGTTCATTATTTGCTCAGTGTGATGGTTTTCCGACATAAACGTTTTGTTCTAACATCACGGTGACCTCTGAGCAATTAATGTCTTCTATTAGTGAGCAAAACCCTACTCTGTTACTGACACAGCACTATCCTCGTCCAGTCCAAGAGTTCAGCTGCTTTCATCATGAGCTTTTGCCGAATGCTGAAGAGATTGATTAAAACACCAGAATTATGTGTCTCACAGCACAATTAAAATGATTGATTTTCTAGAGGGCGGCTAAAAGGGATTTCTGTCCTCATTGATTGTTTTGTCCATTCCAATTTGTTGATTATTTCAATTGATTTGGAGCTTTGGTGTGATGACACCTCAACAAGGTAAGTGCAGTTTGTACATTAGGCTCTTCCAGTCTTCACACGAAAAACCATGAACTGTCAAGCTTCACATTTCTTCACAATAGGAGTTTAGTGAGATGATGGTTGCATATTACTTTTTTTTTTCGCATTTCCAAAAATAGAAGAGAATAAGTGAAAGAAATGGATTAAACAGTGTGTTTGGCTGCTCTGAAGTAACATACAAATATAGTTTGAAAATACAAGCAGAACTCTCATCGCCATCATAAGCTCTATGTTGCTCGTGCTAGTATGTTATTAAGCTAGGAATTCAAACTGTGTTATGTCATAATGAAATAACTGTCTAACATTAGATATAGGCTATGAAAGGACTAACTAGCTCTGCAGCACAAAAAACAATGCTGCTTATTTATTTGAATGTCTTAGTAGGGTTGCTGACTTTTTGCCTTGGACTAATAGCTTTAGCTTCGTCTTGCAGAAGACTGCATTTGTCTACCTCTGTGTGAAATCATGGACCAGTTGTTTCAACATACATATTCCGTGCTAAATCTGGCACTGTTATCACTGTAAACCACAAATTATGTGCTAACAGAAAGCCAACGCGAAGGGTCAACTCCTTTGTCACATTTTACACGTTGAGTCGTTTTTCAGCATTTATTTCTGTATTTGCATCTAACTGCATTTGTGCTTATGAATGTACAAACACCAACCTGCACAAACGCACACATATGCACTATCTCTCTCTCTCATGCACACACATATACACAAGTTGGATTTGAGTTGGTATGGGCCTGTGAAGCGCCTTCTGCTCCCTGTGGTCTGCTGCTGGCTAAGCCTCTGTTAATTTCACTAACCACCTTGGCCATCTTCTCTACAGTCATCATTAATCATCTCTCTCCTCTCCTCTCCTTCCCTTTCCGCTCTCTACTCTACTCTCCACCCTTCCCCCACATCCTCCCCTTTATTTTCCTCTCCTACAGTATTTTTTTTCTCCTCTCTTCTGCTGCCTGGTGCTCCAGTATGTGTGTAAGAGCTGCAGTGATGAGATAGCACCAACAGGCCTAATGGCAAGAATGCAGTAAAGTTAACAAAGAACCTAGCACATACAAATAATGCTGATAATGTTCTGCTGCACAGCTGTGGAACACTATTAACTAGAAAGTGCTATAAACCATATACACCAAAAATATAAAATTTATGTTTTTAATTACATTTTTATGATGCAGGTCTTTAAAAAAAAAAAAAAGGATGCTGTCTAAAATGTTGAAGATAAGACATACACCCTAACCCTTTTCATTATTCACCAGCAGTTAATAGTCTTGAGTTGTAGGGGTCTTGCATGAAACTGACTGTTATGTAGGACAAAAACCTCAAACTATACATTGAGAACAATTTACCACCACCCATTACGACAGATGTGCTACAGTCCAGAAAATGAACAAAAAACTAAATCAAAAAATGAACATCAGCTAATGCAAATGAGAGATCACAGAAATCTTCACTAGGCTCTCAGGAAGTGTACATGGTATGAGGTTAGGGCAATATGGCACGAGCCTATTACTCAGATTAATTATTTAACTGCCATATTGCAACATTTGGCCAGCTCCATGATTCAATCATGAATCCATATGCTACCCTGAACTTTTGTTTTTTGCTGAAAATAACTGTGTATAAAGAAGTCCAGCTTTTGCTCAGTGGAAACATTTGCTGTGGAATTTACCAAACTGTCACAATAATGTCTCACATGCTACCAGCCAAGGTAACCAGGGAAGGTGGCTGTGTGTGCAACCCTATCTCCTAGAAACTATATTGATATGATACTAAATTTAACTGAGTAACTGTTAATTTTCTTTACTGTTTGTCTAACTGTATTTTATCTTCTATAATATTACTCTTGTGGAGTATGTGTAGATTTAATGGATTGCTCACTATATTTTACTTCCTATGAGGCCTTGGTGTTAATCTTTAACTAGTGACACTATCCTCCTGGTACAATGGAGAGTGTAATTAATTTAACAGCAAATCTCTGCTTTTGTGGTATTTTATCTTTTTCTGATTTCTAAACAGCATCATAAAATTTGTTGTCAATTGCTGTTTTGACCATTTACACATTAGAATTGTATTTAGCTTGCTACATAGCTGTGTATTTACACAGAGGACAGCAGATTTTTTTCCAAAATGTTCAAACTTATTGTGTCTGCAAAATATTCACTGACAACCATATCATCCTCCACATATAGCAAATGATTGTTTGAATGTTTACACAATCAAAGCACGTGGTTAAGTCAAATGTGACCTGAAGCACAAGACAGTGAAGTTTGTTACCTAAACTTAACCACATGCATGACTCAAGACAAGAAACATTGTCTTCGGTGTCAAAGTCCTCTGCTTTGTACGCCAGTCTATACACCAACCACCTCACTGTGATTTGCAATGCTATGCAAAAACACAGACTATCACTGCTTTCACTCAAAAAATCATTTCCATGGATCGCAGACATCCGGAGGTTGCTTGTTTTGATGCTTCCCAACTGCACAAAAGTAGCCATTGATCATTTGTTGCACACAATATTTGCAGTATTTGTATTGAATGCTTGAATATTTGTGTCAACACTTTAAAGCAGAAAATAAATAAATCATTAATTAGTTGATGCCAATGCCAGTATTGAACATTTTTGAAAGATTTTTGCTTCTATAAATGCAGGTAACATTGAATGTTAACATAATAATGAGAAATACATTTCTTGTCTCTACTGTATGGGTTCAGATATTCTTCCCTGCAAAATCAAACTTGGGAAGTTAAACTTGAAAGTTTGTATAAAACTTTCCTCTTTCACTTAGACAAAATCATTTCCTCCATTACAGGCATTAACTGCTGCCCTGTGCCCCAGAAGACTGAATTTCTCACACATCAATGCTTGACTTCACATTTCAATGAGCAGGTTAGGACTTTTTCAACCACAGCAGTTCCTGAAAGGAAGATCAGAAAGCTCTTGTTGGACAGTCAAGTTATGTTATATAACTAAAAAAATTACAATGTAATGCACATGTTAGAGTGCTGTCAGAAATGAACCCTACTTGATAATGACTGGTGGGATTTCACTTTTTATTTTTGGTTTTATCTGACTTTTACTCTTCAGAACCAACATCTGACTTATTTCCCCCAAGTGAACATATACTTAGACTGTGACATTTTCAAAAGCAACATTCTCCACTGCACTTCAAGTGAATGAAATGTACCATGGGCAAACAGCAAGGTAAATGACAATGTGGAAACAGAGCCCGGATGTGACTGTGAGAGGATCTCAGCCGCCAGGTTCTGTCTTCAAACACTGAGGCCACTCTAAAAGGTCATCTCTGCCCACTACACAGAGCCCATTTCAGCAGATAAGATCTCCCTCCCTGCCAGCGTACAGCGGGATCCTTGAACACAGGACAAGGACAAATTACATTTTCACACTTCAGTAGAGGAGCGTGAATTAAAAGCAACACTCAAATGTGATTTTTTTAGGGTCATTTACGGAATGACCTCAACATTTTGTTTGCAATTAACCGTTACACTAAGCTCTACCCTCTTTTGTCATTGTTGCTACACCAGTCAGGCTTTCCTCTCTAGCGATAGAAATTTGCAGCAATACTTGAAACAATGGATCTTTGATTTCACATAGAAGTAAACAAAAGCAGGCTTTTTATTTCTAGCTGAGACGTCTACTTTCTCTCGCAGATTTTATCAACTGTAGTTAGCTCATGTAAGCTAATGCCAATAATAAAACTCGCCAAGAATCTTGTAAAAGGATCTTAAATATAATGCTAACGTTTCACATGTGCAACATACATGTAAACATGGATGGGATTGCATTTTTATTTGCTCTCTTAATGTGTTGCTTGCACGACATCACCTGTGTGCACAAAAAGTAAGATTAAAGTGGCACGTCCCAGGGAAAAAAGTTAGCATCCTCACCACAAAGTGTAAAAGACAGTGAAATAAAGAAACAGCACTGTAACAGTCTATCAGTGTATTGGAGGGTAGAGCAAATTAGTCAAATATAACAGTGCAGAATTAAACCTGAAAAATGCAATTAAAACTTAATATGTTCATGCATAAGCCTTGGTTTGGATAGAAAAACATACTTGAAACACAGCAGTTCGATTTATACTTTAACATTTATATTTCTAAAGGTATTCAGAATGAAGCAAAACACAAACCAAAGAAAGAGCAGCACTTGGTTTTAACTGGATATTCCAGTCCTGAACAGGTATTTTTCTAATGTAACCTGTAACCCAACAAAATAATGTTATAGATAGTAAACTAACTAGCCTATTGTGCTAATATTTGCATCTTAAATTAGAGCTGATAAACCCCTCGTTTAATCCATTCCTTACACTTTTACAAACACACACCTCTCTCTCTTTGGTCTTATCAGAGCCCCATACACACAGTTTTTTCATATGGTTAAGTCCAAAGCTTGACAGACCTGATGAGCCTAGTTACAGTTAGACATGAGGTTTAGTGAACAGTCCTTTGTGATGGCATTTAAATGCATATAAAATGAATTGCATAAAACATACTGCATAAGCTACTCACTATGGTTTTGAAATACATATGACTTGAACCATCTGCTGGAAACAGTCACAGAGCTCCATGAAAAAATGTATGTGGTGGTGGTATTACATTGGTGACTAACTCCCCCATCAGGGGTGTTATGGCCCACAGAGTGTCACCCCACAGTGTCCATGGCACCCCCCTACCAAGTGGCTAATGAGGTCAAATGATGAATTACACAGTCAGTTTAACCCAGAGGCTTGGGACTACATACACAGAACAGATTGCAGAGGGTATGTTAGCCCAGATCCAGGACACCTGTGATGCAGCAAGTCACTGCTTCCTTCAAGTGTGATCATAAGGACAGGAAGGCAACATGAAAGGCCTGCAGAGAAAACACGAAAACAAAAGATCTGTTGAAAAGCACTAAAAAAATAGCCCTCATATAGCTACTCTCCATACTACAACCAGAGCAGAAATCTGCAGACCAGGCAAAGCAATTCAACAGACATTTAGGTTCATAGACAGTGCAGCTGCCTCTCTAGGGCTGAGATTAATTGCTGGATGGATAAAGCCACAGTGATTGACAGATGACTTGCAGTATTGAGGAGACGTGAGAGAAATGAATGTGGAGCAGTTCATAAATTTGTGTTGAGTGCATTTGATTCCTCAAACATAATTTTAATGGAACCATATATTTAGAATTTATCGGGAAAATATGATGTTAGCATTCGTGCTCTTCTAAATATTCTGTTGATGCTGTTGATCTAACGTACCCATGTGCTGAATTGTGTACTAAGTCCTTGCTTTTTGAAATGTTCACCTGAAGGTAATTTAGTTCATTTTGCCTCCATCTGTAAATGAAAACGTGCACAAGCAAAAAAAGAAAAGCATATCTGATCTTTTTGATGTTCTAAAACATATAAGGACTGTTTAAACGCATTATGAATTTGTGTTCTGAAGAGGAGAGTGAAATAAAGCACTGGTTGTAATTCATTTTCCTGATCCTTCATCACAAGGTTCCAGTCATTCAGCCTCTTCCAGCTCTAACATCAACATTTCAGCTTTAACCGACTTTTAAAATGTGACTATTTGCTGCTTTTAGTGGATCTCTATAATAGTAAATTGGATATATTTATAACAAGCAATTTAATAACATCGATGTGAGCTTGGGGAAAATGTGATGGGGATCTTACTCTATTTGCT
This sequence comes from Trachinotus anak, assembly GCF_046630095.1. Taxonomy (NCBI): domain Eukaryota; kingdom Metazoa; phylum Chordata; class Actinopteri; order Carangiformes; family Carangidae; genus Trachinotus; species Trachinotus anak. The sequence continues at coordinate 11,846,832 of NW_027273860.1, forward strand.
GACATTTCATTGACCAAATAATTACTTGATTAATCGACAAAATAACTGGGAGATTAAATGATTGTGAAAATGATTGACTTCCATTCCACTACAATTGGATTTTTCATCTACATAATAGTTGCACAAGTGGCAAATATATTATATCTTCTACTCTGAGAGGCTCTTGTGTCAAATACAATTTTCTTTAACCACAGTTTATCTGATTTTTCACATTTGCCTCAATTTGCATAATATAAGATACTTTTTTTGAGAGATTGAGAGAGAGCACAGGGCTTCAAGAGGCAAGCCACAGTGCAAACTAACAATGGCATCTCAACAAAAATGACACCACAGGTAGTTCATGTGCTATCATTTGATGGAATTATTTTCCCACTGGCTCCAGGTGCAGGGCCAGGATAAAGGCACCAGAGACCCAGACAGCTAATGTAGCATAAAGAGCAGCTCAAAATTTGCCTGTAGTCAGAGCGACCCTTTGTTGTAACTGGGTCCTGCTTAATGAACTACAAGGCGCCTTGAATGACAAATAAATTGTGTTTTTTTTTTTTAGACCTACAAACTGCTCATTGCATCACTAATAAGGTTAATTTGAGTCCCACCGGACAGGAGACATTAGCCTAAGTGTTTATCCTCTTCGGCACTGTCCCTGTTAGAGTGACAAAAAGAAACAGTGTTTGCAGTGTCATTAGAATGACAGTAAGTAGAAGGTGAAAGCCCAACTTACTCATCGGGTTTGAGCCAAATGAACAGGGCGTGATCATGAATTACTTGCTGCTTTGTATATGCTACAGGACAATATACTTGTTGTGATGGTGCTTTTGCCTTTTTTAAGTAACACCGTGGTGCGTCAATGATTTAGAAAACAAGCTGGAGAATAAATGTGCGGCAGTACATGTGAACAGAGTTCGCCTGGATTGTTGTGTGTGTGCTGAATAAGTAGGTATGTAAAATATATGGTTCCAGGCCTGATGTCCTATTTCCCCAAACTGATTACAATTACAAATGTAGGTGAGGCCGACACAGCACAGTAGTTATCAAATGATAGACTTCCTTAATTAAAAATGGCAGACTTTGAGACTGCTGTTGAATGAATTATGTCTCTAAGATGCTCCGGCTGCCTCAGTGCTGTTCAGTCAAACAGACAGTTTATACATGCCAGAGCTAAACTGGAGGCTGCTGTTAAATTCACCAGGGCTACTGTTGCATACAGTGAGCCTGATAAGACTCATTTGAATAATTCCCATATAGCTGTGCTGCTTTATCTCAGAGTTTACCCATCAGAAATGTGTGGTGCTGTGCTTATAAAGTTGTCAGACAATGCAGCACCACTGTTAATCAATAACAAGCTTTGGGCACTGCATTGTATTTTGGCTCAGATATTATTGACATCCCCTCAGACTGTACGATCTATAATAGGCTTTGCCTTTGCAGGGAAATTGACATTTTAAATTCATTTCAGCCATGTTTTTGTTGTGCTTGTGAAATTTTAGAGAATGTAAAGCGAGCTACACTACTCCGTGAGTTTCAGGCTTCATGGGAGTTGACTATACAGTAGCAAGAAAGCGACTGATTAAGCCTCAGTTCTTGTGTTGGAGGAAGGGAGGTCTAAATCCCAAGTCCATTAAATCACTCTGTATAACAGATTAGCAGAAACCTATTAGCTGAAAACAGTTGTGCGATTTCCAACTCCCACACGTATTCTCAAAGTCAGCGTGGCCACTGCAATGTCTGCATTTCCCGCTATAAAGCCAAACACTCAGAGTCATGAGTAACAGGCCAATCTGTGGCACAGGATGTAATTAAGAAGAGGGCGTCAGAGACAATTGTAAGTCTTTATCTTTGAAATCTCAAGAGGGTGTATGCACTAGAAAAAAAAAAAAAGAGGGAAAGAGAGACAGAAGAGAGAGAACAGACATTGTAGTCAAGTCTGTTGTGGGCATAACACCACTACAAAGGAGTTTACACAGGCATCCGCTATCATTTACATTTTATTTCAAGCTGATCCAAATTGTCCAGCGAATTCTAACCAGCGACATTAACATACAGGCAGAAGGCCTGAGTCCAAGATTGCCTCTGCAGCAGGAGTATCTGAAGATGGATATTGTCTGCTGGGTGCCAAGACTATTTTGGGAGCCTGGGCCCCTGACTTGTCCCTGGGCACCCTCTGATCAGCTTTGTCATCAGGTGTGTGAGCGGCTACACACTCAGTGGATGAGTGTGGATACACCCCGACACTCACACTTCAGGAAACTAATGTGTCTTTGTCACTTCCTTGAGAAAAAAAAAAGTGAAGAGAGAATAGAAAAAAAGTGCAGCTTCTTCATGCGTAGTTCACTTTACATCTCCAGTTCTTGTAGAGATTGGAAACATAGAGAGGCAAGGAGAAAATCTGAAAGTGCCATCCATGATAACCTTGAAGTGGGCTGCATATAGAGCTTTTACTGTATCTAAGGCTACATCGTTATTACAGAAACAGTATGAAGCAATAGTTTTAGATGGTTTTCACCACAAACTAAGCTGTGACTGACCAAAAGCTAAATGAAAGCCCAGCTGTTCATGCATAACAGCGCTGTAATTCTTCAGCCTGTTTCTCACGCGTTTTTTTTTTTTTTTTATTCCATTCCCTATCCCACTGCCTTTCCTGCTTACCTCTCCATTTTCTTTGTTCAAACGCACACTCAAACACGCACACACAACGCGTGCACAGCAGCTTCTTCCTGCTCTACTTTTTTTTTTTTTTCCTGGTGTGTGTTCATGTGCGGATGAAGTCGTTGTCCTGGAGAAGTTTTCAATGCGTGCGTCAAAAGTACGTGAGGACAGTGGCGCATTGGACGCGGCTGTAGTCGGTGCTGAATGAGCGGAAGGAGGAGGGAGATCGTGCGTTAACTCCTGCTGGCTGCGGGGGCTCTCCAGTTGATACAAGCCAAGTCAGGGGGGGGGGGGACGCACTCAGAACAACACTGACAGCTTTTTGAGGGGCACGGAAGCGACAAATGAAGCCCAGAGGGAAATCCACTTGATTTCTTTTGTTTTGTTTTGTTTTCTTTCTTGAAGGGGCTGCCCTGTGTTTTCCAGGGGATTTTTTTTTTTTTTAACGCACCGCAAAAGAGTCAAGAAAACGCTGCAGAGATGAGTGTTGCGCGGCTCTGCATGCTCCTGAAGGATCCCCTCTCCTGATAGAGGGACCAGAGAGGACAAAACAAGGCTGTCCATGATATTTTCCAGAAGAAGATCGCAAAGGTGGAGCGATTAGAGAAGGGCTGATGACGGGACTATTAATCCTTTCAGTGCATCAAAAGCACCAAAGGGTATTAGAAACGTTTGGATGGAAATCGGGCGAGTGTTTAGAACTGTTTTTGGTTTTATATGAAACTGGTGATTAGTTGTTGTGACACATCTGCGAGGATTTTTCTTTTTTTCTTTTTTTAAATCACTGAAGATTTTTCTAAGGAGTAAAATTGCCTCTCTTTTTTTTTTTTTCAGCGGAAGGTTGTATGGTAGTCTATGAGCGGTTTCCTGGCGTGAATTCTCATAAAACTCATCTCAATCTTTTTTTTTTTTCTTTTCAAGTATTCCTACATCTAAATGGAATTAGTTGAGTCTGAAGCCGGTTGTGAAAGGAACAGACATGGTACATGGACACAGCTTCCATCACGGTAAGACATCAGCTGAGGCTCACTTGGTTCAAAGCTCTTCTTGTTTCCTTACGCTCCAGTGAAAAAAGAAGCACAGTGATCCTTTAAAGCTCCAAATGCCAGAGCAACAGATTAAAGTGAAAATAGGAACAGATTGATGTTGGTTTCTTGGTGTGAAACAAATATTATGAGGTGACACACAGACATCCTGCATCCTGCCACAACCTGTAAACTCACTGTTGAAGGTCACACTGCAAGTTGTTGTAAGGTTTGTTTATCATTGAATTCATACATGTTTGCTTTTGGGAGGATATGTACTCATCATACTCATGAAGAAAACTGTGTTTTGGTTGTACATGTATGATCTTTTTTTAGTCATATTTTAGTTCTCCATCATTTTTTAATGTTTTAAACATCATCTTACAAATCATTTAAAAAAATATGTTTACAAGTTACAGTACAAGCCTGCAGGTTTTCTTTAGAATATTTGAATATTTGACTCTTTCTATCTGATAGTGTAATTGGTCGTTGTCATGATTATGTCTGGTATTGTATTGCTATTTTTTGATTCTGTACAAGGTCACAAACAGGGCAGGTTTAGCGTTAGCATATTGCTGATGTACAGGACATGAAATCCAAAGCTGAAATGGGTTCCTCGCTGACTCAACCCTTTCTCGTCTGAAATCAAGCTGTGCACAAACAACAGAAATAGAAGATGCTCATGTCAGTGTCTTGATCAGAAATGTATTTATTTCTCTTTCTGTTCTTACAGTTGTTGCAAGTCTTCTCATACTTGGGTTGTCTGGGGCAACAAAGAAGGATACAGCAGGTAATCTTCATCACAAGCTATCGCTTCTGCTCAGATGTCCTTTCTCCTCCAGGCTTCAGTCTCTGTCTTTTTCTTTTTGCCTTTATATTATTTAGTGAAAAACAACTCTGGAGTGAAGCCTGCAGGTCAATGTGGAACGTGGGTGAAAGAAGCAGAAGGAGGGCTCTTCACTTCTCCCAATTACCCAAACAAATACCCCCCAGACACAGAGTGCGTCTACATCCTTGAAGGTAAATATTCCTTTTAAGCGCCGCAGTAGTAAAGAAGCAAGGTGATCCAGCTATTTATGCTCAGCTGAAGCATTCAGCTGGCTGGGGTTACGCTGGGGTGGGGTGGGAGTGGGGGGGTCACAGTAACTGCTGAGGGAATGATGAGCTGTATTGGTTTATTTGGGCAGGTTTATTAATGGACACTTCAGGCTGTTATTTTTCTCATTAGAAGATGATATTTGATAGATTTAATAAATCAGCAAAGATAATCAGGTTAAAACATGAACATGTTCTCCATGTGAACATGGAGACTATCAGCTCTGGTCTTTTAGAAATGAATTGACTAGCAGCAGTCAATGGTGATATGTATTGAACGCACAGATGCTCTAATAATGAAGTAGGTTGAAGATTCATCAATGAAAGCATGACTAATGTCTTACTCCCCGCTTTGTGCTGGGTTGTAATTATTTTCATTGTGTCTTCTAGCCCCCCCAAGGCAGTGTATCGATCTTCATTTTGAGGAGAGTTATTCAATCGAGTCCTCTTGGGAATGTAAATTTGACAACATCGAGGTTCGGGATGGACCATTTGGCTTCTCCCCAATGCTCGGACGGTACTGCGGTCAGCACAGCCCACCTGATATCAGGAGTAGCGGCCGATATCTATGGATAAAATTTGTTACAGATGGTGAACTGGAAGCGGTGGGATTTTCAGCAAGTTACAACTTCACTGCAGGTACTTTTTTTTTTTTTTCTTTTTTGGTATTTGTTTTGCCTTACTGCATCTGTCAAATCACTTCTTCCTTTGAAAGCATATCCATGCTTTATAGCTCTAACAGCAAGGCTCCAAATGAATAACAAACATCATCCAGGGAACTCGGCCTTGTGGGAGCCTCTTGCAGTCTTATTGATTCTCTGTCTGCACACACTCAGTATTTCCATTGGCAATATACTGTCATTGGCAGGGACACTCTTGTGACTGGCTTGGCTGTTATTTCTTCTCTCTCTGTATCTGGAGTGATGTGGAACAGTGTCAGATTTTAATTCAGTTCAGTAGCACCACTCCTTAGTTTACAGGGCTGGAAGAGGCTAAGAGAGCGTAGCAAAGTAATCTGTAATGTCGAACACAATCATGGCAATTATGGTTGTGTGTAAAACCTTGACTTTCTTAATTTGCCTCATCTTTGCTTGAGATCCCATTACTGAGGCACTGTGAGGATTGATGACAAGGAATCAGGGCATAACCATGATTTAATATTTCTTCACCTACACTTGACTGGGTTTAATAACACTGTCAACTTTTTTAGTGTGTTGAAGGCTTGAAAGGCACTGTGCCAGGAAACATGAACGGTATGCCAATTTGTCTCCACATCCGCTGCACCTTCAGGGCCATTTCACTGTTGTAGGTCTGAGTTTGTCATTGTTTATATGATGAACACTTACGCAGTACATCAGCCTTTCATCAGAAAAACATGCTACTAGCTACAGGCTTTTGAAAACAAAGGCACTGAGGTGAAGAGGGGCTATAGATTTATCTCTAGTGGCTTTATGAAGAAATCAGAGTGGTGAAGCTCTTCAATGGAGACGATGGTGAAAAAATGCAGTCAGTCGCAATAAAATCTACTGAGGAATAAAATGAAGGATTTCATACCATGGATTGTTAAGCAGAAATACTGCTACAGTAAATTTCTGAGATAAATGTAAATGTAAAAATATACTAGGGGAAACCTGCTGTAGATCAAATGTATTGAGTGTCATCACAGTAAAAGTTACAGTGTTATACTGTCAAATACGATATTTTCTGTACAATTCAGAAAGGAGCTGGAAAGGAAAAAAAATGCAAGAAAAGTAAAACATGAATCAACACAAGTGTCAGGCGTGTTTATGTTCTTTGCTATATAGAGGCATGAATCTCTTGCTTCTCCTGCTGCTGGGTTTTGCACATCATTTGCTCTATCAACTTTGAGTTGTTTTGCTCTTTAGAAATGCACTTGTGATATTGCAAATGTGTTATTCCATCAACAAGGCTAATTGAGAAACTAAACATTCACCAGACAATATAACTGGGTGGCATTTTGGGTCATATTAACTATGCTACCATTAAAGAAATGAACTCTTCCTTTGATGTTAGCACTAGGAAATTTGCTCTTTTGCTGATATTCATATGAGAATATGGATACCACCCATATGTCTGTACAGCAAATATGGAGCTACTGCCAGAGGCCAGTTAGCTTAGAAGACTAGAACCAAGGGGGAACAGCTAGTTGAGCTCTGTGAAGTAACAAAAGGTAACAAACTCTGTGTACCAGCACCACTAAAGGTGTTCTGACAGAAAGTGAACAGAGTTTACACCTTGTGTTATTCTTGCAAATCTGACCCCTGTATGGTTTGTGCAGTTTGTTTTGATTAGCCTCAAATACTGCATGTAAAAACTATACAGATGTTAGCTGTAAACTATGTTAGTTAGGGATGTGAAGACCCACCCTGAGTACAACAGTGTGTTTGCGTGTTACTGATCTCTGAACTCCAGTTCTGTCTGTTATTTCCCCCCAGTTTCTCTCCTTTTCCCTCTTGTTTCTGAATGTTTATGAAGTAGTACCCAGGATAAGCACAAATTTTCCGCTCAAGGTGAAACATTTCCATTTGAAGCGATGCATCTTCGCCTCTGTTCACACTATAACAGGCTGGTGTTGCCGATTATGTCTTTCCACTGACTTTCTATGCAACTGCGCCCCCTCTAAAATTCACCTTGGGGCGTGCCAGAACACTGCTTAAAACCCACAAATGAACACATTACATCTAAATCAAACTTTTACTTTTGTAGGCTAAGTGGCTAAGCTAACCAGCTGGCGGCACTCCCTCCATATTTACCACACACACAGTGGTATCAATCTTCTCATCTCAGCAAGAGAGCAAATAAGCATATTTTCTAAAATGTCAAACTTCTTACTATAATAGTATTTTTTAGTTGACCGCTACAGTACATGCTTGTCAGTTTGTTTCCGATTGAGCTCAGATCTTAATGTCTGATGCAGTGAGGGATGTTCTACAAAACTGTCTTCCCTAATGGACGTGGTTAAAAAATGAGGCTACTGTAACTCCAAAAAACGTCACAAGCACACAAAAAGGATAATTTGTTGTTTTCAGTGCTGATAGACAGAGAATCTAGACTAAATTTTCTGTAGTGTGCAATTGAAGTATCATTTCGTCTTCCTGCTTCTCTTGGGAGTTTCATTGAAATTTTGCTGAGAGGAAAGAAAAAAAAGTTCTGCCTCTCGACTTGATAGGAAATATCTGTGGCATATGATTTACATAATTAAAGAAGATAAAAGTCCTGAATTCACTTGACTTGATGCTCTGAAATCTGGCAGTGTGAATAGTGTCTCACATCTGCAGCTGCTCTGCTAACCATGCTAATTCACACAGCCCTCATCTGATGAATGGGAGCGGAAAAAAAAGAAGCAACAAAGGTGACACGAATCAGCTCCTCTTACTCTCCTTCCTCAGTAATTGTAGGAGGTAAGAGATAAAAACTCTTACGCCTCTCCTTCACATTCTGCCAGTGTTCTTTCAGAGCCTCGTGCTGTTGATGACTAATGCGGTGGTACCGCAGCAGTGAATGAAGAAGCAGCAACTGGAATCTTACAATGTCCGTGTCATATTATATGTTAAGGTACTTCAGTGAAGCACTTAAAGTCTGCAGATGGTATGTATTCAATTTATATGTGGCATCGGAGGAAGCTGCTGGTGTAACAGACACGAGAGTCACTCAAAGCAGTGACTAAATTAACTTGGCTGCCACAGTGATGTGATGTGCAATTTATTTGTCAAACAAATTACACCCAGATGCCTCACACTTGGATTCTTCTTACATCACAGAAGAGAGGAGTCTTTTTCCACCTCTGCAAAATACATTGCAGCTAGTTTTATGCAAGGGTACGAAAGGTATATGGGTAGTTGGACATCGTACAAACAACTATTTCCTATTGAACTAATTCATACGGTGGTCCTGAGAGCTCAACACACTGCAGCTGGCAGTAGACAACATGCAAATAGACAAAACACAAATGGATTCAGAAAACATCTTCATCAATTTCATAACACATGCACTGCAAATACTCACAACATAACCAAATACACAGACGCACTGCAGATACTCATAAAACATAGGAAGAGTTTCCAGGGGACACTGAGTATTTGCAGCGCATTTGTAGATTGTGTTTGTTAGTATTTGGAGTTTCTTTGTATATTTGGTTGTATTATGAGCATAGCTTGCACTGTAGTCAGGAAATACCTCTGCCCACCTAACACATGTGGGCTCACAATCGAATCATCATAGATCCATACTAGTACTAGAGTACACTGTAGTATACTTAGAGGAACAGTTCAGCATTCTGGAAAATACAGTTATTCAAAGGTCATTACCACTTTTATTTCTTTACAGTGAATATAAAAATGCCGCCAACAGCCGATTAGCTTTGCTTAGCACTAAGACTAAAACAGGGAAAAAGGAAGGCTAGCTAAGTCTGATGGTGTGAAAATCAGCCTACCAGCACCTCTAAGGCTCACTAAACAACGTGTTATATCTCATTTGTATAATCTGTGCAAAAAATCCACACTTTGTGTTTTAAGCGGGGTAATTTCTCCACTAGTGCCCTGGTAAAGTCACAATAAAGGTCAAGACTACAAGACAGTACCACCGAACAGAGGCCAAGAAATAGTTTAGCACATAACACACACACATTTTGATACTTGGGTTTTTGTATGTAATAAACAGATGTGATGACAGGTAACAGACGAGCGCATTGTTGTGTTGTTTCCCTGTTTCCAGTCTTTGGGCTAAGCTAACTGTTGGTGGTGCCAGCGGTAGCTTTATATTCCTCGCTTCTCCTTTAACTCTCAGCCAGAAACCAGATATTATGGAGAAAAAAAATGTCAAGTGTTTATTGAGTGAGTGTTTTAAAATGCCAATACGCAGTAGAGTCAACCTTAACATATTATCTTAATACTACTTTGAAGTAGCATGCAGAGCTACTATTAATGTATTGCAGAAGTCATCATGTTCTTTTGCTCAATAATCAAGTCGAAGGCAGTTCAGTCAATTAAGATAGGGAAGCCTGGGACAGAGGTGTATAAGCTGTAAACCACCCGCAAGAATAGGTTTTAGGAAAGTGCTGGGAGCCTCAGGCCAGTGAGGCAAGACTGTGTTTGAATTTACAAAACAAATTCCTGAGATATACTTTTTCTTTCTTTTTTTTTCTTCTTTCTGTCTTCCTCATTATTCTGCCCAAATATATTCATAGTGGAGCAATAATTTAGTTTTGAAATGGTGGCAACTTGTGAGAGTACGACATTAAGCTATTGTCTGTGTGGTGTGTTGATGCAAATGGAACCAAAGCATAATGAGTAAAATTTTGTTGTCTATCATAAAAAGCCTCTACAAGAACAAGCCTTTCATTTTTCATAGCACTGAAGTTGCCTTCCCAAGATTCACATCATCTGGAGAGGTCAGCAACAAAGGGGTGCAATGTGACAGACAGCTTTGTTCTGTAGTAATGACACGTAATATAAAATTGCAAGTGTTTTATATTGGATACAGCATGTACAGCAGGGAAAAGGAAGCATGGTGTGTATATTTCTGTGTCTATGTGCATGCAAGGTTGTTTAGGGATTTGAGCAGCGTTCTGGTATTCAGGTCATCCTAGGGCACCTTGACCCTAGAACCCTGTGGACTGGTAGATTAAGTGGTGTTTCAGCACCTTAAGCCAAAGCCAGAGCAAATAAAAGCTGCAAGTTCTCCCACTCTTGCTCCCTGCACTGTGATCTGTGAACATGCTGTTTGCAGAGCCCAGACCTGGTCCTGAGGCAGATGCTGCTATATGGAGAATCTGTGTATTTCCTTGGTTCAGGGACTGGTAATATACTGTTCTCATATATATATATATATTCATCTTTGCTTCTGTCCTTTATCTTTAACAGATTTATCGCAACTTAAACAGAAACTTTTTGCTTTTTTAATGTCATGTACATAAACATTTTACATTCAGGAAATCAAATAATAATGATGATGATGGAACAGCCCAGTCTTTAAAAACAGATCAGTACGCTTCTGCCTTAAATCCAGATTGCAAATCCTTTGTCATATATATATATATATATATATATATATATATATATATTATTGGATGTGAGGTAAACCTCTTTTGTAGATCTGTGATTTAAATGTACAATATTAAAATATTTCACTTCTTTGTGTTGCCTCAGGAAAAATGGCATCCTATATTGGATTTGTGTAGTTTTGCATTTATACATATTGTTATGTACAAACATACTGTGACTTTGGAAAGATTGCTTGGACCTTTAACATTTGCAATTTAAATGTGAAAATAATGCAAATTTTGCAAATCACAAAGTGATATTCACCATGTGAAAAAATGGATCCCTGGAATAGTGAAATACAAACTAGCTCTACAGCCTCATATGTTGCCTTCATTTTCACTGCTACTTCATGTTTTCTAAAATTAAAAATATAGGCCATGACTAATGAATCTAATCAAGATGGCGCTGATTGTTCGAGGTGCCATGTAACCCAACCAAGCTCCAAATGGATGAGAATCATTTTGGAATAAAATGAGTCGAATGACATTTAAGATTATAGGTGGAACAGGATGTATGGGCCTATCATGAAGGAGGCAGGGTCATGAAATTGAACCTAGATGGACTCAAACTGGAAAATTGGAAATTGAACCAAAGAGATCGACTCTTTGCTCTTGGAAGGAACTCACTGGCAACATTACTGGCTGGAGAGAAAGTTCAGCTACTCCCCAGTTTCACATCTGTCTCCAAAGTCATTTGCTGATGGCAACTTGACATTTAAATGTTTGAGTGCTTTTTGTTCAGTTTCATCCACTCAACTCTCATACTGAAGTTTCCAAATCACTGACATTCACCAGATTGCCAGATACAGGCATACAGTAATTCATGATGGTTGTCAACTGTATTGTAAGGTAGAATTGAACATACTCTCAACCTAAGTAATATAATTATTTGGCCAAAACATCACCATGGAAACAGCCAAGGCGATGGTGACAATTAGAAGTAGGGCTCTTCTTTTGGAGAGGCAAGATTGAGCTGTGATTGGTATTTGCTGATGATTTTCAAAAAGGCAAAACATGACTTTTATCCACCAGAATCTGATTCATTTTCATGAAACATGCCAGTTGCAGAATCATGACACAATTTCCACAACGGAGCTGATGAGATGTAATCTGGCTTTGTCTATTGTGTTTCTTCTCAACCTAAATCCAAGAAAAACACTGTCACAATGTGGTCCCACACTGGCATAGCACCTAAGGAATTGGGAGTAAAATCTCATTTTCAATGGCCCAACACTGGTAGGGGCTCAGATTCACTTCGGAGCCCAGAAAGATGAAATTCATGAGTAGAAATGGAGAGAGAATTCTCCTGTGGTGCATTTTCTGGTTTTCTTCTAAGATCTCAGTGAGGAGTGTGTTTGCCTGAATGAGCCGCTTGCATATAGTCAATCCTAATAAACTATGCCACCAAAAAATAATAAAGATCTTCCTTCCAATGTTTTGCTCTAATGTTTAGTGTCATTAGTGCTCCCTGTAGTGCAGGTCACATTTTCTGGGAGCTTTCTCCCCGATTGTTCAGTGCTGCCTACTGTTTCTCTGATTGTTATGGGCCTGTCTTTTCTCCACTGGGAAAATGTGTAGGTGTACATTTCTCACAGCACAGATTTGCTCCTCGTGTATAATGCAATTTCCCCAAAGTAATGCTATCAGCTGAAGGGCTTTGGCAATGCGAAAATAACCTTATCTCTGTTTGTGTTTATTTTCCAGATGACTCATTTCAATGTAACAAAAAAAAAAAGCTGATAACAGTCTAGAAAAAGAAACAGACCTGTGATTGGAGAACTGGCTCTCTCTTTTGGTTTTACTGGGGAGTCTCTCATCTAGCCCTGTGTGTTTGAGATCTGGCTGCCCACACCAGTCTCATTTCAGTGAGAGCCTCCTCTGCTTGTATGTGGTGAGGAAGAATAACAGTTGCTACGTTTGAGCTCAGCCGACCCGCTTCCCCTCATACTACCTCTGTTAGCAAAACAGGATGGACTGAGCGAGTTAGCATTGCAGGCACATCACTTGCAGCTGTGGAAGAGGTCGGTCGCACTCTCACTCTCCTCACTCATCTCTCTCTCTCTCTCTTTTTTCAGATAACACTACTGCTTTTATTCTCTCCTATCCCCTTTTACCGCCTTGCCTTGTTCACGCTTTCTATGTGTTTCACACCATATACATATGAAGGCCGAGATGTCTCACTTTAGATTATTTTATTTTATTACAACGTGGCATTAATTTGTATTGGTGATAATAACATTGTACTCTCAAAGTTATTTGCAGAGATCTGGGAATCTGGTGGCATTGCTGAAAAGGAAGTGAGATATGGCAAGACACACAAACAGTCAGATGATCATACAGGCTTCAAACAATCCCCAGGTTAGTCAAACACAGGTGAACAGTAAAAGGTATTACCTAAACTTTCCATTATCAAGGTCCAACAAAATGTACAGACCTTCAGGGTTTAACTTCGACACACCATATTTAGTGTTGTGCTCATGATCACGACCAAGACTTTGGAGCTGTAGGTTTCTTCATCTTCATCATCTGACTGTTCATGTTTCTTGCATTGTCGGACCTGGTTGTAGTAATGTTTCCATGTCCCCGGATCTTAGCACTTTCTTGGTGAGTACAATTTCATAATAACTGAAAGAAATGATGGACAAAACCATGACAAATTGGAAAGGCACACAAATTTGTACCATCGACCAATAGCAAACTAAACTTTAAAGGAACGCAAAGCTTGACAGTGTAAAGCACTTGTTAGATTATGGTTTGTAGACAGTTATGAGACAGAAATCAATGGTACAAATTCTCTTGAAATTGATAAATTAATGTCCCCAACCAAATTTAATAGCTTGCTAAATTACACTCAAGAAGTAAGCTTGCTAGCTCAGAGAGCTATTATGACCGATTAGCGCTTGCATCTTCCTGACTGACTAGCTCATTACCAGTTAGCTCACTAGCTACAGCAGTCCTCCAGCTATACCTGTGGGTTTTTATTACACCACCAAGTTTCCAGAAACACACTCTTCACAGAGACGTGTGGATGCTTTTCATTGGTTTTCACTGTGCCACTTGCCAGTGTGACTGCAATTCCATTCTCTTTCTTTTCACTTCTACTCCCCCTCTCCCACCGTTCGCTCTGATAGCACACCGTACTCCTTCCAGCTCGGTACAGGATGTTCACCAGCTTATCAGTCAACGAGCCTTTGCTCAGGGGGCAACCAGTCAGAGTTTATCGCCCCGTAGAACTTAACTCGCTATCCAGCAGGATAGCTGATATTTACGTCCTTCGGCTGTTTCAGCCGCTCCTAGCCAATTACCCTGCAGATCAATCAGTGACTCAGCCTGCCTCCTGCTTCTATCCTCTGTGGCACTTTGTTAACCAGGCCTGCTGTTCAGCTACAGATGCTGTGTGGGTCACGGCACTGCTCTGTTGTAGCTGTAAGTCTGCAGTAATGTAAACCACAGTAGGTGTGGGGGTTTATTTGTAGCCTGGCTTGGGGATTGGAGCAGAGGGGTTGTGTGTTTATGTCTGTATCTACTGTACACACACACCGTATGTATCAATACCCAGGTGTACATGCTGGAACATGTGTATTTGTATATGTGTTTGTCTACATCATGCATCTTTTCATTTTGTTACAGGGTCTTGGCCGCTTTGCTATTTAAACCCCTGTGTCCTTCCTGTGGTACATCCACAACAGAGTGACCCATTGTGTATTCATGCAGTCTTTGCTACAATGTACACATGATGCATGTGGTCTTTGCTCTCTGAACTGCATTGGAAATTAGCTGGGTTGTTGTAAGTGCTTTTTTTTATTTATTTTTTTTACGCAGCTCCCTTCCTCTGTAGGCATAACAGCTCGCCTAGGGCTCTTTGTTTCATTAGCCTATCACTGTGGTAGATCCCTGGCTGTCATGCTGAGAGCCTGACTCTCTCCATTATGCTGTATTAGGCAGCAATGAGATTGAGCTGTGTGTTTTATCTCTGCACACATTAAGGCCTCAACCCATCGAAAATGTCTTGGAGAATTATTCTCTGAAGGGTTGATAGAAAAGGTCTTTTTATTTTTGGAAGGTGAGCAAATTACGTTTGATCGTGCTTCTCATTTGTAGCTCTGATTTTGAAGGACATTACAGAGCAGATTGCTTTCCATGCTTGACGAGTTTTGCTTTTGTTTTCATCTTCTCATCAGTGGGATACTCCCTCAGGGAGTTAGTGTATTAACATACAGGGTATAACTGGCTCAGAAAGAGTATGACTGATGAATGTTCTGTTTTCATTATCTACATGTTTCTCCCCCATTTTCTTACATCCTTTCTGGCAGTGGATTGCGCAACCATCTTATCATCTAAGAGCAAATGTCTGATTCCAAAGGGACCTAAATCACATTTGGCATCACGGTAATCTAATAGGTAACAGCAAGCTTTTGTTTCGCCGCTTGCCGTTTTGCCTTGATGTCGATGTTCAACAATGAAAGAGGGCAAAACCATGATGGGATTATGAAATGTGGAGTTCAAGTAATCCTCCCAACATTTCGGATTGATAAAACAGTTGTGGGTTCAAGCAGACGCTCACAACAATATTAATGCTCCCTTGTAGGAAATGACAATAAAATGAGTTGATGGTACATTTCATGAAATGAAAGTACAGCTTGGGTCATATAATGCTTGTCCCACTCTATATACTGTTGGGACTGTGTTGGAGGGTTAATGCATATCATTACCATTTGATATATAGCTTATAGAATAGCCATGACAAGTGGTTTATGGTTCACAGCCGACTGTAAATCTCCAGCTTCTCTCAGTCCATCACATTTTATTTATTCTGAGGTTCCCGGGGTTCAACCAAGGGAGAAATATTTAATGTCGTAATAATGGAACAAAACTTGTATACAAAGCAGAACAGAATAGCCAATATCAGTCTGTATCTGTGCTGGGTTTGGAGCGGTGGATGAAGTGATGTCTTATTTTGCAGCTTATTCATAATCATAATGGCAAAATCTCCAAGCAGACCAGGACTAAATTTTCCACAAAAGCACTTGCTTGGTTTTCCTGCCTGCGTCTGTATCCCCTGTCTGTGTGAAGGATTTCTATTGCATCCAGAAGATCCATTATGCAAGCTTGCGGGCTGCTAAACACTTCCTACAGGAAAGACCAGGTTAAATTTGAATGTTTACTGTTTGACGTCCCAAAGGTGTGAGTGACATTTGCTGTCCTGGAGGTGCGAAACAGATTTTGCAAATGTTTTATGCATCTTTTTCTGTACACTTTCAGCCATTTTGCTGAAGGTGTCAAGCATTTGCTCGGCTCTGAGACCTTGAGTCACAAAGACTGAAAAGAAGTGTCAGGATGACAGCGAGGCTGTTGGTTTCGATCAGCTTTTCTTGCGCATTTTGTTGTTTTTCGTCCTTGTCAAAGCTCAAATTGCTCATCCATCTGTGATTATTGAGGTGCAGGAAGGTGTGAGAGAACATTTTTATTTCCTCCTCAGACCACTGATTGTACACCAGTGGAGTCCAGCAAGTCAATTAAGACCATCTTCTTCCATTGGACGAGTCTTTCTGGCAGATTGCCGAGAGCAAGGACCTGGAAAAGTTAGCAAGTCGATCATGTGTGTTCATCTCTGTTTCTCTCTCAAACAAACACTAACAGCGTGCTGAGCAGCATGGCCTTGCTGGCATTTCATTTTCCATTTGGCAAGCTCGATTAATCACAGCGCTCCTATACAATGCGACGCACATGGCCACCCACCAGTGCTGGCTCTCATTATTCCCTTACGCAGGAAAATGTACAGCTGGGGGAAAGTGAGGCAGAGAGAGAGCAAGAGGAACATCATCGCCACACTACTGTGCAGACTGTATATACGAGCGATATATGTGACAAACAGAAACAGAAAAACAGACCAAGAGACAAAGAAGGAGGAAAGGAAAGAGGGATTCAGAGATAGAGAGGAAGATTTGGATTGCTATGAATAGGTTATGGCCATGCTGTGAGGAAGACTGATAAAAGATTGGGGCTGCTCCATGTCCCCCCAAGGCTCTGCTTCTATCTGAATATTCATTGAGCTGACACTGGCTTTTCTCGCCACCATCTATAAAAGGATGCCAATTGGCTTTTACCTTGTGGCTCCTAATAAGCCTCTGTGCCTAACATGCATACAAACAACTCTTCAAAATACAGAGGCACACACAGCGATTCCTGCACTTCCATCGCAACAGCTTTAAAACAGCCTTAAGTGCCTTAACAGTTTGCTGTCCTTATGTTTGAATTGCCGTGCTCGGAAAATGCATTACTAGATAACAGTCTTTGTGTGACAGTTGTTTGGCTTCATATCTCCAGGTCTGAAATTGCAACTTCCTGACTTTATCTTCTTTTATACGTGCACTATGCTTGTGTATTCAGTCTTTATAATGAAATATCTGGTCTGCTGTAGGGGCATAAAATTGTTTTGGGAAATCCTTCAGCTTGTCAAAAAGTGATTATTCATCCATTCAGCACACTTATGTAATTCTTATTGAGTTATGATTCTAGATAGTTAGGGTTACAGTAATGCAACATTTAAAACATTCTACAGGACAGAGGCCGACAATACTGAGCCCTGGAAATATCTGCTTAGTTTGTTTGTTGTTTGTGTAAATAAGAGAAGTAAAAGCTGAGTTTGTGCGTGGAAAACGTATTTTTTTCAATACATGCTCACTGTGCACACGCATGGAGTCGTACACATGCAAAAACACAAGGCTTCTCTGTTTCCTAATGAGGGCATTTCTCATCCAAGGTTTGAGACATGCTGGATTTTAGCTGGAGGAAACCACTCAAATCTGTATGCTGCGCCTAATCCCTTTGCACAAACATAGACATGCACACTGGACCTCCACTGAGCAGCTACATCTATACCCTTAGATCAAAAAATCTGTCTCATTTTGTACTCCAGTTTGTTTGTAGGAGTCACAATGGCCCTCGGTTTGTATGCCAGAAGTGAAAACAGGCATGAAGAGAAAATAAAGTGAACTTTCTAAGCAGCAGAGATTTAGATTCATGTGGAATAGACATACAGTACAGTACAACACTGCACACATTTTGTCTGTTACCATCAAAATACTTATTCATAACCACCCGTGCCATGTACAGCAATCTTAAATATTCAGGCTTAATCCTTCTGGGGCTCTTCTGGTAAGATGTAGAATTCAAGTGAGATTGAAATCACCATCACTTCCCTAGATAGCTGTGTGCCACAAAGACATAATTTTCTTTTTCTTAAATTAGAAAAGATTAGGTTGAATCTGGGAGGCTGCGCTGAGAATTTTCTAGCCCTCTGGGCAACACTTTATTTCCTAGTATTTCAAAACTCTTCCAACTTTACCTTCTGATTTAGTTGATTTTTCACACTCTCTCTTTAACTCTCTGATGTGTGGGAAATATGTGTGTGGCTTGCTGACTGCACTGGTGAATCATAACAAAGGAAAATAATTTGTCTTTGTGTGAAATGAACTTCACTTATAATTTCAAAAACCTTTGCCTTGCTTGAACCTGTTGTTTGACATGGAGCAAAATACTGTAGTAAAATACTCCTCCCTCCAAAAAAACAGCTTTTAATTCCATGTAAAACCACACACAAAAGCCCGTTCCACCACACACACAGAGCTTAATTTCTTGTGTTCGTAATCACACATCTGTGAGTTAATATCTACAGCCTCAGATGTCATTTCACCACTGGAAAGAGCAAGGTAAGAGGGCTTGAAACAAAATCACAGGGCCATACATCAGACAGAGAAATAAATAAAAGTGGGTGGTGTGAGATGGTGGTGGGATTAGGTTTAAACCCCCCTAAAAAACCTCATTGTGTGTTTTGTGTGTTTGTAGCTTATATAAGAGACTGACTGTGATCGGGAGGGAAGTCTGAGTCATTGATTTTTATCATGCTCTGCCTCTGAAGAGGCAAGGCTTTGTGGATTCTTAGATTGTGGCAGAGAAAGCTCAGTGAAAATGCTTAAATTGAGTATGTGGAGAGCAGGGCTTTGGTGTGGCTTAAATATTAATTTTCTGGTGGCACTAGCTCTGTGGATCTCTTGACACACTACTTGTCAAACATCTGAGGTTTTGCCTTTTTTCGCTGAAACAAAGCTGATTTAGACAATCTGGCATTTTAGTGTAGAGTTGCAAAGCATTTGTTGTTTTCCTGCGAGGAAGATGTTTTTGACCAAAACCTCGGCTTTCTAATAAAGATGCTCGCATTACGCAAGTTGCCAGTAAGATTGGTACCACTTGTTTGAATAACAATATCGGGTAATGACCGGTCAAATATTTTACAGCTGTATTCATTAGTATTTTTGTTCAAATTGTGCGGGTGTCTTGCAGGTGTGTTTGGTTCAGGTTGTAGTTTATATACTCAATTCTGATTGGACAGTAATTCAAGTGGTTTATTTCCCAAATGATGTGTTTCCATGTATTACTTTCAAGTTATGGGAGCTCAGTAAAGTTATATGTACAATATATTGAATGGGGAGGCTGATGACCATGACAACCATCTTTTTTCCATATATTTAAAATACCTTTACACGTTTGAGTAGGAAAAAACAGCTGAGGACATCAAAACAAGCGTGATTGGTTGTGACTTTCTTTTGTCAACTTCTCCATGTTGCACTGGGTGACTGTTGAGTCTAATACCCTTTTCACACTGAAATTAGTGTGTATAAGTGGGTTTTAAACCCGCCAAAAAAGGCGATTGACTCCTTTCACACTGCCAGAGGAGTTTGCCTCTCTGTTCAGACTGAGATGACACAGACACACAACTCCAGGGAGCATGTTATCACATGCAGTTACAGAGCACACACACAGACACAGATGCAGGGGAGGGCAAACAGTTTCAAAGAGTGAGCTTCTAGCCAGTGCAGACTGGTAAAATGGATCTGTTGCTTTTGATCCTTGGGTTGATGCTTCTGTAAGTGTTGGAGCCTCCGTTTGCGACGCTTAGGTCTCAAGTGATTGTGTGTTTTTAAAACTTATTTTGGGGCTATAGCTCACTCCCAGCGACAGGTGTAGCTGCAGTGTTTCTCCGTGCTGGGCGGGTGACAGGTCTGTTTCCAGTGGTTGTGCTCTGAAAGACGTCACAGCATGGAAAAGGGGGGCCACCCAGGTGCCATCTTTACATCACCACCGCAGCGGGAGCTGATAAATACGTGTAACTACTGCAGGAGTGAATGCCAATTGTACCCTCTCATATTGTAGACAAAAGCCAGATGTTAGTGAGTGTTAGCAGGTTTTATGCCCAGTATAAAAGGGGCTTAAGACCCGGAGGTTCCACTCACAATGTACGGTAGCTTGTTGCACCTTGAGTGTTTCAGTCCATATGTGTGAATCAAGGTTAATGTATAGTAAGATCACAAGACCTACCCTCTCCTACAAGGAGGCACCTTAACTATCCAGTCAGAGTGACTAGTGCAACGGCAAGGAAATGATCCCTCACTGGCTTCCCAACCTGTGAACACTTCATTGAAATGCATTCATTGAAATGCAAAGCCAAGCCTGAGGTACAACTGCAACAACTGGGGCTCTGTGATGGTGTTGAGAATTGTCCCCCATGCCTTCCATGCACCCTTTATAAAGCTTTATTTGAAGGTGAAACACATAACTTTCCGCTCACTGTTGCCCTGTTCAGCATCAAGGGTAACTGCATGATGCTACAATGATATGATTTACTGCAGTTATTGTCTTGGCAGGAGGGTTGTTGCTATGGTGTTTAGGATGTTACTGCAGGTGTGTATAGAATTAGGCTCTACTAAAAATGGAAAATGTGCCAGCTAGGAAAGTGTTCTAAAACTATTTTTAGTACAAACTCATTACTCTTACCAGGTGTTGAGTTTGGGACAATGGTACATGTGCACATTTTTAACACTTCACCGTTTGTTCCTACCACCGGATGTGACCTATAGGAAAATATCAGTGGCAGGTGTACAGCACTTTCATTGTCATGGTAACAATAATAAAGGTTGTGAAAGGTCACAGTGTGGTTAGGTACACTAATTGTTTTGGTTGAGGAAAAGATGGTGGCGTGGGTTAAAATAAATTTCCTTAAGGTTAGAAGACCTTTGTCATCATGGTTGCAATAATAAATGCAACCTTTGTCAGTCTATATACTTACCTAACTTTCTTCTTTGCTCCTGTCTTAATTACTATGTCTGCGAGAAGTCCAACATTAAAATATAGCTATGGATCATACTAAGCTTCATGCCCAGATGACCTATGGGCTTGTTTTTTGAAAAGGACAGTCTCAATAACCAACATTTGAGGTTCTTAAAGGTGTTGTGGTTCAGAATGTTCCAGCTGTGAGAAACTCTAGTAAAATGACATTGCTTTTATCAGCGAGTGTAGTGCTAATATTTTGGCAGAGCTTGTGTTGTGTCAACACGCTTCAAAATCTCTTTTGGGTGTTCTCTGTGCAGTCCTGATTGGGACGGGGTTTTTCATTTCATTAAATGTGTGAAGGATTTCATCAGCCAGAGGCAACGGTTTGACTGGGATTCAGATGTCTGAAGCAAAAGAAATGATAGTGTTTTCCTCTAAACTAACAGATGGGATTGTGAAGCATTAGATACTGAG
This sequence comes from Trachinotus anak, assembly GCF_046630095.1. Lineage (NCBI taxonomy): Eukaryota > Metazoa > Chordata > Actinopteri > Carangiformes > Carangidae > Trachinotus > Trachinotus anak. The sequence goes on from NW_027273860.1 coordinate 11,868,243, forward strand.
TGACAAAAGAGTTTACATGAGGGCAATGTGTCCTTCTTTTGTGCCAAAGGTTTCATTACATGTATTATAACAGAGAGACAGTGAGTTCTGAATGACTTTCCCACTTCTGTCATTGCACCTTTTTTTCTGTGCTGCAAATTGGCCAGCATGATTAGCCAGCACACCAAAGAGCAGTGTTTCATTACATTGGAGAGAGATCTTTATTTGATCCTACTGCTTTAGCACATTTCCCTGTTAATACCCTTTCTGATGTCTGATTAAAACTCTCACAGTAATGTGCCTACAACCCCCACCCACATACACATACACACACACACTCACACACACACACACACACACACATATATGCACACATACACACTCACACACACATTCCCTCCATCAGACACAAAAAGCCAGTTTGAGAAAATTAAAAATCTTTTAAAAGGATGTAGTTATCTCACCCTTTTCCGATGGACATTTTTATGTAACTCAATTGATGCATGACTGCTTCCATTAACTTCTGATCCCTAAGTTGGTATAAATACTCTTTTCAATTTAGATAGTGGTGAATGGTGAATGGGGCGTTGCGTTGGCGTGCATGTAGAGTACCGACCTCCGCCACACTTCTTGACAAATCATTCATTATTTTATGATTAAGCTGATATTCACCTACTACAGCAGCTCTTCCTGCACATTCAAAGGCTCAGCTGTCTCGATTTATTTGGAGATGTACATCTCTCAATCTGTTATGAAGTCTAAAGCCTGAAATTGCATATGTAAATCTTTTGAAAAACAACCCTGTGGCACTATAAGATTTTTTTTTTCACTCATTCTCAGTCATCTCAATCAATTGCCTCTCTTTTCTAGAAGGAGATGTGGGTGATTTATCTTCTCCATCATCCACTTCTTCACTCACTTATGCGGGTTTTATGCAGCGGCATGGGGTTTATCAAAGTCAACCTGAATACTCTAACAGTCTGGGCCCGGACATCAAAGCCTACTCTCCACTCCACTGCCAACTACTCTGGACATCCATCAAACACCCAGGCTGGGGGAAAGCCTAAATAGGCTAAATTGGATGACGGAAATGTTTGTATTGTAAGGACACATACTCTGATGAAGGTCTAATCCCAGCGTGTCAGAGTAGCTGTGAATGAACCTGGCATTTTAGCGAGTTAGCTCGAAGGTATCACAAGAAGCTCCTTTCTATGTGAAACTGTGTTGAAGAAAAATGAGGAGGCAGTCATCCTCAATGGTAGATTATGCCAGAATGCTGCGAGGTCTGCTCCAACATACTTTATGACATGCTATCGATTCAAGAGAAGATGAAAGCAAATGCTGTGTGATTTGATTTCTCATTCAGGGGTCTTAATTCCCCCTGACACGCATTGAGAAACAGACAGTCCTTTTGAATGCAGTGAATCTGACCAACAGTGTTATTCTCTCTGGGAGATCAGAGTGTTTCTCCCCATTTCCATTAGACTTCAAAGGTTACATACAGAAATAAATGCAGTGTATATACAGTATATATATATTCATCTTTTTGATAGCTGTGGACACACTTTAATCCATCATGAATCTGTGTGGTTGCGCATGCGTTCATTGGGATTTAAAAGTAATGTCTGTATACTTTCCTGGCAGTGATAAATGAAACTCTGTTTTATATTTAAAAAACATTGATGCTTTTTTGCATAGTAGACACACATGTGGGTGAAAATCCATGATATGAATTGTGCTTTGCATCCTCCACACACCACGGAAACAGATATTTGCATAAAGCAGATCATGCTTCACTATGAATAGTGACATAGTGAATTGCATAGTGACAGATCATCTTCTTAGCAGCTATATTTTGCCACTCTTAAATAGAGCTTTCTAGTTAGGCCTGGGCACCAAACAGAAATGGATTTGGATACTATGCCTCTGCTCAGTGAGATTCCAGTCCCCCTTCTTGGGGGTGTATTAATATTGTGAAAGGAGAGGTTTGAGAGGAGATAAAGGGACCGTATTGACCACATGCTTCAGTTTGTAGCTGAGTGTAGCAGGACGCTGCACACTTCTGAGGAGACACAGTATAATATGTTTTAATGATTTAAAAGGATTTCCAGAAATTGCTTACAACTCAACACATAGTCGGCAGAAGAGTAGCAACGGCAACAATGCCTCATAAGGAAAAAGAAAATAGCTAATCTAACTGTGTGCAGAAAAGCTAAGCTAACATTTTAACAATTGTAATGCTAACATGGTAATGTTTAGCAAGTATAATGTTCATGGTAACTATCTCAGTTTAGTGTGTTAGTATGCTAATATTTGCTAATTTGGACAAAGTACACCCGAGGCTTATTGGAGTGTCACTAATTTTGTAGATATTTGGTCATAAAGCAAAGTTTTTCCCAAATAGAAACGTTGCCATGATGGTGATGTTGGGCCAAAATCAGCAGGACTCATCTACTGCAGAATATAAAGCTCTGTACAGAATTTTTAACGGCAAACCACCCAGTTATTGGTGTTCCTGTTTGTACTTTACAGAATCAGCCTTATTTTACTGTTCAGACAGATTGAAGCTTTGGTAAGTTACTGCTAATACAAACTGAACTTCTGGCTGTTGCTGCTCCACTGGTTCTTTCCATTCACAGCATGGCTCTGCACAGCTACCTCCCCTATATAAACCCCACAGGTCAGCTAATAGGAAAGAAGAAATGTCAGTGCAGAAATGCCACAAGATTTGAAGCAATTTAGAAAGTGTCTCACCGTTTCAATTAGTCAATTAGTTTGTCCACCAGAGAGCGCTGACAAAAATGTCTTGCTTTATTGGAAACAAAAAAAAAAAATCAAATCTGAGTGATCCATATCAAGATTGATTCTGCTGTAAAATCCCAAAATCGATATCAGTATCAGGCCACAAAAATCCACACAGTATCAGTCTGGCTTTCTTGGCCGCAGTGGTGGACCGACAGACAGACCAACATAACCAATACAGACTGACAAACATGCTCATTCACACATCCCCCTGTCGTTCACAGACCATATATTTCTATCTGCCACATAGATGCAGTGTAAGCAAACTGTAATAGCCAATGCGCCAGTAACACACACACACACACACACACACACAGAGTTCGGGTGTGTGTGCACACAGCGACACACCTTAACTGTGTAGTTATTGATTGCCTCTCTCTATTTTGCTGAGACAGATGCTGTCTCTTCCAGGATGGTGCTAGACCACTTGGCTGGTGGCCTTTCTCTCTCCCCTTTCTTGCTAGACAGCTATCCTTCATCTGCAGCCACACACACACACACACACACACACACCTTACCTTAAGTCATCACATCACTACTGATCACCTGCTCCTCTCTTCTGAGTCAAGACAACAACTTGCAGTCTTTCACGTTCTTCTGTCAGACTCTGGTTAACCTATTCCCCATCACTTGTTTTTCCTATTTCTCGATACTGTTTAACAGCAAGTATTCTTTCACTTCCCTCCTTCCTTTCTTTCTTATTCTTTCTTTCCCCTCAATGTCTCTGTCTCTCTCCATCTCTCACTTTTTCGACAGTGGTGACCAGTTTTTTTCACTCATGTCTGTCTTTGTGTGGTAGACTATTATTTGGCCATTTTTCAGTGGACATGTTGTACCCTCCCTTCATCTATTAGCACCATGCTCGACATCTCGCTGGCTTCCCACTCACCCCTGGTTGACACTGTCTGTCACACTAGTTGATTTACTAAGCTGCTTCACTCTTCCCTTTTCCATGCTTCATTGCCAAACTTCATTACAGTTTTACCAACTTAACAAAACCCATTCTCTACAAATCATGACTCTGTCCTGATTATTACCCAAATAAGGGCTCCAAGTGAGAATCATTTGCCAGTGAGACATGTGAAAATTACTTGTTTGATAGACTGTCTTAATTACAAATGCATTCAGTTTACATATGACAGAGAAAAGCGGTGAATCCTCACTCTTCACCAAATGAATTGAACAGTTAAAATTGTTGCCAATTAATTTCTGGTGATCAACTGACAAATGAATCGACTTTTGCAACTGTAAAAATAAATATATGGGACTTCGCACTTTTGTGACAAATAGTGGTTTTCTAAACATTCCTCTATTTCTGCCTAGGGATCAAATTCACAAGTTGCATTATTATGGAAGAAGCAATGTCTCAGTATTCTGCTTACTTGGTATAACACACAGACTTGGCTATGAACAGTTTTCTCTCTGAGAAAATTGCTAACTAAGTATGTCCACCACAAATTTGCAAAGACTTCTGCAAGAAAGAAAGGACATTCAAATATCAGTATAGCAATAACATATTATGATTATTTTAAATAACATACCTTAATTTTATCTGTATTTTGCACCATGGGACTGTATAGAATCTATGGATTGTACATTAGGATACATTTAAGAACTTCCGGAGTAGTTCTACACATAACTTTATGTCACAGTGGTTCCTTGGAAAGTTATCCCAGCAGGATGTGAGTCGCTGATTGCTTGCAATGCTTCTGACAAGCACATACAGGCTCAGGTGAAGCTTTTACTTGGTTCAGCAAGGTGCTACTGAGCACTACTGTGTCTTTGAGATTTTTCTGCTATATTCAACTCTACCAGCCCCATGACTTAAAGCAGCTATATGGAATCTGTAGCTTTTTGTCAGGTTATTCAATAGACAGCACACATGCATGTTTTAACACAGGAGGTGATTTGGCTGCAGGGGTATTTGTGTGAAAACACAACAGGGTGTTTTTACAATGTTTATTTTTGCTTGCGGAGAAATAAGCAGTTGAGGTAATGGGCCCTATGTAATTGACTAAAGTGAATATTGAATTTGGCAATCTAACCACTGTCCTTTACAAATTACAATTTAATGTGAGGGAGTTGTCTCAAAGTCAAAGAAAAACTCCTTCCATATCACATGAAAAAAAAACTAGTCTTTTAACAGTCTGATGTAGTAATAATGATGTCGTGGGTGTCCCTCTTCTCCTCAGGCTTCCTTGTTTTCTAACAAGTGAACTGTGACCTGTTGAGTAATTTGGTTGTGGGAATCACAGTTGGAACGGCTTAAACCAGCACTAATCTCCTCATCTGGCACTATGTGCTGTGTCAAGCACAAGTGTACTTTATTTCCCTTATTCGTTGGCACCCATCAAAAATAGATGGAACTATTTTTAACTTGGCACCTGTGAAATAATGCATGTGAGGAAAGGATAATGAATGATCATAGCAGGTGTCAGAAGTATTCTGGTTGGAAGCCTTGGGGCTGAGGGAAAATTGGACAGAACTTGCTATGTTTATTTATTCATACCCAAATCTGGCAGACATATAGCAAAAGCTATGTTGCGGTAGCTTCCCTGCTGCTTAGACCCCTACAGCAAGTGCTGAGAGCTAATGCTTGGCTAGCTTCCTGTTGCCTTCTTATTGTGCTGGTGGCAGGCGAGAGTCCCACTGCCAAGTGGGCCTTATGCTTACTTAAAGCTGCAAGTATTTGGAAAAAAAAGCACCATCACTCCTGATAAATGAGGTTGGAGAAAAATGTAACTCTTTCAAACTCTCAAAAAGGCAGTTTCTTCTAAAAAAAACGTGTGTACAAAGTGTTACAAATTAATTGTTAAGGCCACAAGTAAAATTTTACTCTAGTGTATGTTTTCCAAGTGTTGTTGATCTAATTAAAAAAAAAAAAAGGCGCAATCCAAGAAATCATCACCTCCTACTTCAAATAGCTGCTAACAAATTTGAATTTCCAATGACAGTAAGAGAAAAACAAGTTAAATTTGAATTTATGAATCTTGTTAGCCAAATGTTCAAAAGAGGCTAAGGTGGAAAAGCACTTCAGCCGTACTTACATGTTAGCTTTTCTAACTGCCCTTTTTTTGTCTGTTATATATCCTGCTGTTTGTGTCATAAACAAGCCTACACTGATGCATACACACTTGCAGTAAAACACACACAGTGAGCAGAGCCTGTCACAGGAACTGCATCAGGATCTGCTATGACAGAAGGCAGATATTTGCAGAGCTTGTGTTAGTAATGATAAAGAATGTGTATCTCTCACTGGAGGAGGTTATAAATGGTTTTAACATTCAGTGGTTTTCCCCAGGATCTCTCTAGCGGAGGTCCAGCGATGTGAACATCGTGTTCCTTTGTGTGTTTTCAGCAAGCTCAAAGAGGAAACCTTAAACTTCAAGCTATCGTTCATCTCCCCAGTGGAGGCAAGAGGAGCTGGGGATGCATTTAATAGACTCTCACACATATGTACAGTTGAACATCTTTATCTACACATGCACAGTGTGCATACCATATGTTCTGTTAAATTAACACAGTTAGGCTAATATACTTTCCACATCTGCGAGTATGCAAGGGTCCACTAGAGTACGAGTGACGCAAATGTCGTCATCAGAGGTGTACGCAAGGCTCTGTGCGGACATCATTGTACCCTTCAATATATCGTGATCACGCAACAGGGGGAACCAACTGCACGTGTCCTCAAAGAGAACTCCAAGCAGGTTAGAAAGTAGTATAATAAGAACAACTTTGTATCTGTTGGGTCCATGTGCACGTACGAAAGGGAGTAATAATTGAAGTTTTACTCAGACAAACACACTCTTACACTCACACTAATGTCAAGCAACAGTGCTTTCAAATGCAGCCTCATAAAGCTCACAATGTGAACAAACACTGATACAAAGTTGTTGATTTGCACTCTGCACCAGTCTCTGTGATGAAAATTTTATGAAGTAAAAGAACACTCATATCTTTGTCACATTTTCACAACTTTGGAGTTTATTGGTCTGTGAGATTCATTTGGACCAGTACTATTTGCACTTTACATCTTAGGACTACTGTATGAGCTTGATTTTAAATGAGGGTTGGTCGTAGCAGGAGACTAATGGTACCTCAGGCAAGTTAGCACACATAGTTTATATATACATTCAAGTAAATGGGAAAGTGGTGTCAGCCCCCACTGTATTTTTACACTGATTTAAAGCCTGTGAAGGGCCACAGAAGGAACAGTATTAACAGCACAATTACACATAGAATGCATGAGGTGTAATATAAGTGTATTATTATTATTCAAATAAAGTGTATTATTATTATTTGTATTATTATTATTATTAGTAGTAGTAGTAGTAGTAGTAGTAGAAGTAATAGTAGTGGTATTGTTAGTGGTATTATATTATATTATATGGAAAAAGTACCCACAATTTTGAGTGTGGTTATTTACAGTGTATATGTGCACAGGCTGAAGTACATATAACATCTGATGTGTGACTGAACGTGTGACTGTGACTCTTTAAAAAAAATCAACCATTGCAACCCTGTGTATCACACTAACATTGCTGCCCATCAAGTTGGGTGCCTTGACACAGATGTCACATTGCTAACAGCACAACGCTCAGCATCCCTGATGCAAAGTGATGCTAGAAATGTGTGTGACATGTTGAAATGATGCAGACCTCGGGGTCTGAGTATGGTGTCTTTGTTTCTGGGCTGCCATCACTCTCATGACTCTAAGGTTAGTGACCTTAGAACTTCACAATGACAGTGGAGCATGGAGACCACAGCCCCAGAAAGCTATGCTGAAAGTGTTTATGTCAAACACGTGAACTCCAGTGTGGGAAGCTTAGATGTTAAACAGTAACCAATACTGTGCGTGCGTTGGACACTCAATTTGATGGGTGACAATGTTGACAGTGTGTCCTACAATGGTACAGTGACTGTCTGCTTGACATTTCCAACTCAAGAATGATGAGCAAAGCCAGAGAGATGAAAGAGAAAAAGAAAGGCTTTCCTAACCCCTCTCTGTTCTGCACCATGGGACAGAGAGTGCAAGTGGAGAGAGGTTGACAAGACAGAAGAGAGAAAGGCTGGCATGTTGACAGCTGCAATCTCTCTCTCTCTCCATATCACGCACACTCATGCACACAAATATGTGTATATACATAAACAGTAGAGGCTGATTTTAACAAAGAAGAAATAGATGTATGAGGTCTCACTCCATTTGTATCGTCTAATTCTTGTCAGAGGTCGGGCGTGCAGCTTCTCATCCCAACTTGTTTTCAAAAGTAGGTGCCCTGTCAACACTATCACCTTGACAAGTGAACTATGAAGGGAAGTTTTAGGATGGAAGGTACACCAGCAGCTCCCTGAAGAGCATTGTTAAAATATTTTAGCTTTGGACAATATTAAAAGTGAACTGCAGGAACTGATAGAGGGCAAAGCTATTAAAACTAAAAGTACACAGAGCCCACAGAGAGGATCTGGAAAAGACTGTTATCTCTTCTTTTATTGTTTTCCAGATTAAAATCAACCAAACTTTTACTACAAAGTATGGATGATAAAGACACAATCTGTGTTGTTTTGTGTTGTTTGTTGCTGATAGAGGTTTTAAAGAAATCCAATACACGTAAAACCAAAAAACACAGCCTAAAGACTAATTTTCAGTTTCATTCAATTATGTGGTTTCCTATTATAAACGGACTTCTCAGTGAAGGCTGCAGTAAAAATTCTGCAATCTTGATATATCTGCCCAAAAGGATTACTGAATTGATACCCATATCCAACAGTTTCTTTCCTTTTATCCATACCAGAAGCGGATATTTCAGTTGGGTGCAAAGGGGTTGAGTGCAGTGGCTTACAATCGAGATTGAAAATAGATACTGAGGAAGGGGTAAATGAAAAAAAAAAGTAACAGGATATGAATAAGGTCCTGAAGCAGTAACGCTACAATTCAGTCATTAGACCTTTCCCCCTCACTCTCAAGCCCCTGAGTCCTCTGAGTGTCCAGACTTGGCGTTGCTACATTTCATGGATATCCTAAGCACTAGGGACACATATAGATTATCCCTCAAGGGCATTCTCACAGTGAGTGTGGTACTGACTGATTATAGATTCAGCTAGCCTGTTCATGCTCCTGCTTCGACTGAGGATATCAGTAAAAAGGGGACAATACTCACTGGCACTGGACACTTGGCTCCCTAAAGTCACAGTCAAGTCTATAGTAAATATTTCACCACATGCTGTCACCGGTGTTCTACCTTCACGATTTGAAGGTTTCTCTTTTTCAGTCACACCCTACTTTACATTCGTATGCAGTAATAAAGTTTTCTTCCCGCCTGGGAACTCACTACAAGCAGTCGGTGGGGTGGAGAGCATGTTAGCTATTCACTTTGTTCCCTCAGATTTCAACAAGCAGCCGTCAAACCTTTAGACCAGTACCAACTCCCTCGTTTTTGGATGGACCAGCCACAGTCCAGGGCTACATCCTCAAATGTCCGTGACTGAGTCAGTAAGTGATAGAGATGAATTTGTGATGAAGAAACATCATTGGTTGGCCAAGTGTTGGACTTTTCCCATTGGTCGTTGCTCTTTCAAAATGGCCTACCAGCCCTCCAACAGACCCGCATTGTCATCCCTAGCACCATTCAAACACAAGTAAATCGTATACAGTAAGAGTCATCCATGGCTAATGGTAGTTTTTTTATTGATTCAGGACTATAATATTATTTCAATAAGGTTTCATTGTTATGTTTTTTTTCCCCTCCTCTACGTGGAGGTGAGAATGAAGGTTATCAACAACAGACCATCTTAAAAAGCTTGAATCAATGCCTTGATTCTTGCCGACACACGACCTTAAACCCCTGCATCGTAGCTGACGCCTATTCATTAAATGGTAACACCCGAATAACACAAGCAGTTTCTTACTGCTGGAGAAAATAAAGGAGAAAGTGTTTTGCGATCTGGTGATCATGCATTGTGTGTGTTCAGGTTGTCAGACTGACAACACTGGGCGGAGTTTGGATGCAATTGTACTTCAGTGGTTAAAGTGCAGACTCTGAGCCCTTCACTAGACCAGAGGTGTGTCCATATGGCAACATGTCAGAGCAGTCATAAAAGCAATCACAACACACAGCACAACAAAATGGAACATCTGGGCACTCAAAGCCAGGCGTGCATGCAAATCTTGAATGTGCACATGCACATAATTGGATGTGGGTGCTAATGTATGCACACTTGTATGGATCACATACACACATATATAGGCACACACACACACACACACACATACACACATGTGTCTATATATACATATATATATATATATATATATATATAAATACATGGTCCTTTATGAACTCCCCCTCTGGGGCGCGCTACCTAGAGTTTGATTGACCACAACACCATAACAACCTCATATCTCATCCACCTCTCAATAAAATTCAGCGATCAGTCATGTGCTGGGATGCAGGCGTAATGAAATCCCCCCCCCCCCCCCCCCCCCCCTCCCCCTCTTACAGTATGATGATGGTGAGACTTCTTTGTGAGGAGGAAAGATGGACACAGTGATGTGTGGGTGGCGTTCGGCTGATCATCAGTAGCACAATGTGCATGCTGATATTTGTTGCAGTGCCAACAGGGGCTTAATCAAGTGTCACTGCAGTGAGTGGAAGTAGATTTATGTGTGTAAAACTATTTGTGTCTGTGTGAGAAAGTGGAGGGATTTAACATCTCGTTTAGCTGTAATGAATAAATCTTAAAAGTCTTTTCTAGTGTGAGGTTGTTTATTTTGTTTATTTGCTTTCTTTCTGAGAGCAAGATGAGGAAAGCAATAACACTCTCATGTCTATAGGGTTTATTTGAAATTGAAGCTAGCAACTGGTTGGCTTAGCTTAGCCTTAACAAGACCTGAAATGGGAGGAAACATCTAGCCTGGCTCTGCCTGTAACAATATCTGAGTACCAACACTTCTAAAGCTGACTAATGAACACATTATATCTCATTTGATTTATCTTTACAAAAATCTTTGAGCTTCTTTTGACATATGCAGGCTTGATTTATGCTTATGCTAAGCTAAGCTAACAGTCTGCAGGCAGTAGTTAATATTGGCTGGACATATATGAGAATGGTTTTGATTTTCTCGTCTAGCTCTTAGCAAGAAAATGAAACAGCAATTTTCACAAAATGTCAAAGTATTCCTCTGAGCTTTTAATCTAGATATTCTGCCTACATTTTTAACATTTGGCAAATATTAATTTGCATTTATACATTCTGTAGCTTCCAAAAATCCATTCACACCTTGCATAAAACACCAGAGGTTTGTAGCTGTCATGACACAGTATTTCTGTAGGCTCGTGCCATGTCATCATGTGGGTGTGCACTGGCTTTTAAGTACTAATATCTTGCTACTGTGCCATTGATTACTAGCTTCAACTACCATCAATAAGTGAGACTGCAGTCTCAGTAGATGAAAGCCGAGTGACCATGACTGTAAAAGTACAGAAGTGCTGAGCTTTTAGATCTGGATCATTATGATAGAGGAATTGACAGATACTCTAACAGTCTGACCTGCTCTGCTCCACTGCGAGTCCAGGTAGGAACTGCTTTAGTCAGCCTTTTTTTTTTTTTTTTTCTAACAGAGAGCAGTCCCTGCTATGGAACGCATCCCTCTCTGTAAGAGACACCTGCAGGATTTTCCAAAGAGGTCCTTTTCAGGGTGAAGCAACAGTTTAGAAAGCATGTAAAATATGTGATTATTGCAGTGGCCTCTTCATTTAACAGTTGCTGTGACTTAGCTCTCATTCCGCACATAGCCTCACCTACTTATTGAGTACTTGCTTTTGCTCTGAACCTTCTTTCAGGGACACAGGATGCATAAAGCTTCAAGAAAATGTCCTTGCCTTTTCTTGCACTCAAACCATTATTACTCTTAAAAAGGAATAAAATGCAAATAATAAAAGGGTTCAAATTACTGAAGTACTTATATACTAATACTTTGTGTGAATTTCTACAGCAAGCCTCATTTCAATTCACTATTCAGACTTTTCAGCTGTGTCATTGTTCCCAAAATTGCTGGCAAAAATGAAGTCCAACACTGCGGTCACCCTCCATTACTTTCTACTCTGTTCTGCTGGGAGTTGTTTGGAAAAGTGAAACCTGGGGTTGCAAGTGTAAATGCAGTCTTCAGTGTAGGGATAGAAATGTAATTTCTATTAGTATGTGCAGTACGGTACTCGTCCAGAATCCCTCCCTCTCTCCGCCTCTGTTGATTGAATTTACTTATTTGGATGTAATGGCCATGGCTTGAAAATATGCTATGCTGCAAGGAAAGCACTCAGCACTGGATATTTGCCATCATTATGTTTAAGCCCACTGGGTTATTACTTACCTGGCAATTTCATGCGATTTCATACTTAATGTGACATTTTGCAAGAATTGACAACAATCTTTGATGTACACAAAGTGAATTCTCTTAATCTCTAAATAACATCCAATGAAATGAACGTTCCAGTGAATAAGAAGCCAGATTTGGCAGATTGCTGTCAGTCACTCCATCAAGGAGTCTCTCCAAGAATAATTTGCTGACTGGCAGAAATATTTTCTGCTTGTTATGGCCTTAATGCACAATCAGAATTGCTTGGCTAAATTTAGCAAGCTTAAGTGTTTTGGAAATAGACTGCGTAGGGGGAGACAGGGAGGGTAAGAGCAAGACAGAGAGCAAGACAATTCCACATGGTTTAGTCCCAGAACAATGAGTATGGTATATTACTTTTATTATGAGCTTATGATTTTGTAGAGAGGAAATTACTCCAACTGAATCCAATCCAAGCTGATCAAACCAACTTTTACTGTTTATGAAGCAATGATTATGTAAAAATACTGTATGTAAAAGAGGAAATTAATCCAGCTCAGTTTGATTAAATTTGAATACTGGAATGAATTAACAAGAGGGTCAAATGCAGCCTCAAGTGTCCCCATACAGTTGCTGACTGCACCAGCCGTGCACAGATTATACTCTATGCTCAGTGGAGACAGAGAGACTCAGTAAGACCCAACACAGGTTGCCCAGCACACACAGTATTTCCATTGTGATTCAGCCAATTTAACAGTGGTGTATCCCAGCAGACAAGGGTCAAAGTGAGGAAGACAGAAGATCGAAGCTTGTGGGTTTGTGCATGTCAGGGTCTAGCAGCTCCACTTCATCTTTCCCCCATGACACGACATGCTCACTTGGTCTGGTTAGCATTTGTGTGTTCGAAGCAGCCAGTGTTGGCCCATGAAGAGAAACTACATCTCCTTGCTGACAACAGAAAGCAGCAGCTTGTTCACACGTGTGGCGGTTGACCTGCCAGGCTGCAAGCTACAGACAAGTTAGTCCCCACTGGATGTAGTGTCATATAAAGCATTTGGTCCAGGTGGATGTTTTAAGTATTAGAGGAGTATTTTGCATTGCAAGATTGGGGGACTGCTTTAAAAAAAAGAATGGTAAAAATTGATGCCAAGATGTCCTGACTATAGGTAAAGCTCCAAAAACACTGAATCCTACACTTCCCATAATGCAACCTGAGAGTATGTTTTTCATAGACTTTGCTTGCCTTGTCAGTGTCTGTATCTTTCTAACCCCAACTCACAAGTTTGTCTGCAGGCTTTAAAAGTGAGTACACTACAAAATTAAACACAGATGACCCTGGTGACCTCCCTGGGTTTTCTTCTCTGGCAGGACAAAGCTCCCTTCAGAACTAAAAATATCATTGTTTTCACAAGATGAGTAATACCCTGCGTGACTAGTTAACTGACTTTGAACTGTTCCCCTTTACATGTTACAGCTGATTGTATATTTTGGCATGTGTGGTAAAATACTTATAGTGATACAGTCATAACATTGAATTTTAACAGCCCTTCTCCAAAGACAGTGTCTAAATAAATTATCTCATTCTTTATTATACAAAAAATATCAGTATCAACATTTGCTGGGCAACATTTGCTGTTTTCTCAAGTGTTCAGTGTTGAAAATCACTTTTAGATTGCTCCTCAAATGAAATGTGTCATTTTGTAAATGCCCCACTTGTGGGCCAGTAAACTGCACTTCACGCTGCCAGCTTTGTTTTCCTAGAAACACACATTAGAAATAGATGTGAAGTCCATGTGTTGAAGAGATTATTTTCTCAAAGGGACCATGAATGTTAGAAATATATCCAGCACAGCTGACAGTTGTGTTTGTTACCAGAACTGAAGGTTTTATAGTTTGCTCAGCCTCTGGTCTAATGACCAGTTCCCTTCAGGGCTCTTGTTGTGCTGCACAACTGCACTGGTGGTGTAATATTCTTAATGCAGCTCTAAATCCTATTACAGCTCTTTTCAAGAATTTGTCAATCACTTTGGTGATGGAAAAGTGTAAGAAACTGTGGAGCTCTGAGGCAAAAATCTTTCTGAATCTTTCCCTGTGTTTCTTAATCTCTCTCAGCCTGTCAGTCTGTCAGCCACATATTTACTCCGCTTTATTTTTCCTCTGCTCACTGATTCAGAGTTTGTCTAAAGGCTAACACTGCACACAATTTCACCTTAGTCACATTATTTCTAATATTAAACCATAAACCTAACATTGTCACTGTTACTATGCTAACATGGCAAGAAATTTGTTCAGTATTCCTCCCTTAAATCCACTTGTGTTTACATTGGCTACTAGCTAAAATGTGTTTGGCTGCAGTTTATCACCCCACTGGGTCAAATTGTGGTCTGTTGTTGGCTTAGAAAAGTCTGTGAGTCATTGATTCCCCCCTGGGCCCTCAGCAACAGAGGCAGAGCGGCAGTGGAAATTGAAACAGGAGTCTGCTACCCCTCATAATTCCATGACAGTGAATTGAAACACTATCTCAAGTAAGCAATCAGACTCTCAAATTACCTTTCTTGGGGGGGGGGGCATTGTTTGCAGATCAGCAAAACTGTCCTCACTCTGTCCCTTTATGTCACTGTATCTCTCTCTCTGTGCCTCTCAGACACACGGAGTGCAGTAATGAGTGGCAGAGTGGAGATGTTGTGTTGATTTATTGCATGGTTGCCCAAATGGAACCTGGATGGAATGTGTCTGTCATTGGGGCGTCACTTAGAAAGAAACACCTGTGATGCCTAGGGACAACTAACTGCTCCATCAGGAATGGGTTCCTGCTTTAGCCATCAGTGCATCACACACACGCACACACACACACACACACACACAGTTGAAAGCACAAGCAGAAAACAAAATATATTGACAAAGCTCCACAGTCATTCACACAAATTTGTGTTTAGAAGTAGCTGTACAGGCAATATGCCAGTATGCATGTATATGCACATCCACTACATATTACATTTGGCTTGTCAAAATGCCATGTCATCAGATTTACTCAAGTCTTACTCAAGAGTTACACTGTCTTTAATTTTGGTATTTGCATTTTCTGTCACACTACAATTGAGAGGGAAATACTGTTGTTATTTTTATTTATCAGCTATAGTTTTCACAGTGTTGGGCAGTTTACATTACCTTATAATCTGTTACAGAAACGTGATTACTATTTTCAGTAATGAATAGTGTTAGGGCTATTACAGTTACTGATCCCAGTGATGCTCTGTTACTTTGACATTTGGAGGTTGGCTGTTGTGTGTAGAGTTGGAGGGTGCCGCTGCTGGTTAAACTATAAAGTCTTATTTTATATTTCTACAGGTGTTTAATACATATATAAACGGTATAACATGTGGCTTTGGAGGGTCTGGAGCTCAAAGGCACCTTTTGACAGAGTTGACAGCTGAGTATTAAAAGCAAAGTTACAAGTAATGCATTACTTTTGCTGCAGAGTAATGAGTAATTGATTATAATTTTCTGGTAACTTG
This sequence comes from Trachinotus anak, assembly GCF_046630095.1. NCBI lineage: Eukaryota > Metazoa > Chordata > Actinopteri > Carangiformes > Carangidae > Trachinotus > Trachinotus anak. The sequence goes on from NW_027273860.1 coordinate 11,883,870, forward strand.
CGGAACAGTGACAGTTTTTAGTTGGTGCAGACAAAATATTTTACATACAAATGTGATCATCTTAAAAAAAGGATAAGCACTGTTGCAAATTAAACTACCCAGTAGTGAAGCAATAAAAAGCCCCACAACACACCCACCTACCAAGACACCACTACACCACTGCAGTATACCAGTACTTAACCACACATGCGCATACAGCATGCACACAGGACTGGGAACATTGTTCACAAGTTGCTGGAGTAGCTTTGTTTTTAGTGTCATCTTTGTGCTGTTGTCATTGTTTCCCAAGGGCATTCTGGGGGGAAGAAAGGAGGAGAGAAGGAGGAGAGTAGTTAACAGCTTGATCAATGGAAGAGATGGAAGGACACACACATTCACACACACACACACACACACACACACACACACACACAGATGTGGATGCACACAGACACAAAGCCATAAACAGATTTCTCAAATCCATCACTGTGAATAAAGGCACAAAATGAAGTGAAGCTCCATCCCAGTCACCAAATTTCCTGCCGTCCTCTCAAGGAAAAAATCTTACTGGTAAGATTAATGTAATGTTGCACATACACCTTGAGTGTATAGTTAACTGCAGTATAAATGAAGCTCCCGTGTTAGCTATATCAGAGCGTATTATTGGGGGATTTGAGGACAGAGAGGTGGAAGAATGAACAAATAAGCAGATTAATGAACAAATAAGAGGTTTTCTCTTTCAACACCGATATGCTCAATGAGCTGGAGCTAAGAGTGACATTAAGTCACTGAAATCAAAACTAATTAAGGAAGTAAATGAACAAAACACACCATTTAAGACATTAAACCCCATCAGCGCATTTTCATAATACAATCTATTGTATACTGATTACAGTGGTTTAGTGCAGTCAGGGGTGTGGAGAAGCTCAACTGTTTGATTAAAAACACATCCACATACTGAGTCAGCTTTAGCCCCTGGGCATGTGCATTAAAAGTAGTTATAGTGGACAGAGAAGCTGAAACGGTTAGATAGCTGAACAATAATGAATAAACAGTTCAAATTGTTTGCTAAAGTCAATAAATCAGATAAAAGCACTGAATAAACGGATCAAAGGTTGAAATTATGTTCACATAAGTGGTCGTAATATGAATGCAAACATGACTGACCTGACACCTAAACACTGACAAAACTGTAAAATCAAAGTTACATAATAAATACTGTTACATAACACCCAAATAAACACATTTAGATCAAAATGGGGGGTGTTGATGTAGGGGTACTTAGGTTCTAGGCTGTGGGGATACATCAGGCAAAAACGGCTGGGAACCACTGGTGTAGAGGTTAGAAATGAACCCTGAGAGTCACACATTTGCTTTGCTGAGGTGTCCTTGAGTAAGACACTGTATCCCTGTCTGCTTCGAGAACATTTTCTATAGCTGCTCCTCTTATGGAGATCAATAATGTATCATATGAATCATTAGTTCACATTCAAGGGCAGAGATCACACAGTTCTTGTAATGTATATGCCTCTGAAATGCTGGGACAGTCCGTCCTCGAAGCACTCACAGACCTGACAGACGATCTCTTGCCTTTTTTCTTTTTTTTTTAACTGATATTTCTGGATGCTGAGCACCTCCACTGGAACATATTGGGGTTAAGTGCTTTGCTCAAGGGCACTTGAACCGTTGATGGTCGAAATAAAGGCAGGGATTACTCAGAAGCCTTTTTTTTCTCCACGGAGGATTTCCCAGTCACAAGCTCACCTCGCTGCGTCACAGTACTTTGAATTCAGTGTGTTTAGTTTTGGTGGTTTCCATGATAAATAGAGGTCAAGGGCATGCTGTCTGTATGAATATAAAGCAGACTGAGTTAAGCTTGCCTGGATAAATAAAAGAAAGAAAAAAATCATGTCCACTTTTTGCACCATAAGCACAAGTGGCACTCCTTTAATTCTCTCTCTTTTCCTCTGCCGACTAGTTCAGTCCAGTTCTTAGTGGGCTCGCTGGTGTGTAGCTGGTGTTGTTTCGTGGCGTGGCATTGGGGTACACATCGCTGCTAATCGCTGTTCAGGGCACAGACCCAGCTCACTGGCCATGACACCCAGGGTGTGGTGAATCCTATCAGTCCTCGGCAGATCCTGTGGCCTCCTCTTTTCACAGCCACCATCCTGTATAGTTGGGCTGTCATCCGCGGGGTCAACAAAGCACTGTTGAGTGGGTATTAGCTATATGGCTAATCTTTACAGCACCGTTTGATCAGAAAGGGTTTTCACAATGGTCTTTTGTTTGCTCAGGCAGTGGTTTTGAATAGTCCACTATGTAATGTGTGTGTTTGTTTTGGCAGTTCAGAGCTGCTTGATTGAAAGCAGCAGATACACACTCAATACAGGAAGCCGTGAAAGTATGACACAGACGATCACCTCTGCCAAAACGGTTCTCTTGCTGTGATTGAAAGGCCTGGAAGTAATTGCGCTGAGGAAAATCTTTCTTTTTCCTTCTTTATCTCTTCTTTTACCTCTTTCTCTGTCTGTCTCTCCAACTCCACCCACAGCTGTGCCTAGTGTGATTAATGGCAGCCATTCATTAGCTTGATCAACCACTTTAGCAGAGATTATTAATCAGATGCTTATTTAAATGTCACCACTGAGCAGCTGAGAGGAAATAAGGCCACTGGGAAATTGAGTTTTTGTGTGTGGGCTGCTCATGTGTGTGTGTGGGGAGGGGGCACTCCTTCGGATCTGGGAATATTGCCACACACTGATAAGCATGAGCCTCATTCATATGCTGTTTTACATACACCGGCCTTAGCAGCTAATGCTGAAGGGATCTGTAGCACTGGAGCCTAGTGTTCAATTCCAAATGAGATGAGTGTCTCATTAATAAAACATAGTGTTGTGCCTGTATTATGAAGGGCAATACAATACTTAAGGGATTGAATAGTTATTAGAAATTTACATCTCCTGACAGTAATGCAATGCTTTGTCATTATGTGTGTGTGTTTGTGTGTGCGTGCATGTTTTTTTCTCCACAAAGCACATTTCCCATGACACAGCTAAACAGGGTTAATCACCTACTCATCATTTATTTCAGAGTTGTTTTTTTTTTTATTTTACTTGAACAAATTCTTAATGGTTATTTTTGCTGAATTACCACTGCTGCACCTCTACTATTATAAACATGTTTTTGAGGCAGTGTGACGACCACACTTCTGTTTGTTTCTGGAGGCATTCGCGCATAATTTCTGTAAATTCTGTTCTGTCACTGTGAGTCTCTCTGGTTTTGCCACATTCAGGTGTACACCTGCTGCGAGTCTAAAAAAAAAAGCACTGCAGGGCAAGTTAAAGTCTGCGTCCTGAGCTTTAAAGTGAGCATTTTCTGTGTAGCGCAGGGTAAATACACTAAGCCCCAGAAGATTACACTGTTAGTAAAGCTTTATGAAGGGAGAAGAGGGTGTGGCCATATGTGGATGTGGTCTGGATTCAGCTTGCTCAGGCGAAGGCGTTTATGCAGTTCAGTGGAGAAAGCAGGCACCATAAAGGGGCTGCAGTGTGAATACAATGGCAACACAAGACACACATATTTCACGTCAGCGCATACAGTATAGTACAGTGGTGAAATTTCAATCTGTACTCACTGTGGTGTGTTAGGTATTTACACATACAGGGTTGCTTTGGAAGTGTGACGTTCACCCTGTGTCACACAGTGTGACTGAACTGAGGCATCCAGATTAATAACAGGGTTAAATCAGCCGCTGTGGAAAGAGTGCACATACATATATAGTTCATCAATCATTTTATCAATCCAGGTAATTGATCGAATCGATTAATCAAGGAGGGCAGAGAAGGAGAGGAGGTGATTGATGGCGGAAGGGATGGAAGCGACCTGATTGAAATTCAGGAGGCCGAGTCTAAAAAGGTCAAGGGTCGCACAGGAGGCATTTATAGGCACAGCAGCCTCTGAGTGGGACCTTTGTTGCCATTTTAAGAATAGCCTTTATCAGAAGGTGTGTGTGTGTGTGTTTGTGTGTGTGTGTGTGTTTGTGTGTTTGTGTGTGTGTGTGTGTGTGCGTGCGCCTACACAGGTATATGCACCTATCCCTCTGAGGTTGCTTGGCCTTGTGATGGTGGTGGGTTAAGTGATGCCAAAGCCCAATAATAAATCTCTGGCGAAACCAGCACAGATGACCTGAAGGTCACTGTTTCATTAAGTGTCTTCCACTTTGATTTTCTCATTCCTCATGCCTGTCTGTTTCCCTGCCTGCCTACCTGCCCACTACACACACACACACCTAAACATCCAGTGGAACGCAACATGGTTAGACGTGGATAAAGAGAATGTGTATGGTACAAATACATCTGCTTCAAGGTATAGTTTGACGTTTGGTGAGAGACTGTACGCTGATTAACTTTCTTGTGGAGAATTAGGTTTGAAGATTGATGCCACTGTCTTATCTCTATGTTCAATATGAGGCTGGAGCCCAAAGATAGGTACCTTAGCTTAGCATAAAGACTGGGAACAGGGAGAAACATCTAGCCTGGCTCTGTCCAAAGGCAGTCCATCCACCAGCACCTTACAAACTCACAAAATCATCACATTTATTCCGTATGAAACTGAAAAGAGAGGTGGTTTTATGGGGGGGTTAAGTGCTGCGCTATTTCTTGGCCAGACAGATGAAATGAACAAGATGTAACATTTAAATAAGTGAGGTTTAGGTGTTCATATGTGGCCTTCAGTATTCCTTCAGTTCTAGTCTTAATGCTACGCTAACAGTCTCCATCATCTCATCATGTTTATTTCTCAAAATGTCAAACTACTGCTAGGAAAGATTTACAGCTGAAATGATTAGCTGATCAATCAATAACTCACTCAACAGAAAAAAAAACAATATTATTAATCCACTGTTTTCTTGTCTGTGACTTTGTTTTTTTTGCAGTAAATTTAATTTAATAGTCAATTAATAATCATAATAATTAAGAACAAGCAAGCTGAATATGTCAGCTTGAGTTTTAGGAGATGATACTTTGCATTTTTCACTATTTTCTGACATAAAAAATCGTTTGATTAAATGAAAAATAATCAATAATCAATCGATCAAATAATATGAAAATAATTGTTAGGTGCAGCCCTACAACAGTTAGAACAATAGTGGGTATAAATATACAGTCACTTGTCCATATAGAGATACTGATGAGTCATGCTTATGAGTGATTGAAAACAATAGAGTCCATGCATTTGTCTGAATAAAGAGGCCGGACAGCTTTGATTCACCTCTGGAACAACTAATAGAGAAGGAATTACGGAAGAAAGTAGTGTGAGTGGATTTGTTTGAAATGCACAAGCAAATTATTACTTTGCCCAAAAAGTTGCTCACTACCACTCAGCTGTCCAAGGTCAGAAGAACCACTTGATTTTTAAATTGCATGGTATTCCCCATGCAGCTTTTTATAGATCGAATCATTTGAGCTTTCGTTGAAAGCAACAATTAATCGGGAGGGAAATGTAGCGAAAGCCTGAGCGAAAGCTCTTGAGTACACTCTAAGCACCTCTCCAGACTGCTTTTGTGTTCACATGAATGTTTTACTTTGTCCCGGTTGGTGTTGAAAGAGAGGGTTTTCTGAAGCCTTGCTAGATTTGTCGCAGGTATTCAACTTACTCTTCTTCTTTTCAGCGTAAGGGGCGGTTCATCTTTTCTGAATTCCCACTAGAACACAGCTGAAATCGGGCCAGAATCGCTCTCCTTTGATTATAGGTTTTATCCAGCGAATGTCATCATCAAACACGCTGACTGCTCATCCTCCCTCACCCACCGTTTCATTCACTTTTTTTTTTTTTTTTTTTCATCTAGCGTTCTATCACCATGCAGCATTGCCAGGTGTAGCCTATGGGTCCTGCTCCTCATGTCTGCCGTGCACACAGTGAAGCTCTGACTCATGTCTAGACAGAAAAATTAGGGCATACATACAGACAAAAAAAAAAACTGTGACATTTAGGCAAGGTGTTCACGCTGTGCAATCAGAGTTCATTTTCCACACTGAGCCCAGTCAGTGGTAGCCATGCCTCGATTTGGCAAGGAACAATCAGATTTAATGTGAAGCCTTTTTTGTGTTTCCTATTTCTGCAAGCTCTGTCTTCAAATGAATGCAGCCCCGAGCTCTCAGCTAAAGGCTCTCAGCTAAAAGCACAACAGCTCTGTCACTATAGGGTTGGAATAAAATGGAATCAGCAGGAATGTATTTAATGCTGTGGGATTTTCTTTCTTTTAATTTCAAACACATGCTGTATGTCATAGCATGTGGAACTCCAGCGCTATTATCCTGTGACTGCTGCAGTCATTTTTTTTCCCCCTTTTATTGTATTGAACAGTGTGACAGAACGATTTGCAGGAAGTTTAGAAAAAGTGACAGGATTGTTCATAACTATAAAAACATTTTCTTCTTCACTCATTTCAGAGTTGGTATATAAATGTCCCTGCACAGCACAGGCACTAAAATGCTGACGTGAGAGAACAGTGAAGATTGTTCAAGAGTCAGGCTCGGTCTTGTGTGAAGTCATCTGAGGAGTGATACTGAATATTTTGGGGATACGAGAGAAACTGTGTTGCACTAGCAAGATGAGGTAACACACCTCAGCCGGGCCGGGCTTGTTGATGTAATTTATTGCAACATTATACAGAAAAACTCTTCATAAGAACCTTTTCACTTCAAGCTGACTTTTAAAACTTCACCAGACGCTTCCCTTATCTCATTCACTCAACAAAATGTGTGTCCTCAGCTTGGCTTTGTTTGAGTTTATTTTTTGTTCTCAGTGTGTGAAAGTTTGGTTGAGGATTAGATTCATAGTCCCCAGCGGTCTGTTAAAATTTTCTGAAACCTTTCTTAAGGACATCTTTGAATGTTTTTGCTCTTCCATTTATCTCTGTTAAGCTTCAGCTCTGTTTTGTTCTCACACTGCAAAATAGAACAAAGATAAGACTTAAACATTCTGGGTGAGCTCTGACTCATAGTGTGGCAGTCCCCCCAAAAATCCCTGTTTTATATCTTATTGTGACTTACAGTGTCATCAGTAGTGTGTGTCAGCAGGTCAGCAGTAAGTCAGAAGTAAGAAAACAACTTGTTTGTGAGAATTTGATCTATAGCATTAATTTTTTTTTACTGCTATTTTGTTCTCAGAATGTATCTTCAGTCTTCAAAAGGTGCAACAATCATGCATCACAAGTGCAGGTTCAAACGAAGAATCTCACTTTCAGGAGCTCATGGCCTTCCAAGCCTGTGGGCATGACAGATGATATGTGTGACAGCACAAATGCCAGCAGCTTTCATTTAGGTGACTCCAAAGAAGAGGGAGCAGCGAAGCTTTTTAGGATTCGAAAAGGATGCCAGCTATTTGTAGTTTTCTTTGCAGGATGTTCCTCAGTATATTGTTACACCTGGTTGTTTGTGCCTCTGTGAAGATCCTGATTTTGTAATTATGTATTAAAAATGAATGCCCCCTCTTCTGCTCTCTCCTCAGATCCGGACTTTGCAGATTTGGGAGTACCCCCACCTCTGCCCTGTAGGTATACTCCTTCTCTCTCTCTCTCCTTCTGCCTCTGTTTCTTCCTTTCTCTCTTTCTCTCTCTCTCTTGTTTTTACATCTCACTAAAGCCTACACTGTGTTTCCTCCAGTTATGTATATTTTTGTGCATTAGTTGTCTAATGTTTGTGTGTGCGTGTGTCATATTCGTGAGTCTATGTGTGTTTGGTTGAACTGCACACGTATATATGTGTGCATGTGTGTGTTTGTGTGTGCGTTTATTCCCCTGTGTGTGTTTCAGCCTGTCAGTATGACATGGTTGGTCCAGAAGGTATCGTTGAGTCTCATCAGATCACCAGAGACGGGAAGGCTGGTGCCGCCGAGGCCGTCGACTGCAAATGGTACATCCGCGCTCCGCCGCGCTCCAAGGTTAGTGACATAAGCTCCGCTCGCATCCAACTGTGAATTAGATTTAAAGCCAAATTTTGAAATGTCACAGAAAGTCAAATGGAAATGACATTGTGTTCCCATCAACTGGGTTGATGACCACAGAGCGCAGCTACGTCAGAGCGGACACCAAAAAGAAAATTAAATGATGCAAGACTGTGGTTCATTTGACAAACATTGTATGTCCTCTTCGCTACTCATTATCCCCTCACTATCAGCGAAAGCTTCTATCGAGATATCGAGTATTTTTTCTCACTAATTTGCTGTTTCCATTCAGCATCCATCCACACATGCAGCAAGATCGGGTGTTGCATCAGGAAGCTTTGATATTGCATGTGGGTTTGTCTGCAGCTGTCAGCAGTATCCCAATGTGAGTGTTCGTGACTGCGGGGGGACTTGTTCCCCTGCTAGGGTCAGACAGATAGGCAGAAGGGTTTACTTGGGGTCAGGCCCATTTTTTTAATCAGCAAGCTGTTGCCAAGAGGAACAGAGGGATGGTGGGAGAAAGAGAGAGAGATAGAGGGAGAGGAGGGGAGTGAGGGGAGGCTGGACAGACAGAAAGAGGGAGGGAGTGTTAGCGCTGATGAAATAGTGTTGCCATGCAGTCTGACCCTATGGCCTGCAGCAGCCTTTATTTGTTTTTCTGTGCCAGTGTTCTCCACACTGCCCTGCATGCATATACAAATACAGACATGCATACACACACACACACACACACACGCACACAGAGAGAGAGAGAGAGAGAGAGACCTTTGCTACTTCTAATACAACCTAGACATGCTTCCTTATCTAGCAGGGGTACCCGTGCTGCATTAATGCTACAGGATTAAAAGTTTCCTGAGGGTAGCGCAGCAGTGCAGGAAAAGGCCACATTTTATAAACGCTATAACTTCTCATAGAAGTCTATATGGCTTGATCATATACACGTATACCCAGTCCTGTCCAACACTGCAGTAAAGTGTTGGCCCTCTTCTGGGTACATTTAATTTTACAAAATAAGACCACATTTTTACTTTGATTTTTATGGTTAGAACAATGCTATCAAGGACAGACAGTACTAAGAGGCTGCAACATGAGGATTTAAAAGGTTTGGTCTCATTTATGATTCTGTATATGTAAATGGTGAGATAAAACTCCTTTTAATCAGATATTTTTAGCATATGTGTGAAACTATTTAAAGTTTTGATTCTAAAAGCCTCTTCTAACCATAATACTGCCAGAAGTTATTGGAAAAACAGAAGTCAATACGTAAGAAATGGTGTTTGTTTTACTCTCAGGAGTGAGATACAGCAGCTGCAATGTTAGCTTAACTGTGTCACTATTTGTTTCACTAATTCAGCAGCTGTTACATAGAGATCTTTTTAAAGTCACACAGTACATGTTAGCGAGGCTCTTAAGCTTTATTCCAGGCCTGATGAAAACTTCCATTTGATTCGTAGTACTTTTTCACAGGTTTTTCATACTGCGCTGCAGGCTTTGCGGGCCCTTGTACTGTATACACACACACAGTGGTTTGTGATATGACTGGCTGATAATATTGCTGTGAGTGTATTCATGGTGACAGCAGTTGCTTTTATCTGGCATATTCTTTGGGCTGCATATTTACAGCTAATACCCTTGTTCCCATTCAGGGATGTCCTTCAGCTTCAGCTACTTAAAGCCACAAGGCCACAGGAACTGTGTGACTACGTCACTAACCTAGAGCCATTCTCTTTATCTTTAGCACTCATGTGCAACTACACAATAAGTGTAACATTGAAACAGGTATTATGAAGGACTTGGCCCTGCTTAAATGTTATGGCTGATTCAAAAAAAAGCAACATTGATTCCACAGTCCCTCTGAGTGCAGTGTGTAAGTCAGCCAGTACATCGCAGCAACAGCACCAATAAGTCAGTTTTGTGTGTGTCACATGCATGCATCCCGGTGTGTGAAGCTAAGGCCGGGCATGTGGATGAAAGAGCGACAGAATGAGTGAGCCTGGCAGTATGATGTATTTTACCTGGTCTGAATCAGTGTCATATTTCGCCCTGCAGGAGTGTCTCACAAGGCAACTCATAAGACAGAGGCTGACAGTCATTGGCACTGATGGACAAGGCAGCAAATAAAATTTTTAGCACAAATCTATCACACAGTCCTGACGCTCTCACCACCACCATCGCTGCTCACATTCAGTCACAGATAAGATTTATAAAACTTACAGTATCTCCTTTGGTTTCTCATGTCATCTCTCTAACTAAATAATACACGGTCATGCTCACTTGTTTCTGCAGTGAGGGTGATGCAGAAACATGTGTGTCTGCATGCGTGAGGTTGCGCTGTATGCAGGGCAGGACTTTCATTTCCCTATGCTGATACAGTAGCTACTGCACTGTACCCAGTGTGCCAGAAACAGCAGAGAGATAATGACTTCCTATACCGGAGGCTCTAATTAGACTGCACCGGAGTGCTCCAGAGAGAAAGGAGGAGAGGAAAAATGGGAAAGATACACTTAATAATGCATTTTATTGAAGACCTAAATGTATAGAGATGGAGTTTAGGGGTGAGATGGCAGATGGCAGAGAGAGGGATGGTGTGAGAGTTAAGGGAAAAGGGGAGACTGACTGAAAGATATACCTGCAGGTAAGCAATAATGACCGGGTATTGTTGCCAGAAGTGACAGCAGTGCACCAATTTTAATGTCATATTGTGATTGCTTTACACCGCCATGTGTCATTTTAATTACAGCTTTTCTTATGAATAGATTTCTCAGAAACTTCCTTGAAAAACAAAGTTAATTTGATTTTACTGGGAAACCCTGAGGAGCAGAATGTCATCTTTTAAACACCAGTGTACAATAAAATCCTAACTAGTCAGAAAATTAGTAAAGACAAAGACATAATTGATGCAGCAACTCCTCAGCCTCCTCTTGGTATTTCTGTTTAGACAGCTGTCCAAAGTCAGCTGACAGTTGTTAGTTGTGGAAGGAATATTTTTTACTTGCTTCATTTTGACTCATAACAGTTACCCGAAGGCTTCATTTGTGTCCTGTCTGGATTTTTCCACCACACCTGCCTGCACCATCTGACACCCTCTGTTTCTTTTCATGAAGATAATGGCCAAAATATGGACATTCATTCTGACTGTAATGAACAGCACGAGCACTGTTACAGGCACCCTTTTAAAAAACAGTGAGAACATATTCTTCCCCAGTCAGTGATGGATTCTGCACCATTATTGGGCACTGCAGAATCAATGAGGAGGCAGCCTATTTTCCTGCCGCAGCCAATCTCTCACCTTACAAATTGGTGATTGTATCTATCTGATCCATTGCCGTCATTTAGTTTTGTGATGCCATCTGCAGTCAGATTTTTCTTCATCGTTATTCAGATAGAAGAGCTCTGCAACAGGAGCTGTAGAAAAACAACCTCAAAAGCTTTTATTTGTGTATTTGTTGCTTTCTCTCACAGTGATGAGGCCTTCTAGTAACTTGTTTTAGTGAGTGCAAAAATTGAGCAATGATATCAAAGTTACTGACTTGTTGCTTGGTTTGGCCTGCAACTATTAGGACTTTAAGTCATAGCCATGTCCCGAAGCCACGTTTCAGGTTTTACAGTTCAAATTGGCAGCAGGACAAGAGTGGTTGCATTTGTAGATACAATAGCACATCTGTGGTGTCCTCTGGGTACAAAACCCAATAAATAGATTCAGTGAGCTGTGCTGGATTGGTTTATTTTTCATTAGTGCATCAAAAGTGATCATCTTTCTGTCCTATTCCTCCTTATTATACCACGATTCTACTTAAAACATCCAGGACCTAGGATGACTTGGAAACTGTCCTCATGGGAGGACGAACCCATGAGCTGTAGCTGTATCATGAGGTACACTGCAGCACCTCCAGGCATGAGCACGAGAGTCTTAATTATTCTCATCTGCTTTGAGAACACTTATTACCTATTACCTTCTTGTGAAACTACATCAGGAGTCAGCAAAAGCTGCAACTCATCTCTGATGTTACAGCTCTTATATGCAGTAAAAAGTTGACTAAGCTATGTGTAGAAAACACGAAAACATGCACTGTGTGACGCACCCGTGCATGGAGTTAGATCGTTTCAAGTGCATCTCTGACATATGCCACAGAGTAATGTTAAGACAGCCACGCTAGGCATTTAGGCACAGCAGTGCAGCGAAATGCTCATGTCAGCAACATGTCGATGTGAAGCAGGTACAATATTTACCATGTTCATCGCTTTAGTCCTTAGTTTAGCACATGAGCATGCTAACATCTGCTATTAAGCACAAAGTACAGCTGAGACTGATGGTATTGTCATTAGTTTAGAAATCAAAATGTTGACCTGATGCTACTTAATGAGTCAAGGGATCCATGAAGTGTTAAATGTCTCAGAACCATGAATGTGTGAAATGTTTTGCCTATCCATCCTGTAGGTGTTGACATATTTCACAGGATAGCAAAAATGTTTTTTACCTGCTGGTGGCAGTAGATTAAAAACCAGTACATCACCAAAGTCAGTAGGATTCATACTCAGGGGGTGCTGAATATCTGTACAAATGTTTACGGTAAGCCATCTGCCTCATGAATCCACCTAGAATCAGTTATGATGCTTGGGGATTTTGCTCATTAGTGATGGTAAATTCATTGTTTTAATCAGCTATTATCAACAAAGTCTATTTAAAAATGTACACTCTATCAACAATGTTTTGTATCTGTAATTAGTCTCCCTTCACTGAGTTAACTTTTATTACAGACTGCTGTATTTAATGCATTCTTTGTGCTGTGGGTAGAAAATTTAATGCTTAATTTGGCTACTATTAGCTAACGATGCAATGACTGGGCCAAGTCTCCTAATTAACATGCGTATTGGTACTTTTTCCAATTATTTGCCTCTTGAACTATAAAACAAATGGAGACAAATTTGGCCGAGAGCACCTAACCATAACCTTAACCTTGACTATAACCTTAACAATCACACATTAAATCTGACTACTTTGGCAACTTGCCCCATGGAATGGAGCCATTTTCAAATATCATCCACCCAGAACAACTTTGTTCTTAGTGAAAGTGGTTTCTGAAAGTTTGCCCTCAATCCAAATTTTTTTCATTTATCTGAAAAACTGAGTTTTAGCAGCATTTCGTTTTTATGCATCGGCACTGTGACATCCGTGACCTGAAGCATTATGTTTGGCCATGACTTCACTGTGATGTGCAAAAACACTTCTGGTAATTATTCAACACCATAAATCAGGAACAGAAAGGCATTGTGACTGTATTTCACATTTGGTCAGATACTGAATTGGTGGCACTAATCTGGTGGCTAATCTTTGACACTGTGGTGATTTTATAGATCACCACAGATTGAAGAAGTGTGTGAAGCATCCATGTCTTGCAGCAACATACATATATGAAGCACTGTCTAGTGTCATGCCTACAACCTTGTGTCAGTAACAGCTTTATTGGTCAAGTCTAATACCTTTGATTACATTTATTTATTGATTTATTAAACTGCATCTTAACTGCCTGGTGAAGGCTTACACCCATGGGGTGATAATTCTTATTTATTTAATTTTATTTCACTTTCTACCATATCAAGTGACATTCCTCTTACTGATCTTACTATCCTTCTGGAAGTTTCTCTCATCTCCACACTGGATCTGTGGAGCTCAGCCAGAGTGACCATCGTGTTTTTGGTCACCTCTCTCAGTTTGGCCCGGCAGCCCGCTCTTTGAAGAGTCCTCAAACTTCCAAACTTCTTCCATTTAAGAATTATGGAGGCCACTGCGCTCTTGGAAACTTCAATGCAGCAGAAGGTTTTTGTATCCTTCCCCAGATCTGTGCCTGAGCTCTGCAGACAGATCCCTCCACCTCATAGCTTGGGTTTTGCTCTCATATGCATTGCCATCTGTGGAACCTTATATAGACAGGTGTGTTCTGTTTTCAAATCATGTCCAATCAATTTAAAATTTACCACAGGTGGAGTCTAGTCAAGGAGCAGAAACATCTCGAAGACGATCAAGAGAAATGGGAGGAACCTGAGCTAAATTTCATATCATATCATAGGGTCTGAATACTTATGTCAATGGGATATTTCAGTTTTTCCTTTGTAATAAATTTGCAAACATTTCTAAAAGTTTGTTTTAACTTTATTATTATGTTGTTTTTTTTCATTTAAGCATAAGGCTGCAACACAACAAAAAGTGAAAAAATTTAAAAGGTCTGAACACTTTCCGAATGCACTGTATTTATACTTTAAACTGCTTTAAATTGTATAAACAGTATGAATGGTATAAACATCTCTATAATGAATTAGTTCTTTATTTAGTTCTAACGTCTGCTCAGTCAGAACATGGTGTCTTGATTGTGATGTCATTTTTTCAATAAACAACATTGGTTTAGAGTAGTGACCACACCATCAAATCGTTGCTCTGTCATCAACCATTTTGTGGGTTTAAATTTGTAATACTTTTTATTTGCACACATACTTCTAAATACATTTTACAGTTTGCACACATCTATTTTTAGTACCAAATAGCAGTGAAATAGTCACAATGTGGAGCCTTGAGGTATTAAGACATTAATATCCATACATTCTCTGGAACAAATTCAGTTTAGAAAAGACACACATGTGCAGTAAATACATAGATCCATCTTCGTATTGTGAAGCCAGCAGTGATATTGAGCAGTATTTCATTCCACTGTGACAGCACGACAAAAAAAAATGTCCCGTTTCTTTTGACAAAGCCAATTTAGCCAAGAAAGTGGCACAATATGACATATTTTTATTAGATGGGAGATTATCGACACCAGTATGAGCCCTCAAGGGAATTGGGTAGCTTGTTTTTGCCCTTTGATCCATTTCACTTGTCATGTTGTTGAAGCCGAGTTGACATTGCATGGTCCATTATCCTGCTCCATCTGCGGCTTTCGTCTTTGGGCATTTAAAGCATCACATTTCCCTGTCACAGTTCGGGAGTGGTCCGCTCATTAACCGTAATGATGGCGAGTGCTGTGCGCAGCCGACCAGAACCAGAGCTGTGATTGGGTGATCTCAGCCTGATGAATGAGTGACAGACAATGATGCAGAGGCAATCGGAAGAGTCAAGGTGGATAGCAAGGTGGATGTTTCACTCAACAAGGGATAGTTAGGATAATAAAATCGTCCATATACTGTAGATATCTTGCATGGTTTGAAAGTCTTTGTTATATACTGTAGCCTATACATCTGAATTTCAAAAGAATGGTCTGTTAAGTGGATGACATTTTCTCTCCTCAAAATCCACAGCTTGCGGCAAAATGTCCAAGGTCTACTTAAATTTTAGCAGGGGTGTAGGTTTTTGTGTAATGCTTTATCTCAACAGATATGGATAATGAGTCTAAAGCTAATAGACTCTGTCTGTCTCTGAGTCCTCATTTGATACGTGTATGTAATGACTTTGTACAGGCTGCAGTCTGTCAGTCTTATTTCATTACAGGGCTGCTATATCAGGATAATGAGAAAGATGCACAGACCATTATAGGAAGGCGCTGAAATCTTTTCTTTCACCCCTTTCTTTCCTCTGTTTTGTTCACCTTTCTTCACTGTCAGGTCCAACTGTTGTAGCGTCCCTTAATTTTCCTCTCTTTATCTCTTCTTTTTCTCTTCGTATTTCCCGTCCTCTCTGCCTCTTCGGATCGGACAGATCTACCTGCGTTTTCTCGACTATGAGATGGCCAATTCCAATGAATGCAAGCGCAACTTTGTGGCAGTGTATGATGGCGGCAGGTGTGACTTTCTGACATGTTGAATCTCTCATTTTAATAAATCTTACAGGGACTCAAAGCTGCCATAGTACATTTTTTAGGTTCTATTTCATAATCATGACTAAATTGCCTCTTTGAGATAACAACTTACATTTTGTGCTTTTCATGTGAACAAGACTTAAATATTTAATTATGTCAAGACTAAAACTAATGCTTTCTGCTCCCTATGCTTTTGACAAGATACAGCTCTTTGCCTTAGTGTGTCCATGTTATCTTGGATTCACTGAACCTGCAGCGATTTTAACTTTACACGAATCAGTTTCTCAAATAAGTATCATAACTATCATTTTATCTTTCTATTCCAGACAATATCAGTTAAAAGGAAAGTCTGATATTTTAGGAAATACACTCATTTGCTTTCTTCCTGAGAGTTAGACAAGAATATGAATGCCACCCTAACACCTGTACAGTAAATATTCAGCTACAGCCAGCAGCCAGTTAGCTTAGCTTAGCACCAAGATGGAAAAGTTTTGAAGTGTAAACAGAAATGGGGAGTTTTGTTGTCAGTGTGATATTACCAGGCAACTAGCATCATTGCACCCACCAAAGAAATACTCCAACACATAACCCTTCATAACACAACAGCTTGTCACCTTTACACTTCAGTTTTTGTACTGATTAAACAAGCGAGATATAATGTGTTAAGCAGTGAGCTTCAGGGGTGCTGGTAGGAGGATTATATTATCTTTTGACAAAGCAGGCTGGCTGTTTCCCCCTAATTCCAATCTGTATGCTAAGATAAGCTAAACCAGCTGCTACTGCAAATAAGAGAGTGTTATCAACCTTTCGTCTAACGTTCAGCTAGAAAGCAAATAAGCCTCCAAATATCGAACTATTTCTTTAACAGAATAGACAGAATACACTTACAGACGACTTCACTTGAAAAGCAATAACTTTTTATCTCAAGAGATACATATATTAAAATCATATACAAAGGAAAAATACTTTATATGTTGAGATAAGTTATTGTTATATGGTCATGTCAATTTGTTATATGGAGATAACCACGATATTAACACGCGATCACAGGATAACGGGGTGAAAACATTCTGAGCAACCATGGCTGCTTTGAATTTCTGTTAAATAATGTAGATTATTGAAATGCACAGCGAACTGTCTGTGTCAGTTGAGAATAAATACATTTGCTTTTCTCATCTTGACTCGTCTCAGCTCGGTGGAAGACCTGAAGAGCAAGTTCTGCTCCACGGTGGCCAACGACATCATGCTGGTTTCCACGCTGGGTGTCATCCGCATGTGGGCGGACGAGGCCAGCCGCAAAAGCCGCTTCCGCATCCTTTTCACAACCTACCAAGAACGTAAGACACACCACTCGAAAAGCAAAAACCTACACTCACACTGTTTATCGTGAAGATGTTTACTGTAACATGATCCACCTAGTGAGAGAAACTGATTAGCTTTATTAACACTACTGCATCACGGCGACATTGACGCCAAAATAGAACAGGCTTACTCTGTAGTGGTAGCTATTAAAGGGAGATGGCGCCACAGTGACCACATTTATGGTGAGTTATATCAGATGTCATTCATTGGAAAGGTGCTGTCAGAGGTTTCCATTTACTTTTATGACCATTTAAACAGCACCAAGCAGGAAACCAAGGAACACGATCTCCATTATAATATTGCCTTTGGGTGATTGTGAATTTGTGAATTATTGGTTGGTTTGAGCTGAACTCTACAGAAATACCACAGGTAGGGGCATCTGCAGTGGTTGATGGCCTTATTGTAAAAAAAAAGTAAAGAGATCAAGATGAAGAGAGATCGAGGGAGAGACAGAGCCTGAGACAAAGGAATATCAGGGTGAGCTACAGTATGTTCACGTCTACCCTTTTTCTTTGAGCCAAAAACCTGGGAGATGCACAAACACACACACACACACACACACAGCCTTCCTCTTTCTCATTCACTGGCTTCTCAGTGATGGAGCTTGTAGTTTGACAGGGGTTGCAGAGGGCATTCTTTGTACTAGTGAGGTGAATGAAGAGGGTCTGAGGGTTATGGGTATACAATATGTCAATATCATTCAGGGCCCTTTAATGCCACAAACACACACAAACAAACACACACATACTGCACCACTGAACGTTGCATCTGCATTTTTGCTTGAAGAGGAATCTCTCAAAGCACCCAGTGAGATAAGAATTCAAACAATAACTGGCTGCTAAAAAATTCATTATATAATGATTCAAACACAAGAATTATGTTAAATTTAGTCAGTGTATTCCTAAAAAAATGTTTGCTGTTCCACTGAAATTTCAAAGAGCTTTGGTCTTTATTTTTATTATGACAAAGATGCCTCCAGATACCTCCTTTCAGAATGCTCTATTAATGCCGCAGTGTGTCATATTGGGATTATGGTTACTGAGAAGCAGAAATAATGCATCTTGGATTAAGGCATGTACATAGAATAATTATTTGAAAGTGAGCTGAATTTGCTTTTCCTTCATCCTGCATGGTTGATTGGATTTATTGAATGTCACAAAGTACACCCACACCAATAAAGAACCATCAAACCCTGAAGGACAATCAGTTGGTGCTCCTTATAAAACTACAACATGTCTACATTGATTGTGTGTGTGTTGTCGTGATAAGATGCAGTAAGAAAGTTAAGGGACTAGCTTCTCCAAAATAGGTGACAACAGCAGCTGAGTTGTTTGTGTTGTGAAGTCAGCGTCCCTTTTGTAAGGCCTTTTCACCAAGCAGAGCCAGGATGTGCTGTTGCCGGGGCAACGCTTCTGTCTAAGTCACTCAGGCGAACCCCGGCCAAACCTCAGCCTTTAGAGCAACATCCACCACAGCTCAGCAGCACTGCACCAAACCTGTCAACAGTCAACGAACAGGTGTATCAGAGCGGTGGAAAGCAGACACAGCAGAGCAACTCATCCAGTCTAGTGTGCACACTTAACTCTGAACTTGTTTTTAGAGCAGAGCCGCTTTTTAAAGATCACAATACATTAGTTCTTGTGAAGTGATAGAGCATCATATGCTTGAATTAAAACAGGGGGAAACTGCAGTGTATATGTAGTGGGTGTAATTAGATTTTCCTACTTTTAAAGCATTTTAAGAGCCAAAACTACATTAAATGATTTGTGTACAAGATGTAATGACTTTATTTATGTATATTATATTTAGGTGTGATTTTACAGAGTTGTAGTCATGTGCACTTGTATGTTCACTATTGTTGTTTTCATAATGTAAAGCAAGTGAGTGTTTATAACTGTCATAATCTCCAAATTTGAAATGATTTGTTCAGGCACACATAGTAGACACACATGATTAGACCAAATTTGGCAACATTACTCTTTCCTGAGAAACTGAAAGGGTAGTGACATATTTTAATGTCTCAGGTTAGTGAACAAGATTCCACCTGACATTAAGTTTTTGAAGGAAAAATTCACCCTAAAAAAAAACTTGTCTACCATATTACCACCTATATCTGTTATGTAAAGTATACTCTATACCAAGTATTATCGAGCAGATTTAAAGTCTGTTTATGAAAAGTTCACATCCCATCACCAACTAAATAATATTCTAGTTAGCTTTCTATGCCATTTTCAACACAGATGAAGCAAAGGATTTTTTGTCAACAGACATTCACTCTTAGGAGAGAAAACCACAAGCATCATTACAATGTGTTTGAAAAGTGAGCGTTCCAGAAAAATTAAAGTTGTGGGATGTGGTTGAAAGCTTTGCCCAGTAAGGAGGACATTGAGTTAAGATTGCTTTGTCAACATGTGGGTATGTGATGCAGACATGGCCATGACTACTTTGTGTACTACAAAAGCACTGCAGGAAGTTAATAAATTCTCCTTACCCAGGTGGAAGCATAATGTTGTGTAACGACTACAAGTGAGTGTGTGTGTACTGGATTTGCAGCTTGTAGGCCAGCTTTTACAATAAGTGTTCCCTAGCCGCAGTAGATCCCAAGCCTTTATACCTTTTTTCACAGCTGCTGGTTCCCAGTGGGACCAGCAGCTTTTAGAGAGCCATTCACAGCTGCTGACTCCCAGCAAGTTGCTCCAACGGGAGAGAAATCTTCCCAAATGCTTTTATTGTCCATGCTTCATTCACACCTGCTGATACGACTCATCTTGCTTTGTTTCCCGGCTCAGACACACACACACAGACACACACAGTTCTATGCAGAAATACAGAGCAAGATTACTTATGTGAAGTATAAGAAAGTGAAACCTATCCTTACCCACGATGCAATAATCTTTGATGATGAATTTGCTTGTGTGACGTCTCAGCTGTCAGCATTGTTGCGCCTCATCAGCAGATACCTGTCTCCGGGGATTGCAGATGGAAATTTGCTCTGGCTTCACTACACACATCACTTCTGGTTTCTTGTAAAGCGTCTTTACTGTATGCGTGAAAGCATTTGAGACCAGCATAATATGCTGATGTCTGCTAACATATGGATCTTTACTATGCCTTAGATCAGATTACATCATTTCTACTCCCTTGTTATCTTGGTTGCTTTGGGATTAAGAAGAATACTGTGTACTAAGTAAATGTAATCCACTTAATTTGCTGACAAAGCCCACTGTCTTTGGCTTGCATATTTATACTATACATACAGTGTAATCCATAGCAATACTTGCATGTTTAATTTCTCTGCAGGTCTGAGGTCAAGCAGAATACAGGCAGAACTTTGTACATGTCACACTGGTCAATTTATTTTTATAAGAGCACATTAAAAAAAAAAAAAAAAAACAAGCACCAAACCAAACTACTATACAGAAATTTTTAAAATACAATTTAAGATGAAAATAAATAAGTAAAGAACAATAACAGACAAAATTGAAGCAGTCTTATAGTTATAGTAACAACTACTAAAAAGTGGTTGGGTTTAAAAGTGGAGGTAAACTGTTCCACAGTCTGGAAGCAGCAATGGAGACGGCTCACTCACCCTAAAGGATCAGAGGCATCTGGACATGGAATGGGGACTCACGAGAATAGAGATACAAGCTAGTGCCAGTCCACACTGAGCTGCACATTCAATCATTTTTAATGTATTCTGCAGTATATTTTAATGGTAACCAGTGAAGGGAGACTTTCACTGTACTTTCATCAAAAACACAGATGGTTTGTGTTTTTGGTACCAGTTAGAAGAATTTTTAACTTGCTGCAGGCAAAGTAGGGGTGACTGCCTGACTCTCACACAGTATTTATTCAGCTACTTGAATTGTTAATACATTGTTAACTGATTTAGACAATGGTGGCAAGAAAATAAAAATATATTCTTGAAATGAGAGATTATCACTACTATTGTTATTGCAAAATGACAACATCAGACAAAAGACACGTCATCCTCATCTCTTAGAAACAGCCTAACTATGCTCCCATAAAACAAAACCACACACAACACAAATCAATAATTGTTATTTGAGTTGAGACATTCTTGAAAACCATGTGTGGCTCTCAGCGCTTCACTGCAGAAGCCTCTTTGCTCTTGGAGATCCCCTCTGCAGACACCCAGACTATTTTCATCAGCCACTCATTTAGGAGTTAATTTATGCTTCCAGCAGTGTCTGTGAATGTTTCTGTGTGGGCAAGAGGGCACTTTTATTACAGAATGTCTTGAAATTAATTTTGCAGAAGATTAGTGTGGATCACGCTCTTTATAACGTCTGGTCTCACGCTGTGGTGTGTAGAGGAGCCAGGGGAAAGAGAAGGAGTGGGCTCCCTCTGGTGGTTATTAGCAAACAAAAATGTTGCAGTTTTGACATTTACAATATGAAAGAAAAAGGGTGAACAGGAGAGAAACAGAGGTAGGGAGAGAAAATGAGAAGAAGAGTGTCAGAACACACACAGAGAGCCAATATGACTCAGGAAACGCTGGCAGAGGCACAGACAGGATGGGATACAGAGAGAGATAGCGATAAGTCACTCTAATTTGGTGTGTTATTATTCACTTGGGACGAGTGCTGGGATGAAAACAGCCATACATCACAGTGGTAACGCTGTCAAACAGTCCCCAGCTCTGCCATACCACTGGCAGGCTGCTTTGCTTCGCAGTGCCAGTGTTGTGTGTGACAGAGGGGAGAGTGGGAGATAAAGAGAGAGAATGAGGGACACACAGAGAAAGAGAAAGAGGGAAGGATGTCTCCTCCACTACCAAACAGCTAGCAACAAAATAGAGCCATCCATTCATTTCAAGTTAGTGGCACAATAAGTAACTTCTGAAACATTTGGGAATTGGAAGTGGTTTCAGAATACTTTCCCCCACCACATACTTCCCCCCCCTTGGCAGATAGTACATGGTTGTCTTTAATACTCTCCTGCAATGGTGGAAGCTAACTAAGTACATTTACTGCAGTGCAATACTTAAACACAGTATTTCTATTCTAAGCTACTGCACTGTGTAGTCCTCTCAAATAGTTCAAATGACCTCCAGCCTGACGTGTTATCACATTAAAATCATTCATACACTTTATTGTTACTTTATTAAGTAATAATAATACAATAGCATAATTTTAAGGAACGTCTAAGTGTATTCTGCTGATAACACAGTGTGGTATTGATACTTTTTCTTAAGTACAAGGTCTGCATACGTCTTCTAGAAGTACCTTCTAAACTTTTAAGATTAACATGACCAGAAGTGAAAATCTGGTGGAATAATTTCGTCACATACTGATGCAAAATCCAATTTTGTCATGTCACCATTGTCTGCAATACAAAGAGAGATATTAAAGAAATAACTAGTGCTGTGTAAATCCTATAATAATCCTAAATCTCTAGAAGCCACACATTACATTATACACTGTAGATTCAATAGGACAAACAATTTTAGCCTGAGGTTAGCTTGCCATGCCATTGTTCTACTGTGATTGACAGTAGGAAGCAATAAATTAGCCAATCAGATGGCTTATGCATTAGTATGATTGGTTGCTGAAAACAAGGGCACCTTGGCCATAAATTATGTAGCTATAGGAGGATGGAACCTGTAACATTATCACACTGACTTTACAACCATGTCTTGTTGATGGGTGGCGTGGCTCTGCCTCTCACTCCGTTGTCATAGAAGGGTGGAGACAATGGCAGTGTTGTGTCTCAGACAGGCCACGCTGCGAGGGCAGGTGTCATGTTGAATCAGGTGTTTCAGGACATGCTCATGTTTATTACCGGGTTTAGATTTGTGTTGACAAGAGCTGTGCACCAAGGACAAATAAACAACATCTTTCATAAATAGAAAGGATTTGTTTGGGATTTGTTATGTGTGCAGACGATTGTGAAATGTCATGGCTAGCTCTCCAGACAGTGCAAACACACACGCATGCACACATACAGTGCACACATATTCACACACATTCCAAGAAATTGTTGTCTCTGCAAATGTTTGAGGAGGAGGATGAGGATGAAAATTCATGAAGAACAGATGGGTTCAAGGAGAACAGGTCTGATTTGAGTAATGCTCATCCAGAATTATTTCTTCAAAATCTGGCACACCTGAACTTCTCTTCAGCTGTACCTCAAATACTGATTTGTCCTGCAGCAAGTGTCCTACTCCTTTGCTGCTCTTCATGAGAAATTCACTAAAAAGTGGTGGGATTTTTTTTACCGTGCCTATGGAAAGTAAAGGAGAATGTTTCAGTTAAGAGAAGGTTGTACAGATTTCTGTAATCCCTTAATAAATAAATGATAAGCTCTTACAACTATTGTGTTAATTCACTCTCTTCTTTTCCAGCTCCATGCGAAGCAGATGCCTTCTTCTGTCACAGTAACATGTGCATTAACAACACACTGGTGTGCAATGGCATGCAGAACTGTGTCTACCCCTGGGATGAGAACCAATGTAAAGGTAAGACGTGACATTTCAGCTCATTTGACCCACATGATCGAAAGACTGTGGGTTTACGAGACTCGGTTGAAGAGACATGAGAAGAGACTACAGTGAAATGTTTCAGCACCACGGACAGCGACAGAGAGTGGGCGAGTGGGTTTGAATTGAATGGGTGAATTTTGGATTGAGCCACAGATAATGTGCTGCTATTAACACTACAAGAGGCATTATTTCCCCTGTGACAACTACATTGTAAAAATCATCCACTTGAGTTTTGGTGAGGCATTTAGCACAATTGAATATTCTTTTATTTTTTTTATAATTTAGCCTTTTTTTTTTTTTTTGTCCTGAAAGCCTAATTTCTCAATCTCATCATGTTATAGAGAAACACTTGAGCTTTGAAGGGTTCAGGGGCTTTAATGGTGGTGTGCTAGTATTTTATGTTTAAATATAAAGATGAAATGTATATGTTTATATCAATGAAAATATTATATAAGTTTTAAAACCCTTACCATTATCCCATGACTTTATGAGACACGTCGCAATTTGAATTCATCCTGAAACTGATCCAAGTTTTGGTCCAGGTTGATGCTCCCTCATGAAAATATCATGCTCCACTGTCTGTGTTTTTGCTCTTTGAATATGCCCTTATTTTACCTTGTTTCCGTGCCTCGAGGCGAGCGAGGTCCTGTGTACTCCCTTACTTTGCGATACCATCAATTTCTTCTTCTCCATTCAGAATTTTAAAGCAACTGGATCGATACATTGATCCCCAGTGTCTTGCTACAGTACTGGCAGCTCCATAATTTATCTGCACCTCTGACTTGAGATTTGATTATTGTGGCATCTTCGTATATGACGCATTTCCAGTAATTATCTGAGATGTGTGAAGACTCTGGGGATAAGCTAGTTTTTCTCTGCATTATATTGCCAATTAATTAGACTTCTGTTCCTTGACCTTTCATGACCCGTCACTGTATTGCAATTACAGAAGATGAGATCCTTACTGGAGCTCCCCTGAGCCCTCTTGCATTGACACTCCAACGCCAATAGAAGCAATGTGTTTCTGATGATCATTAATGTACACTATTGTGCTTGGCTTGTGGTTTAGATGTGTGCTACATGTTTTTACTACAAACACATACACATGCACACGCTGCCTGTGTATTCTGTGTGTACTGTAACTCTCTGAAGCTTTCAGCAGAGGCAATGACAAATTGAATCAATTAAATAAATCCTGCACAGCTTATTTCTCACTCAGACTAAGACACCTTTCTACCCTACACTGTGAGGGTGTTTGAAATTGTGCCGATCTCAGCAAGAGGAGGCCATGTTCCTCAGCCTGGTACTCTGTCTTCTGCCTCCTCTCTGATGCTCTAGTATTGCATAGGTCCATCACAGTGCCTGCATTTGTCCTCATTAGTGGTAAAATGTCAAGTTTTATTCCCTTCTCCTTTACATCTCTGAATGTAACCATTTACTGTCATTGAAGCTCAGTGTGCTGTGCTACAAGTTCATCCAGCATTTAAATGTCACAGATCTCCCAACAGATTGCCTCTCTGCACACCGTTAGTCTGTGCTACTCTCTGTGGTTTCCCTTGTGATAAATAGACTACAGCTGTGACCTAATATGACCTTTTTGTCCAGTTTGATACCTCATGAAGGTCATGGTCTTAACCTTGTACATGATAAGGACCATTTATTAGGAGATACCTTTACATGTGAGCTATGGTTGGTGTCCTTCTGTGAGCTGTTGCTATGGACATCTTTACTGCATTTGCTAAGCCCTATTCCCCTTGTTAACGTTTCTATGTCTGTCAAGCTTTTTGTACTTATGCAGTTTACAGTGATGAAAGTGGCAGCCTCCTATTTAAAATTCTGAGTAATATTATAAATAATTTGTCCTTGATTTTAGACAGAGGAGGGCCAGGATTCTCGTTTCTAGCCAGTGACAGCTGATTTTGCCGGCTGAAATTACGACTGTCAATGACAGTTAATTAAGCTAAGAATTCATGAGTTGGTCGAAAGCCCTGTTTCTGCCTGACTTTTTCATTTTTCAAGCTGACTT
The DNA here is from genome assembly GCF_046630095.1 of Trachinotus anak. Lineage (NCBI taxonomy): Eukaryota > Metazoa > Chordata > Actinopteri > Carangiformes > Carangidae > Trachinotus > Trachinotus anak. The sequence goes on from NW_027273860.1 coordinate 11,909,473, forward strand.
GTCTTAAAACAAGAAGCCTGTAAAGGATTCCTGAACATGCACTTGGTGGTTGCATACATTTTATCAAGCTAAAAGTCTAGTCTAGTGTGAAAACATGTATACATGTTTGGTGGATACTTGAGCAACCAAAGCAGTTTAGATGCTTTAAAGGTGCAGCAGACGGTAAGATGGTTGATTTTTGAGTCTCATCCCCAGGCCATCAAATCCAGACACTTTGGGTCCAACCCACAGCGTCAGTATTTAACAACCTGGGAATGAGAAGAGAAAAAGAAACATAATTAATTGCTGAGTCTCAGTTCCAGGGGTTGTCATTTGACAGTCTGGGTTTAACTGGTTCTGATTGGTTGTTTTTGCTCAAGCATGATGGATTATTTCAAATGCTTTTAGCAGCAGCAGTAGGAGGAGCCAGAGCCACCAGATTTTTTTCACACATTGTCTGTCTCAGGGCTAATTGAAGTATTTGGTCAACGTAACGTTTTCCTGGGAAACAAGTTTGGATGGACTTGCTCGAGTGTAAACTTCCTAAAATGCAGTTGAGCAGCACAGGCAGCAGCTAATGTTAGCTTACATGCTGGTGCTGCAGGACTAGCTTCCACACAGTGAAGAAAGTCTACAGAGTGAATGTTCCGGTCATGAACAGGGTTTGTTTTTTAACATAATCTCTAACCCTGTAATGTAGGATGAAATGCCAGCGTCCTTGAAGATAATGCTGGGTTTGGTTACTACATCAGGTAGTAGGCTACGGACATGTTAACATTTGCTAACGTTAGAGCAGACAGGCACACTGTTTAATCCATTCCTTAAAGTTTTGCTCTTGTACTTTTGGTTTTGAGAAAAAAAATAACTCACCATTCTCTTCACATACAGAGTATTTCTCTTACTAAAGCCCCATTCACACTAAATATTCAGAAAGATCCAGAGCTTGACAGCTCTGCTGCGCCTCAGGTTGCTAACCTGTGATTAGCTAATGGTCAGTTAACTGGGAATACAGTTGCTAATCACAGTTTATAGCACACTTTCACTTTCTTATTGTGATAGTTATCTTTTTTAAGACATCTTATTGAGCCCTGTAGGTTATATTCTCATAAATGTTATGTCTCTATATTCTGCTCTATACCACTGTGCAGAGAAGAGGAAAGCCAACATCCTCGACAACCTGAACAACACAAACGGGACCATCATCGGTGTCACCTGTTGCATCGTCCTGATCCTCCTCATCGTCTCTGTCATTGTCCAGATCAAGCAGCCACGTAAAAAGTACATCCTGCGGCGTGAGGACTTTGACCCCACCATGTTCCAGGAGGTTTTTGAGCCACCTCACTATGAGCTGTGTACTTTACGGAGTGCCACCACAGCTGCAGCGGCCTCAGCAGACTTAGTTGACCTGGCGGAAGACTTTGAGAACTACCACGCCCTTCGCCGTGCTTCCTCACGCTGCGTCCATGATCACCACTGTGGGTCCTCCCCCAATCCGGGCTCCGCCCACATATCCCAGTTGTCACTCAGTGGACGAGGAAGCCGTGGAAATTTGAGTGCCCGTGACGGAGCGGCCGCCACTCTGCTCACAGACCTTCCACAGCCGCCCATGGCAGTGCGGCCCTTGCTGCCGGCCACAGGAAACCGCAGGAGCATCTTGGTCATGAAGCACAGCTATTCGCAGGAGGCAGCGGACAATGGATGTGACCTGGACGACGACCTGGAAGAAGTTCCCACCACCAGCCACCGGCTTTCACGCCACGAAAAGGCAGTACAGCGGTCAGTATCCATAGATTTCTGATGAGGGAAGAGCAACAACCCTAGAGTTAACTATGGGGATGTTTGAAATGTGTGTGGGATAATTACATTTATTTTTGTTTTCCTCTTATTTTAGCTTTGTTCTTCCTCTTCCTCTCATTACTTTTTTAAGATTATGATAAGCTTCCTTTTTGCATTGATCCTTGTTCTTTGTTCCCTTTCTATCATTAAAAACCTTTTCAATTTTTCACAAAGGGCTAAATTATGATAGACAAATTTGCCCCCTCTTGCATGCTCCTCCTTGAACATGTCAAGCTAGCTGCCAGCCTTCCTCAAATAGTAACTTACACTATAAATTCTACTGCACTTTGAGGTTTGCCAGAAATCTTTAAAATACAGACCTCATTTTAGCAGATGTTACTTCTGTAATCAGTCCAATTTCGACTGTTAACAAAAGGGCTTGAACTGGTGCCTGATATTCATCGAGATCACTAATTTCATTGAAGTGAATGCAAATTATCGTAAAATATGCATTTGTATTCTTAACTGTGAAAATATACTGAAAATACTGAAAATATAGCTTAACATTTTGGCACGAACAAGATTTTCTATATTTAGAAAAAAAAGTATTTTAATGTGTACTTGCACCTTGCTTGAAAAGTAACTGTATATGTTTACAAAAACAGTATGTGAAGGTATCAGAGTACATTTTTGGAGAAAAAAATACTTTGACCATGCGACTTTCTCCTGCATGCACTTTCTATATGCTCTTACCAGAGTGTTCTTGACTGTTTATTAATTTTCTACAAATCTGCATGCAGGGCTCCCAGAGACTAGCAAAGCACTAATGAAGTTTGTTGCTGTTATGTAGCACATTATGCATTCTGACCTCTCTATGCAAAAGGAATCTGATATTAAATGAAAGAGCCATGACATTTCAGGTTCTGCCTCATTGGCTCTTTGAGCAAACATGAATCAGAGTACAACACAACTAGGGTCTAAGAGACAATCTCAAGGTAAGCACCCTTATCCAACAATCAACATCTTTATATGTTGTTGTGTAGTCATCTTTTGCCCAGTCAGTATATACTTTTATGTAAGTTATTTTTCCTTTTCTGTGATTTTTGCACAAGTTTATATTTTATTTTTTATGTTTTTTTTAATTGCTCATTTTCACCAAGATGGTTTTCTTGCTTGCAGCCATCTTGCCCTCCTTGTGATTTTGTTTGAAGTCTTTGTGATGCTCAAGTTTACTGTATGTCCTCTTTTCCTGAGGACATACGTTTTATCACTCAGTGGATATTCATTAGCATGGACAATTTTTTCTGGCATCTTTAGCTGAAATTGTTATCAATTAATATGTCTAACCTCTTTTTCTCCCAGAAGGGCTAAAGCAAATAATTTCTATCAACAATGTAAAAGTAAAAGCAAAAAAATTAAAAGCAAACACAGTGCCAGATGTTTTCATTAAATCACATTGGTGGGATTTTTAAAACACAATAAGAAAGCACATCGAGATCACTTACAGTAAATATCTTATTAATCTCTCTGGAATTTACAAATCTTTACTGATCATACAAGTAAAGAATTCCTCTGTAGTTTTGCATGATTTATGTCATTTGTAGTATTTGATTTTGTGTTTGGTTAATTGTGAAGCGTAGTATTTATGCCTGTGTGTAACATTTCATGTGCATGCTCCACAACTATGCTTTCATGAGGCTATAAGCACGATATAAGACATTAATACACCAAGTTAGTTGCATAAATTTGAGATACAAAGAACTGATGAAAACCATTTATTTTAATTCTTCATTATGAAATTTAATTTAGTAAAAAGAAAATTCATGCACAGCTAGAAAAGTGCCTACAGCTTCATGCCTGCATATAGTGGAGCATTCACATAAAGTGCTACCCATTGTTCTGTCTTTTAGTGTGAGAAATGTGCTGTGCTGTTGTTTGTGTGTGTGTGTGTGTGTGTGTGTGTGTGTGTGTGTGTCTGCTTATGTTCTACATTATGTTGCATTGTCTCCATCATGTAGACTTCTTGAGAATAGTGAAATCCTGGATCAGTACGAACGGGCGTCACTGACATATGAAAAAGCGGAGCGGAGATTTACACCAGCATGATGCTGCTGATGATGATGATGATGATGAAGGGACACTTTGACGAAAGGATTCTGAATATGTATTAATGTGCAAAGATGAACACAAAGGACAGCTGCAATGAGGTTAAGAGGAAAAGTTTTGGTCAGCTTTGTGCTCTACGTACTGTAGTCAGTCCAGATTTTTTGTTTCACTGGTAAGATATGGACCTTTAGAATGAACATGATTATTGATTATCGAACTTAAAATTTGGGACGTTAGTCAGAAACATATGTCATTGTCATAGAGTCCTCGCTGATAACAAAATTAATGTGATCAAACATCTTCAAGTTAATTTTTAAGCATGTATTTTTCAAATTAGTGGCATACATATTATGATTTTAATAGCTTATTATAGATGCTTGCAGTTTGTCAAATTTGGGAAGATTTATGTTATTAGTGAAAATTGGAATTAAACTCAATTAATTACTAACCTAATAAAATGTAATACCGTTGGAATTACCAGAAGCAGTTTAATCTGAAAAACTATTCAAGATCCAGTTGTATGGCTCGTGCATGCTTCTTTTATATCCATTGAAACATTAACATACTAACATTAAAATATGATAGGCCCCCATCCACTATTACATAAGTCATATGGGCATAAGAGGTGATTTAAAAAAAAACATCTTTAAAATTTATGAATTGCATTGCATGCAGTTGCTTAGCTTAATCATTAGATAAAGAGAATTACAAATGCAAATAAATATCACAATTTTCATTTTAACTAAAACTCTCTTTTAAATATGTTGACTAACTTTTTCACTAGCACCTTTATTTTGGCAAAGAATACTTTTTTGTTTCTTTGTTGTTTTTGTTTGTTTGTTTTTTTGTTGTTTTTTGGCAAACATATTTATGTCAAGTCTGTTTGTCTTCTAACTCTTATACTGTAAGAGCCTAATATCTTTGTATTAAAACAGACTTTTATACTAGGGCAAATTGAAAGGATGACAGTTTTTACAGTTAAATTATCAAATTATCTTTCAGGGCTGATTTTATTGATGCTTTGTAAAAAATAAATAACAATAAAGCTTCACCTTTTTTCTTTGTTTTATTGGCTTTTGGTCAGTAGTTTGTCTGTCCCTTTAGAGTGTCCTCAGACAGTCAGCACATGCCATCCACGTCTCACAATCATGTTTTTAGATGTTGGCCTATCTGTTGTGGCTGGTTTGCTTGGGAGGAGGACATCTGGTCTTCCCCAAACCAAAAGGATTTGGTTCTCCCAACAGGACAATAAAATGAATCCTAAATGGTTGAAATAACCCAGGTAATCTGACAGACAAGTTAATTGACTTTTGTGTTTGTCCTAATGAGATTAACCCCATGAAGAAGGGAAAAAAATTAGCTTCACACTCCATTATCAGTTAATGTTGCCAGACTGGTTTTGTAGAAAAAAGTAAAAAACAACCTTCATTATGTAGAAAGTTAGAAAATTATATCTGATCTGAGCACAATGACATAAACACATATAATTCACACATACTTGCATATGGCACCTCTTTTGTTCTTATCCCCCGTCATTGTCCAAATACTTTTTTTTTCTTCTTACTGTGTCAATGAGTATTTTCCATTATGTATACATCATTTTCTGTATTCAGTGTAATATTGTATCCTTTACATCCATGCTTTACACTTTCTTTTCCTTCCATTTAGACATAGTCATACACAAACTCATGTTCCTGCAGATACTGTATAAAATTTTTTTTGTTTGTTTTCTATATAACATCTGTCTGTTGTCTCTTTGTTTCACAATTGTGCCAACTCTTCTATTATAAATATTAAAAACATGTTCAAAACAGCTCACATACACACATTCACTCCTCTCTCACTGACTCTGTTTTTCACTCTGTCTCTTACACACACACACACACACACACAAAGTCACAAGTCATCTGCCAGTATATAGATGGAGGAAGACACCTCAGTAATTAAGTAAGTCTGAACCAATTCGATCACAAGCAGCCCAGGCAGCAGATGTAAAGTGTTGGGCCCAGAAGAGACTTCAAGTAATAGTGTTTTCATTTCTCTGCAGATACATCAGACAGATGCATCATTCCTCTGCATCTTGCCAAGTTTGACAGCATTTGGAGCTAGGGTTTCTCTCCCTTGTGCATCTTGAGTGAACTGTTGCCCAGAGCAACTTTACCAATGTAGAGTGTTGTGATGAGAAAAAAAAATAAATAAATAAAAATGAAAAAAAAAAAAAAAAGATAATAATAAAAGGTTTGTGATGTAAGCATCAAGTTTTTCTTCTTTGCTTTGGACAGCAGAGGTTTTCCCACCTGTGCTCCACAACTGGCTGGAATTGACGAGCCATGGAACACTGATAATTTCAGATACAGGACTGAAAGTTTGTTTTTTTTTGAGAACTAGAGTACCTTTAATGTAAAACTGTTCATCGAGGGAAAAAAAAAAAAAAACAGGATCAGGTTTTTTTAAAAAAAGCATTTTCATGTAACCATCAAATTATGAAATTGCATATTTCAGCTGCTGAATTTACATTATATTTCTTATTTCTATGTCATGTCTTTATAGTAGAGTATCAGGTTGTTTTTATAATTAAAGAATTACTGAGAGCCCTGTTGAGAAGACAAAAGAATAAGATGTATGAAATAAAGTGATGTGAAACTTCATAAATGGGTGCAAACATTACTCTACCTGACCCGTGAACTAACCCTTCTTTATTCCCACTTTTACTGATGTCTGAACATGACTTTTTTAAATATGTTTTTCTGTCTTTCTCCTTGTCAGATTTCATTGCACTGTGGCATTTTTTTAATCCATGTGAATATTTATTTGATATCACATTAAGAAAATGCTGGACAGAATGTTTTCAATAAACTAATGTTTACTGATTTTATTGTGATTTTGCCAGTTGTGTCTAATATTCTTTTCTGATCTGTTCAGAGCTTAAGCTGCCAGTGAGGACACTGAGGTCACAAAGGCATGTTTTAGCAACCTTATTTTAAACAATTGTAGTTATTCAACAACACATGGTGCATATTTTATATGTCGATTCTAGTATTTTTAGATTAGATTATGTATACTTCATGTAAATGTGACTGATTTTAGGCCACCAAACAAATAAAATAAAATATTTTGCATTTTCTCACCAGAATTCCAAACAGTGTGAAGGCTGTGAGGCATTGTTTAGGTTGGAAAATAAAACTTACAGAAAATATAACTGTTCATTTGACAGAATACATGAAATGTAAAAATCCAAACACTTAAAGCTGATATAATGGATATTTTTATAATAACAACTGATCAAATGACTGAGTGTAATATGAAAGGCATGGCTCATATTGAACACACACAACTCCGTGTGACTGCTAATGTCAACCCATTGTGTAAATTAGCAATTATGCTAAAACAGTTTCAACTTAAAATGTAATAATATGTAAGTGTTGTGTTTACAATTTGTTTCAACTACTGCAAGTGGTCAGTATAATCAACTATTACAGGTTTGAACTGATCAATATAATTTAGAGAGTTTATTTGTGATGTCTGAACATTTTCTGAAGGGCCTGTGGGAAAAAAAAAAATACTTTGAGGTCCATGTTCCATTTGGAGGTCAGTGAGAGGCAGAAAATGGAAACAGACAACTATTCAACTCCCAGTAGATCTGAACTTTTTTGTTTGTTTGCTTGTGTAGTTTAAAATAGTTTACAGAGCTTTCACAATTTAACCTTTCATCAAATATTAATAAAACAATGAATGTATTCCCACCGGTCTGTCAAGGCGTGTAGACTGTTTTCTGTGTGTGTTACATTAAAAACTCGATCTCCCATGAACCCTACGAACGATGAGTGACGACAGAAGTATGCGACTCAGAAAAACACACACACCGGACTGTATGTATCGCAGTACCTTCCTGTAGTCACGTTGTTAATGTTGAGGGTTGTGCATTCATGTCCTATAACAAGTCCGTTTTATATTATTACTCAGCTTTCGCTATCTGTCGACCGTGCAGAAGAAGAAGAAGTTGCTAGCCCGCTGTGCTGGTAGCATATAGTTTGAGCTAACCCGCAGAGGACACGGTCATGGCTTACACACAGGTGCTCAAAGCCCTGCATCGAAATTTGCAACAGACAGCGACACGGTACGCCGTGCAGACATGTAAACTCACGCAGGTCAGCTTCCTCGCCCACACACACAGGACACTGTCAGCCGTGTCCGGGCCGACCGTCCTCAGGGGACCGGAGGCTCCGCCGTCTGTCCTGCCGGCGCTGAGCTGCTTCACACGGGCACAGACACGGAGAGGTATCTCTCTAGACTTCACAGCCAGGAATAAGAGCAGCCCTGAGGACAGAGACAGGTCAGTGTCCAGGTATCAAGGTGGGAGCCCAAAGCCTTCAGCTACACAAAAAGGTAAGCATGGGACTGATATACAGATGATTGTGTCCTCTATGAATTTGAGCTCTAATTTCACTAGGCTTAATTGTACTGATTTTTCTCTTCCTTTTAAAAGGCTTATGCCAGAAACAGGAGAGCAGTTGTTTGTGTGATTACAGTATGTAACTGAACTAATGATCTTTTACAGTGAAGGAAGCTGGCAGAGACTTCACCTACTTGATAGTTGTACTCATTGGGCTTGGAGTGACAGGTGACTGCAGCATCAACACATGCCATCACAAACAAGCAGATTTATCTCCTCATTTGAAGTTTAAACGTTTTGTCCTGTGTGCCTCTCAGGCGGGCTGTTGTATGTGGTGTTCCAGGAGCTGTTTTCTTCCTCCAGTCCTAATAAAATCTATGGGAAAGCCTTCGACAAAGTCAAGTCACACCCAGAGGTAAGAATGAGATCGCTGCCTGCTGAGGGCAAACAGTATCACCCTCCTAAACTGTTCAGTAAAACGCACAACTGTATATTGTACATCAGCACACAGAATGTATGGATTTATTGGGATAAATAGCTTCATGTGTCCCGTGGATAATATTTTTTTATTTTTTTATTTAGGTGATTGGTGCATTTGGGGAGCCAATCAAATGTTATGGTGAGACCACCCGTCGAGGAAGGAGGCAGCAAGTCAGGTAGGAATTTAGTTACAGTGAGCATTTACCAGAAAGCAAATGTGGAAACAAGCTGTTGATTATTAGTACTTAAGGATTAAGATTAAAGTTGCATATTTTTGTCCAGTTAAGGCCTGACAATTGCAGTTCTCATATGCCCATTTTAATATGTCAGTGAATAAATATTAGAACAAAGAATCTTTCTTATTTTAGGGATTTGTGCTTTAAATAAGGGGTACTGTCCTTAGGTAAACATCTGTCTGGCACTAAGGTATTAAAACTTGTGTGTGTGTGTCACGTAGTCACCTGGAGTACCTGAAGGATGGACTGAAGTATATGAGACTTAAGTTTTACATCGAAGGATCAGAACCAGGACTCAAAGGAACTGTACATTCAGAATCAAAAGAGGTTGGTATTTTTCTAATTCTTTGTTCAAAGGCAGCTTATTGAATAGATGCGAAATACCACATACTGCTCTAGTTTAGCTCCCTCGATATTTAGAAATGATTAATTTGAAGTGTTAGTTAAAATCTAAGTAATTTTACATGTGACAGCAGAGATGAAATGTAGAGTAGTGATGTTTTACTGATATCCACTAAATTGAGATATTGTTTTATCATAAAAAATATACAAATAACTTGCTGTTATTTTACAGAATAATGAAACTGGAAAATATGAGTTTCGTTACATATTTGTGGAAGTAGACACCTACCCAAGACGGACCATCATTGTGGAAGACAACCGATAAGAGAGATGATGGCTGGATGAAAAAATGTGAATAATGTGTTTCCAAAAGGCAGGTTTGTGTTATTGGACAAATAGCTAAGAATGAAAACTCTAATTTGCTATTAAAAGTTGTTATGTTTAACATCAACAATTATAGCTGATTTTAAATACACACCTTAATTTAGACTTTGCTACAACAATGTACTGGTTAAGAACTCTGCAAAGCACAGTCTCTTCACAGATATAAAATGATCGTTTGACTTTTTTGTCTTTCCGTTTTATAAAAGGAACAGATGTACAAAATATCTTTGTTTGGTTTTGTTTGGAATTTTATTTTTGAGTCAAAGACAAGGCGATGAATCTTGTATCAACGTGTAATAAAATATACTTTTAAATTGTAATAAAAATGTTTGTCATATACTACGAAAGTATCAGTGTTTTATTTTTTCTGACAATGCTGGGTTGAAACTATGTATGTTACTATGATCGATCTTTTAGCCTAAAGCTTTTAAACTGAAAATAATTCTTGCATAGCCAGACTCCAGATCTCCACAGCGAAAAGTCTGTTTAAGATACTATGACAAGCCTCTGTTATTTCATAGATCTTGAAAATGCTTACAAATGGTCTGTCACAAGCACCCTCTCTACATTATGATAGGTCTGCTTTGTTAAAATATACATGTTTATTTTAGTATTTATTTATTGAAAAATTCTGTATTTGCCTGCTTTTATGAAATGGTCGATTGCATTATTAAATAGTGGCCACTAGATGGAGGCAAAGAATCAGGAGAGGGAACAACCTGAAACGACCTTTATGTTATTGTTATTCATTATATCTTTATATGAATGGGTATTTTGAATAGTTTTTCAGAGGATTTTGGAAGCTATCAGGAGGAAGACTCCACGTTAATTAGTCACCTGATTTTAAACAATGAACACCCAGGCTACTCCTGGAATAGTTTCGCTTCTTAATGAAGTTTATTCAATCAGTTTATTTATTGTTTTTCATACGTTGATATTGTACGTGTGTAATACTGTGAGATTGTGTGTGTTTTTATACATATTCGGTCCAATTATTGTTTTACCCTTTTGTCCGACGAATGTGATGCTGCCTTCCCAGACCCTCGGAAATCATGAAATTTATGGTGGACCCCAATGACACACTCCTGTAATAGCCCGGAGAGATCAAATTTTTTATCACTTAAGTCGACACTGCTCCCGAGTTATTCAGAGGGGGATACAACTTTATTACTGTTTATAATCATTTGACAATTGTTTTGTTTTTTTATATCTAGGATATGTTTTTATTAAAAACATCAACGATGAACGTACTCGAGTTTTGCCTTCTCATTTCCATTGCCCTATTAACTCTGCTGGCATGTTGAGATATAATCCCTGACAGCAACTAAAACAACATGAACATAAAAACCATCAGATTAATTGTACCGACTCAATTGAGGGAGGGGACAGTCTACGGGAAGCACCGAAGGCAACAGTCTTGTGAACGCCGCCCACTGTGAAACCAAAGGCAGCCTTGAACGCACAGGGATGTGCTAAGTCAGTTAACGCTAGCTAAAATAGTTTAGATTAGTTATTTCCTCAGTGTTGGACTGACGAGCAGCTTTTCGGGTTACTAGCTAGTGAGCTTGTATATAACAACAAGCAGGTATGTCCATAAAGCAGGTCGACAACAGTCGTTGTTTTGTTCTAATCGTGGGTAAATAGAGTAGCGGGTGTTGTTGTCGCCTTGGCCTGCTACACGATAGCCTAGCTAAACTAGCGGTAGCTTCAGCTGGTTCCTGGAGCCCTACCCGCATCACATCCCAGAAACGACAAGGGAAATGGCACACCTTACCAGCTAACTCTGAAAGCCGAGGTGTCGCAATAAAGTGAGTTCAAACGCTGTCGATGTGTTTGCTTTTAGCTGAATAAGAGAGCTAAGTTAACGGTAGAGTCGTCGTGATAAACTTACCATCTGTTTTAAGTTATTGCTAAGTGCTTGTACGTTTGACTCAGACTAGCTCTAGTGGATAGATGCTTTGTAAACGCCACTTAGTGTTAATCATTAATGATAATTTAGGTAATGAGTAAATAATGTAAGGTAATGGTTTTGCCACTTAGGCAAAAGGATTGAAAATTGTTACTGCTTTCAGGGCAAGTTGTTTTTTTTGGCCAGAGATCAGCAAGTTATTCCTCAGCAATGAGAGCCTCTACTCAGTGACATCTCACAAAAATGGAGCTGTACTGGTACATGTAAGTATAATTTATGTAGTTATAATCACATCTCTCTCCTTTTTTTATAGTAATATTGGAGTTTTAAATTAATGTGTAAAACTGTCCACTCCTTTCCCATTCCCCATCTGTTATTCCTTTCCTCTCTCCTTCACAGAGTTGTCATCATATTCATCATCATCAAGATATTCTTCTATGTGTGCTGGTACAGATCAAGACAGAGGCAACTGGCAGCATACCTGAGTAACCCACGCAATGCTCAGATAGTCATTGTTGGAGGAAGGGCATACCTCCATCAGATGTGTGAGAGACAGAGTGTAAGTACAAACCATATGGACAAACACAACCCGGTCTTACATTTCAAACTCATAATCTAGCTGTCAACTGCTGAAATGGTTTTGCACCTCCAGCATATCTCTTTAGTGTAGTTGGGTCTAAGAATATGTTTTTCTGTTAACAAAGAGAATCTCTTTATGTGAGATGAGAGACTAACCAAGTAGGAAGCGTGAACTAGAGAAAGTCAAATAAGGCCACAGTTGTGTTACATTTTTGCAGAGGAGTTGTTTGCTCTCTCTCAAGAGGGTTTGTGGTTTTCAGTCAGTCACTTTCACTTTGAATGAAGTGACAAGACAGGCTACATTTCAGGTTTGTGAACGTGCATTTAATGGGTGCACGCTTCTGCTCTGCATGTACTTGTACATTGACATTTTTCTGTGAAGTTTGTTTGACCTTGTTGACATCGGAGGTCTGGAAGGACAGGTCACAACTCTGACAGTTCTCCAGTGAGCGTGTTAGTGAGCCTTTTTAAGCAAGTTTGTAAAATTTTAACCATGCATGTGAGATTTTTTTGTGCCAATATCATCAGTAAAGACGCAGACAGCAAGGCACGAGTGCACTGATTTACAGACAGCAGTGTTTGGCCCCTTGAAGGTCTTGTTATTTCATAATATTTAAAAAAAAAAAAAAAAAAAAAAAGACAAAATTTCAGTCACTGACATTTTCTGTGCTACATGCTACATTTTGTGCTACATTTTTTAATTGAAATATTACTATTACTATCTCTAGTCCCTTGTAAATCATAAGTCAGATGAGAGAAAAAGGATGGTCTCTCCTAACATATAATTTGCTTGACATTTCGAATAGTTTATGTGGTTTGTTTCAGCTGCTCTCTAAGAGTCATTTGATAATTTAAATGACCTTCATAGTTGTGTTTCTGTTTGGACTTCTTAAATTCTGCTGAAACTGCTATTCATAGATACTGAAATTGGCCACAAAATACAGGCCTCTGTTTTATTGTCACCTTCAGGAGCTAGTTGAATGTAGTCTTTGTGTTGATGTTTTCAGAGATATGTTTAGAATAGCAATGCGTTCCTCAACATCAGTTTGTATGGAGTCTTTCCTGTGGGCTACGCCGCAGGTGTAGACAGTCTTCTGCTTTACTGCCTCTCTAAAGCACCTGGAAGTAATCTCCATGATTCAGAGCCTTCCAAACCTTCTCTGATGTTTTTCAAACTTATTTCGTACTCTTGCCCACTTTGCCCACTTCATAGTAGTTTTTGCAAAAGGTTGCACAAATGACAAAAATAGATATCAACACATTTTTTTCAAGAACTGGTTCATTTAAATGCAAGACTGCATCAATTTAGTCATTTCTTAATAATCCGGACTCCGCTACAGCTTTTCACTTCTTTTTAATTTTGGTAGTTACATTCAAGAGACACATACAATTGGTATTTTTAGCTATGTTTGGAACATTTGTGCAACAGGAAATGCCACAGTTGTTACAAAAAAAAAAAATAAATGATGCAGTTGAAAGTTAAGAGATGCCGTGGTTTTTGGCCTTGGGTTTCCCCACACCAGTTGTGACATCCTGTGTGCTATCTTAAGTGTTTATTTTAGAGAATGTCCGGTCCAGCTTAGGATTTCCGTTATTGGTGTCTTATCAGAAATATATATACTGGTAAATTACATGGCCAGTAACAGTCCAGAAAACGCTCCCACTTCCCATTTGCACTTGTCCTTTTCTTTTTGCTTCTTAGACCTTTTACTCCTCTTTAGGCTCCACCAGGTCCTTATTCATCTTGTCCTCCAACTCTTCTATTTGCTCCTACTTCCTCTCTTGCAGTCCTCTCTTTTCTCCTCTTCCGTTTTTTTTCCTGTTCCTCCTTCTTTCTTCCTCTCCCCCTGGTTCTCTCTGCCATCTCTGCTGTATAATGTTCCCTGTTTAGATTTTAATGGAATGTGCAGTAGGGAGGCCCCACGGTCATCCATAACACAGCACCCTGAAAGTTTTCTGGAGAGACGCCACGACGTCTCGGGTCCTGGGCTTAAATGAATCAAACACAGTGGGGGAAAAAATCTTGATGTAGTATCAATCACTTGGCTTCTTGGACAGTCTTATTCAGAAGAGCAATGGGGAAAACTTTATACATTTTGGCGTAGTGAGAGATGGGAGAGATTGATAGTTTAAAAGTCCTCAACTTAATTAGTTTTGGTCTTGTTTTTTCCTACAGAAATGTTAATGTGTTTTAATGCCGTGGTTCCCAATATAAAGGCTGTGGACTAGTACTGGGCCACAGAGCATTTGCCACCTTGCCATGAAGATCCAACGTCATTTGGCAAAAACGCGTCACAATAATTAATATGTAACTTTATAAACTATTATAGGTTAATTGTGTGCTAATTACCTTGAACTCTGCATTGTCTGTCTGTGCTGCATCTTTCCTCATCCCTCCTTATCACACCCACAACAACAGGATGGCAATTTTGAACTAATTAAGACATCAATCTACAAGGTCATCAGTCTATCATCACTGAACTCCCTGCTTAATCTGCATTTGCCTTCTTCCTGTTGCCATTGCAATTAGGTGGCTAACAAGAGTAAAAAGGATTGAGAGCTTCTCCAGAGGAGGTCAGGGAGATAAAAGAACCACACGTGTTTTAGTATTAGCCTAGTCCTAAAACTGACTGTGACAAGTCCATGCTCATCTTGTTAGCTTTTGTAAGACTCAATGTCTTAGCCTAATGTAATAGATGCGACCACTACCCCCATCTCCCAGACATTTCCCCCCATAAAGTCGTTTTGTATAAACGATTTTATGTGGGGGTCAGGTTTGGGGTGAAAACATTCCACGCTGGTCAGTCCAGTGAGGTAGTGGACGGACAGTATCTCTTTCTTCTCTAAGAATATTATCCTGCTTTTTGGTTAGTGATGTTTGTACTTCAGCATCGTTAGATTTGTGTTTGTCAATCTTACCCTGACGCAAAGGGAAGCTCATTGAAGGAGCAGATACATAAATCCAGCCAGCAGCACTGTCCTCTCCAGAGGTGTTTACGCTAAAACCAGCCCAGGTAGTATTCCAGTGCTAGTAGTGTTGACACACATACTGTTAACTTTTCAGATATTGTTCAGATGTTCTGTTGCAGAAGTTCCCAAGAATGTGTTGCACTTGCAGGTTGCTGTGCTTTCAAACCAGCCCACAGGATTTAAGTTTGTTCTTCCATCATGTGAAGCCACCGTCTGGTTCTTTTCCTCTAATGTTTTGTGTGATTATCTTGCTGTAGGATGAACCCCTGACCAACCAGTGTGTCTTCCTTTGTCACTTGCTTTCTCACCATTCCTGCAGTCCAGTATTGTCCTAGTAGTTCATCAGAGGGTGTAGTAACATATTTTTTTCCAAAACTGCCTTTGTACAGACAAAGGGTTTGTAAGTCATCAACTAAAGTTGGTTCCTGTAGGAACTGTTTGCGTTAACTTTTAAGGCTTCATTAACTTCCATTGCTACAGGAAAGCTGTAAATAAGCCTATTTCTTGATCCCTGAAACAGGCCAGTTTTTTTATGTAGTTAACATGATTTTTCAGTTTTTGGTGAACTATTTTTTTTGTTTACCAGTTGGGCAGTTTACCACTTACCTTTGTACAGTTTCAGGTTATTCACTAAACTTGAGTTGCTTAAATTTCCATAAAAAACAGACAAACGGGTGTTCTAAAACATCTGAAGAGTAGTATATTTGGACTTGTGTACTTGTATTTCTTTGTGTATCATTCACTCTTCTCTCTGTGTTTCCTTCCCTTTATAGCAAACATCTGTCTGGCCCAGCTGGTATGGTGTTCAGGATGACCTGTCGATAGAGGAGCCCTCCACAGCCCTGCCACCAGCCGCATCCTTCTCCCACCTTGACATGCCACCACCATATGAGGCAGTCTCTGGAGGTAGCACACACATAGCTGAACACAACAGTACGCGCATTGTTTTACCATACATTTGCTGCGTCCTCATTCATTGAAATGATGAAAGTTGAGCCAGAAAGACTTCTTCATTGTTATTTTTTCCCTTCTATTTCGTCACTGACCCACAGTTCTTGGCTGCTATCCATTCATACAGTCTTCTCTCTCAGATGTAACTTTGAAATGTAAAAGGCATTTGCTTCCAAGTTCACAGCACACAGTAAAGTAACTGACCAGTAACTGACCAGTTACAGTTCTTGCTGTCCCTACGTGATGTATCTGCTGCTCCAGTTAGCTGCACATGTACTGCACAGGTTAACACTCCTCGTAACAAAACCCAGCTACCACCCTCCTTAACACCACCAGCATCAAGACTCCATCAGAGTCTGTGCCATGATGGCAAGTCTGGAGATTTATGTGCTGTACTGATTGTAAGGGTCATTGCCACAACCAGGAAACTAACTCCAGATGGAGTCTAAAGCACAATTCAACAGTACAGAACTCCTGTAAACTAGCTTTTCTGATTGAAGTGAGCTCACATGTGTATGCACACACAGAGTACTTTGTCTGCTGTAAAAAGACCAAGTGCACTGTGACAGTAACTTAATCATAATCAAACCAATATTTTCAAAGTTTTCTTTGTATACCACTGCCTTATGTATACTGCTCATGTATCAGTCAGTGAGTCAGTCAAGAGTTAAGTAATTTCTGTGGTCTGTCTGTTAGCAGTGCGTGCAAAAACAAAACTAGCAATTGAGAAAACTGTAGTCTTAAATATTTCCAATAAGAGGAACTCTCATGTTCCCAGCACATGAGAGCATTTGAGAGCTGTCAGATCTTGCCTGCGCCCCCCCCCCCCGCCTACACAGTAATGTTTAAAGGAGCATAAAGCTAGTCATGATGTTTCCATTATACTTCTAACTTCTGTGTCTTTCACTTGACTGACTACTACTTAAGTTTCAGTGTCCTCTTTTACAAGCAGCATCTCATTTGATTTGAAGTGCTTGTTCAGTCTGACAACAGGATGTGGCTATAGAGGGTGGAAATGGTTTCACCACTCATTGTATTACATCATGTTGCAGACTCATTTTCGCCCTCACTTTGGCCCTCATATTTTTTTCTGGTCCCCGTATCAGTTCTGGCAAAGTTCTTGTCAGAACTGGAGGTGGATACATCTTTTTTTCTCTCTTGCCCTCTTTTGATTTCAGATATTCTGACACATTTCGATTATTCCTAAAAAAAAAAATAAATAAATAAAAGCTTTTTCTTTTACTGCACTTTAGAGACTTATTTAGATCAATGTTTTGACCCCCTATTTCCTGTGCACAAATGGTCATGTGGAGTAACACAGACTTTCTCCTTAAGGAGAAATTGGGAGTATTTGTTTTGATGCAATACATCGCCTCGCTAGTGCAAACACAGCAGAATCCTTGTCACATAAAAAAGAGATTGCATAGAGGCATGAAACAAGATTGTTATCTTATTTTGATATTGAAGCTTTTTTTGACCTTGTGCTTAAATTTTTTTTGACAGCTTACTGACTGGTTGATGTGTCTTCCTCTTTTCTTTCAGAGGATGATCTGAAGCCCCCTCCCTACAGTGAGTGTGCTCATGGTGACGAGGCCGATGCTCTTCGTCCCTCCCATCACACCCCTGTCATTTGTGAGGGAGGAGACTCGACTTGCGTAAATGAAGCCCCACCCCCTTACACACCGTCCCCGACTACACAAGTCAGTCAACAAGAAGGCCCTGTAGGCCACAGTGAGTCCCAGTCAGAGAGCAGGTCCACTTAATCAGTCCCTGATGCCAGTTTGCCTTTTCCATGCACTGCCTTCCTACATTCAACCTCAGTGATCGTTGCCAGCCTAACTCTCATCACGTGAGAGCAGATGTTTTATTTGGATGTGAGTGTGTGTGTTTGAATGTATGCGTATGTTTGGTGGTTTTTAGAACCAAGATGTTTTTTCTACTTTGTATTGTTTAAATAAAAGTGGTCATCTGGTTAGTTTGGCAATAACAGATGACATCAGCAAGCCTGTGTGCCTCAGTCAGGACCGCAGGACCTGCCTCCCAGCTAGGATGAGGATTATACCCTTGACCTCTAAACTCAAAGGGAATATGTGAGATACAGATAAGCAGAGAGAGACAGAGACTTTGAAGTGTTTTTTTTTTTTTTTTTTAATATATAAAGTTCTCTCCTTGTATATCTGAGGCCACTTCCTTTCACAGATTAACTCATTTTGAAGCATGATTGGGGAAATGAGCACATGCTTGAGTTTTTAGTTCCTACTACTGTGATAAATATGTGGGATGTTACTTCATCTTTTCGTGTGTGTCTATAGACATTGTTATGAACGCAGTAACTCAGTAACAGTCCAAGGTGGAAAATTCATAGTCTAATTAGATTTTGGGACATCTTGCTATGTACTTGTGCATATTAGATAAATTGTTTGAACTTCTTCAAAGTGTTATTACTCTCACTGCTTCATCAATGTTGCAATTTGTTATGTGGAGAGCTATTTTAGAAATGAATGCACTAATTGTCTTAAATAATGACCTCATTAGCATCACTGCTCTTGTTAAATATATCATGGTGATTATACTGGGACATCAGGCAGTTCAAGTGCCTGTCGCATCTGTGAATGGAAGTGAGTGCGGACAAGCAGAAAAGGGGAACGGGTTGATGAAATAAATGAACACACTATGGCAGTAGACAGGAGATTGTTCTCTGTAGATTATCACCATTACTGCTCGGTTCTGTCTGTTTCTGCTCCACGTGAGCACCTGAATGCCAGGTTGCAAGGTTCTGTGCAAACAGTATAAACATTTATTTTGTTTTGTCTGTGTCTTATGGAATTTCATAAACAGTCTTCAGAAGTAAAGAGAATATTTGTTGCTCAGTCCCTAAACTCATTTCAACTTAAACCCAAAACTTGTTGCAACTGAACTTTTAAGTAGTTGACCCAGCTGTAAGATAATCAAGTTTGATGTTATGAATTGTAATTTTGAGCTAAAGGCTCGGAGAAAGATCTTTTTAAATGAAAAATGTATTACAATCCTGGAAAGAAAAAATACTGACACGGCTCAAAATGTTTATGGAGCTGAATCATCATCATTGTCAATGACAAAACTCAGTTGTAGTAGTTGTTGCAAAATGACTAGAATTTTTTTTATTTTCTTTAACAACAGCTTCTGTTCTTTGTAAACTTCATGATAATCTGCCACAGGTTGGTGGGGGTCAGCCAACTTTGTGTATTGCCTCAGTTGTATTTTCTTTTAGTATTGCTTTTGGGGAAGGTTATTACTGTGCTTTTTGCTTCTCATGTCACTGCATTTAAGATAACTTGGAAATAACACTCTAAGTTGATACACCCAGGTAATCCACCTCATGTTTGTTTCAGCAAAAATATAACCCATGTACAGTTTCTGATAGAAGAAATATGAGAAAGAAAAAAATTAATGCTGTATAAACGCATTTTTTGGCCTATGGAAAAGTATATAAAAAGGGGTCTTTGTGGAGAATCAGAATTAAAAATGTCAAAATGTTATGTGTTATAATGATAATCCTTTGTATTGTGATGACAAATCGTGGAGCATCCGTTAGTGATGCCTCCCACAAAATCTTTCCTGTGGTTTTACAATCTGAAGGATGCAACAGAGAAGCTGCAAGATACAAAGATGAATGTAGCTCTGAACTCAGCCGACATCAGGAACAGCAACATGATGACGGTTCACTAACTATATATAGTGTTACAGGCTTCTGCTGTCATGTACGTCCTGTTTGTTCACTTCATGTTCATTCCCGTGGGTGACACATCAAATCTCTCTAGTCAGTAGCTTTGTGAGTGATGGGGAAGTAACTTTTTTTTTTGTTGTCTGATTTGGGGGAAATATGACTTCTGTATTAAACTGTTGTTCATAATATTTCAAGTGTTCTCTTCTTGCTTTGCCTTGTGTACAAAGTCACCTCTGGAAAAAACCTTTACTTATTTCACACTCATGATAGTAGCTCATTCACTCATTGCACTTGCAAGCATTGGGAATTTCACAAAAAACAGGAAGCAGTAGAGGCCTGAGATCATACTAGTGTCTAGTATGAAGTTTTAAAAACGTTGGGTCCTACATTTAACATTTATCATTAAATTCATGGTCCCTGCTAAACTACAGTCCACGTTTTTAGTGGCCTGTCCTCTGGTGAAGTCAATCTTGTTTTGGCCCACAGAGGGGGCTGGCCGCTAACTATAGCAGCTTCAGAAATGAAGCCATTAAAATATCCAATCAGATTTCTATTGTTATTGTTGCTGTTATTCATGTCTTCATGCTGAGGAAGGTTAGCTGGCTCAGTCACCGGTCAGGAGTTCACAACCGGCCGGTAAACCAACGAGAAAAAAAAAACATACCATAAACCGGAACCTGAAAAAACAGTTTTCATGTAAAAAAGTGAAGAAGAAGAAGTGGCTCGACTGTGTGCAGTGGACTTGCCATGGCAGTATTCCCAACCAGGAATACTTTTATGAATAACACCTTTGATTGTTTTGATCGATGGACCCTCTCGGACTTGAGGACTGCGGTTAATGCAGTGAAAGACGAACAGTCGGATTTCACGACAGCTTCAAAGGTAGGAGTCACCACCTTTTGTTGTCTTGTTAGTTTCTGATGCTAGTCCAGTATATGTCTGGATCGATCATGCTTTTGCACTTGGGTTTTGTAAAAAAAAAAAAAAAAAAAAAATGAACTGAACAGTTGAATTGCGGCGAATCTATGCGAGCTAACGATGTGTAGCATGTGGATACTGACACTAAACATTTGTGTTTGTGATTTTGCACGAGTTTGAGACTGGGTGGCTTTCCAGAGGACTGGGCACACTCAGTTGTGTTTTGTGATTTTGCTTCCCCGTTAAGAGCGCATTCACACATGAGACCGGTACTGCCCCGTTTTTTAGTCAGTCAAAAACATTGGATTGTTTTTTTGGTTTTTTTTTTGTAATGTATAGCCCGCTGAACCGGAAACGACCCCGGTTTTCATTTCAGAAAAAAATTAGTCACCACTTCCTTCAGATCTCACACCTCCAGTTTGCAATATGAATTCACACTGGGGAGGTGTCAAGACCAAACTGAGACAACCCCCCGATGACACCATCAGGGTTATTTTTCTCAAACTTTTAAAAGTTCCTCCAGAGCCACAGAAGAAATTATACAACAAGCTGAGCTGATGAGTTAAAGGAACTTGATGTGTGAAGTCAGTGACAGTGCTCCTTCAAAATGCATTGTTTAAGGCTGTGTCAACAGAATATATTTGTCGAATCAAGTGTCAAAATAATCAAAAATCCTAAGTTTTATTTGGACTTTTACCTGGTTCTTTTAGACAACATGTAAGACTGAAGGCAAGCAGCTTCATGTATATGGCACAAACAGTGGTTTTTGTTTGGAAAAACTCTGTAGAACTACATTCAAAAACAATATGCATTAAAACCAGAAAACAATTGATGGAGAATAAAATGAGATTCAAAATGATCAAATGAAATAAAATAGTCCTAAAAAAAAAAAGGCCAGAAATAAAGTTACAGTGCAGTTATAGAGCAGTATGACTATTTTATTTCCAAACATAACAAAGGAAATAAGAGTGCAGAAGAGAAATGAATCAATCCAAGGCCTAGGAAAACATCAGCTTTTCATTTAGACGTGAAAGTGGCTAGTTGTGGTGCATTTGAAATCACCAAGAAGTCGTGTGTAGCATAGGAGCTAAAAGCTGTTTGGTTCTGACTCGTGTTACAAACTTTCAACTGCTTCCTAAAGATCCACTCGTTTTTTTCGTGTTAATGGAGCTCAAAAATGAGATTGTTGACTGATTTATAAACCGGGGAACTGAAGAAGTAATGGAAAGTAGGCTGCAGGAATGACAACAGACGTTACACACTGACATACCATCAAACATTGTTTTTGTGTGCTGTAATAATTACTGTTGCGATATTGTCAGCCTGTTGATGTTTAATGAACTGGGGCAGCCATCCCAGCTCCTTCATTATCAGCGGGACCGCTACACTTTTTTTTTTTTTTTTTTTTGGCTGAGAACTGGATGTGGTTCAAGGGATGGAAAAAACAAATCTTCACAGATGGTACTTCGCATGTGGGGTACAGACTGTCTCTCTTGGCTCTGATGTCCCTCATGTTTTGAATTGACTTCAGGTGGGGGCTAAGGTGGCTCTACATCAAGGTTTCTGGCATGTTCTGTTATGTCTTATCGTTGTTTTGATGCATCTTGTCTCCCTTCCTTGGCAGAGGCAGTAGATGGGCGATGAAGGGGGTCGAATGGGTTGGAGATAAACAGTTTTAGTCCTGACTGAAGCAAATTCCATCTGCCCTAAAAAGATGTCTGCTGTTCCAGAAAAAAAGTTGTCACGAAAGAGTACGGGATGGAGGGTACACGCAGTGACAATCAGCAGTTCAGTGCCAACAATCAGCTGAATCTCTCACCTTCTCTTCTGACTGATGGTAGAGGGCCACTGATAAACACCTCAGTATTCAAGGAGCTGAATGTATTCAATAGATCAGTAATGTCTTGTTTCAGTAATTCTGATTGTTGTTTCCCAACGTCATTGGTTCAAATGTGCACTGATCCATCAAGAATATGTGGATTGGATTTTTTTTTCTGTCACCACCTCTTTGTGGAAAGCAATATATATTTTTTTTTTTATTGCTTATGCCTTTTACATCTTTGATGGCAAAGTTACCCACAGTCAGAGTTAGCTTTCCCTGTAGCCTTTGGAAAGCAAAAGTAGTCTGTCCTTACCCTGCTGCTGTGTGAGGAAGACAGGTCATCCAGGTCATCTGAGGGAGATGCAGCATCCCGCAGTAGGGGTGCAAATGTACATCCGATGATTGGGGAAGTGTTTTTGTGAAGTGAAAATCTAAGCTTTGACTTTTTTCGTTCTCTCAGGGCACTGCAAGTCATTTTCGGATTTATATGTTCACATTTTTCCAAGTAGGTCTTACTTTTTTTTCAGTTCTCGTTTTACCAACATGCAGCTCCTTAACACAACACAGTTGATCAAATATCCAAAATGTAAACTCTGTGCTGTAAGACCAACAGCATTTGTCTTCCAACAACATCCCCGTCTTTCTGTTTTTTAATGAACTCAGTATTTAGAAATGTGTGTAATCAACTGTACAAGAAAATGTATCACAACTCTCAAAATTAAGCCCCAGGCAAAAAATGTACTTCACTGGCTTATGCCACATTGAACAGGAAACACTCAGTTTTCCAAAATTTGACTGGTAGTGCAACGAGCAGCGTCCCAGGTATCTGCAATATGTGAGCGTGTGAGTTCTATAAAAGTAAAATCTCTGCATTCACAGTCCAAACCTAATTTAGCTGTTAAGATATCATCTCGACTGTGTAATCAATTATTTGTCACAAGATGCTGAACTCCCAACAAACAAGCATGGCTTTCATTACCGATAAATCTGCCAATGAATCAAGTAATCATCGTGTTAGTCAAATGTCTGTACAGCAAAGAAAATGCTGATCACAGTTTCCCAGAGCTGAATGATTCGTTTTGTTCCGACCTAGAGTCAAAATAGAAAAGAAATCAGTAACTATCACATGCCCAGATGTAAACTGAACTTTTGGTTGCTGGAATTGTTCCTTCTCACAAAGGGTGAAAGGTTACACTAAAAATAGTGTAACTTTTGAATACACTCTCCTGACATGTATAACTGGGACGTCTTATAAGAGCTTTGGATGAACTTGGGAAATTGCAGACTTTCCAGTGGTCCCCCATCTCCTCACAGCTACCACGGACAGGAGGGATGATGACAGTGACCAAACTATCGATACCTACATATGGGCCTGTGGGTATTGTTTTCGAGACAGGCTCACATTTTTTTCAAGGTCTGTGCTGCGCCACTAGAGAGCAGTGTGGCACCGTTGATGAGTCTAACCATATGTTTTTCAGCAGCCTGCACCTGTTGCTGAGCCTGTGTGTGTTGAGCGAGCGAGAAACGAGGAGCGCCGCTGTTTGATATCGCCTCAGCGTAGATTGATGTCTTTTATTACATATCTTAGTGACAGAAAATGGCATTGACTTTTGCTCCAAAGTTTTATACTTTAGATGGAAAAAAATAATTGGGCTCGATCAAGATCAATTGTGCAGCCCTCTTGCGGAATGTATAACAGAGTAGATACTCAAGGACATTCATTTTTCATATCTTAGCCTCTCAGCCGCTGCTTCACTAAGCTGCATACAAATTAGCTGAGCATGAAGAATTCACAGTGTGTACTCTTGATTATAGACCTTTTGTTGGAAGCAAAAGATTGGCTGTGACTCTCACCTGATAAATGGAAATTTGTCAGAGAACTCATAAGTAAAAATTAATATATGTGGAAGTAAAACTATTGGAGTTAGAGGCAACTTTAATAAAATATGTACTCATTCCCATTTCCCCTTGCTATTAATATTAGAAATGTGTATTTTAATTAGTGATTAAAATATCCTAGTACACATATTTGCTTAATCAAATATTTTGTTTTTTGAAGCTGTTATTTAAAAAAAAATCACTTTAAGCATTGAAATGAAGGTAATCCACCAAGAATGCAGCCCACATTCACTGACTGATGGATTCATGTGAGTGTATATCTGGTGTCAGTGTCTGTTTGTCACAGCTGTATTCACGGCCCTGGTTTTGCTCTGAGTAATTGATGTTTTCAGGGGAAATATTTGCATATTTGGATACAAGCAACAATCCATCATTTAAACCACTTCAGTAATCATTACATCTCGGTATAAACAGCTGTTTAATGCATACACCGCAAAACACTCCACTCAAGGATATTCATTGAGCCTCATTCAAGATTATCTGGGTCTTGGAGGCTGTTTCAGAAACAGAATAGATGGCTCAATCGCCGTCTGTTGTCTGTCAAAGATGTATTGCACCTCACCGCCTCGCATATAGGTGCGGTATCAAATGACAAGCATTTCGAGGCTGGTGTGCACGCAGTGGCAGTTTGGGAAAAGCCACACCTTTTTGAATTCAGCAAGAAAACAGATTCCTGGCGTGGGTGCGGATGGATAAGATGTCAAAAATACTCCTGCTATTGATTTCCCACCTCAAAGTCATTTCAGACGAGGATACCCATCACTAGTCTGACCACAGGTGGTTTTTGTTTCACACTGCTTAAATTTTTTATCTTGCCTCAAATCTATACTTCATCCTTGTTCAATGACAGTTCTAACATCACAACACACAACACAGGGAACCATAATGAGTTTTACAGATCATTAACTGATAACAGATTTCTTCTTTTCTCTGTCTCCCCACCTTCATCTCTTTATTCATTCATTTTTATTTAGCCGTATATCCAGGCAGTTACTGTTTGGAAGATGCATTCAGATTATATAAACTTTTCAGGATATGGACCACTTCCATTGTAATTACATGAGGGAAACTGAGGTCAGTTGATAAGCTTTAGTTCTTTAGCGGCCCCCCTGGCACGTGGCCCTCGTTTTCAGACCATATTTGTTTCAAAAATGTATTTGCTGGGTATTACAGTAAAGTGGTTTGTACATTTATCAGCTACTGTGGCCTGTTTATATAGAGGGGGATTTCCTGCCATGCATCTGTCCCAGAGTGCAAAGTGTCCAAATATTAACATCTGCTCAAATATTGTCAGAGTGCGTGGATCATGTCAGCACAGGAGTGTGATGTCTTCATCCATTTTCATCTGTCAGCGGTTACATTGTGTAAAAAGCTAAATCTATATCTATTATGTTTTTGACAATGGCAAATTAACTATATTTTATTCTATTTTATTTCTCCAATACAGATTAGAGGGAAATATAGCAGTTTTTCCTCCACTACAGTTGGAGTTGTGACAGGTGTACTTACTAGTTACTTTTCTGAGTAATAGTTTGCATAAATATAGAAGTGATAATCTTGTAAAATACAATGCATACATCCCTAACCAAGAGGCAATGTGTGGTTGGGGCACTTTGTCATGTTGCAGGTACCAAAGCAGTTTCACCAAAGAGAGATTTCTCCTCCGAACGTCTCAGATTGTTTCATCTGAGTGACTGTTCAAGGTTCAAAGGGGTAACTCTCCAATTTTTCACAAAAAAGCAAAGAGAGAGAATATGTAAAAAGAATACAGATTTGTGTAGCAGAGCTGTTTGTTTGTTTTTCTTTTGCCCTATCCTCTTTCCCATTAATCGTCTCATGACCCGTCAGCTTTATTGTGAGGCCCTTTGGGACGGCCCAAACGACTGGGCCGAACTAGCTCCACTGAAGAGCTACTCATATATCAAGTATAATACTTTAATTACTTTAATTGTAATGTAGTATTTACATAGTTTTGTTGGTATTTTTGCTTAGGGAAAGGGTCTGAGTATGAAAAAGTAATCCCTCTGTTGTCTATCTTTGTTGTTTTAAGATCCGTCCTAGGTTTTCTAAAGACCCTCATCAACCAGCAGTGGGACTGTGTGAGTTATTTTATGTGAAATTAGATCATTTATATTAAAAAGGTAATGATGAGTGATGAGGAAGGATGATCAGTGGTTGGTCAAAAGGCGAATTAGAGAAATGTACGGTTGTTGTAAGAAGGAAAACAAGACAGTCGGAGTCGGTTCACTCTACACTAAACAGACTGAGAGTGTGGTTTTCTTCACACAGTCTTTTAAAACACTGCTCTCCACACTTGCTTTCATCAACATCATGTGTTGAAAGTATGATAAGCAGGTTCATCTCTCTCCTCGGCCCGCCACTATAGATATAATCTAGAGGGCAGGGACATGCCTGCTCCTGTGTCTCTGTGATGACAGGATAAGTGAGGATGTCTGAATGTCAGGAAGGAAGGATGAGCACCTGGTGCAGACAGGCATGTGTCTGGGCATAATGATGTGTCAGTCGAGATAGCAGGTTGTTTAATTTTAAGAATTTATTATTACCTGCCCGATATAATCATGATTTATTTTCCTCAGGACTTATTGTTGATAGCTCCAGTACTTAAAAGTCCCAGTAAATGGAACAGAGTTGAGCGAGCAGCACATTCTCCCCAGAGGTAATTTGTTGGTAACTGAAGTCAATATGTTTTGCATTTTTAATCATAGAAAATTTCTCCAAATAGAGAGTTGTCACCCAGGCAAGTGAGTTTGTGACCCGTGTCCACCACTGGCTTCCCCTGAATGGGGAAATGTGAAAATTAAGAAGGCTCTCCTCCTGGAGGACGTGCAGCTCTCCTCAGCATTGACCTGTGAAGCAAAGTTATCCCACTGCTGTTCCTTCAGCACTGTCAGAAATCAGCTGAGAGTTGGTGCAGAAACCATCTGGAAAAATCTGTCTTACTTGCAGAAATGTTACAATTCTTATCTGGATACAATGTTCCAAAGTGTTGCATTTACCTTTCAGTGTATTGGGTTTGACGTTATATGCATTGCTGACTTTTTGTGTGTGTGTGTGTGTGTGTGTGTGTGTCAGCCCCTTGCACACAACGTCTCTTCACGTTTACGGTTTGTAGAAAAACTTCAAATGTGCAGGTGCAGAGCAGATTGAGTTTTTTCAGGGAGCTGTCAATAGAGCAGACAAAGACCTGCAATCCACAGAAGGTACGTGTTGTGCAGGCAGAGAAGCAGCCAGGGAAGCAGCAGAGACAAGACTTGTGTGTAAATCCCTCCGAATGGCCTGAATCCTGCCGACCTCCGACCTTATGTTAATTTTCGTCTGTTGTCTGCTGGGCCCCGGTGCTCATCAGCGGCCCCAAACAACAACTTCCAAGTCTCTTTGTAAAAAGACGCCTCCTGTCTGATGCCCGAGGAACTGAGAGGACTGTTGTTCCCATTTATCAGCTTAGTGAGAATTTACATTTTAATTGAATCCTGATGTTTGAGCCAAACTATACTTGCTAAGTAACTGGAGCTCCTTCAGAGAAGCAACTTACAGGCTTGAAGTGTGAGTCCACTGAAGATGACAGACAGTCAGAACTGCTCACATTGACTATGCAGAATTCAACTTCATATGCCAAGATTACTCATGCTGTCATCACCAGGAATATTCTTGGATTTTGTGCGTGTTGGAATATCACAAAACTACAGTTGGGCTTTGTGTGTGCATATTTACACATCGGCTTGTTTGTATTTTAATGAGTTTGAACGTGCCAAGATTTTTCATGCTTCCATTGCCAGAGATATACTTGGAACGTGTGTGTAAAGGCAGCAGGGAATTAGAGTTGGGCTCAAGGTGTGTGTGTGTGTGTGTGTGTGTGTGTGTGTGTCTGTCAGTCAGTCTGTGTTCTGAGATCACTCACAGATCAGCGCTCTATCATACTAATTAGGATGGACGCCTCCACTCCTCCGCTGTCTTTGATGTATCATGTTGGCCAACTCTGCTGATGTGAGAGATTCTGTCTAATAAGATATGAGATAAAAAGATGTGATTCATCAGCACCTGTCTTTGTTTTGTCTACCTTTTACATCTATTTAGAATATTGTATTAGACAATATGGGGGCGCATGCTGTGGGCCCACAGTTAATTTTGCAATGCCTTGTGGGCTTATGGTGTTTATATTATTATACTTGTTCTATATTACCAGACATCTGGTGGGTTTAAACTTATTTTAGGTGGTAAACTTCATTTAAGTTTTTCTTTCCTGTTCTTTCCAAAGCTGTTGTATAGGGGAAGCAACTACCAATTATTTTTAGTATTCGTGTCATTTTATTGATGAATCAATGAATCAGTAAATAGTTTGTTCTATAAAATATTCGACAATAGTTCAAAAGTTCCTGCAGCCCAAGGGAATGTCTTAAAATAGCTTGCTTTGTCTGACTTACAGTTTGAAACCAAAAGATCTTCAATTTGCTGTCATTTGTGAAAAAGAAAAGCAGAAACTCTTCACATCAAAGAAGGCTGAACCAACGATCGAATCAAACATGATTAATCCAACATGAAATTATAAAACGTGTTGCAGATTAACTTTTTTTGGAATGCTAGCAGCAGGTTGGTCTATCCACAAACTTTGGTCCAGACTGAAATAACTCAACAGCTACGGATGGATCGCCATGAAAATTTGGACAGATATTTGTTGTCCCCATAGGATGAATCCTCCTCACTTTCTCTCTAGCACCATCATGAGGTTGATATTTGGGGTTTTTACACTCCCATCAGCCTCAGCTGTCCTTTGTGTTTAATTAGCAACTGTTAGCGTAGTCGCACACTAAACTGAGGTGATGAACATGATAAACATCAATATGTTGTTGTGTTGTTATTTAGCGTGAAAACTCTCCTCTGTTTGTTTGAAGCTCTGTTTTAAAACCAGAATGGACACATGCAAGGTCTGAAACAGCAAAACGATTCGACTGATTCATAAAAGTATCTACTGCCTGTTATCATTTGTCACTTTATTCTGAACTCTTTCGTCTCCGTCAGGATCCTGTAGGAATGATGACTCAGTTCTTCCAGTGATGTGACTGGTCAGTAGTTGGGCTGTTGACAGGTCTTGATGTGAATCTCTGAAGTAAACCTGCCACGGAGCAGGTTGGGAGTTCAACATCAGTTACCATGGTGATGTGAACCGCCGTTGTAGGACTGAAAACCCAGGATTAAACCTGAAGTTACCTCATGTAAAGGACTATACTTACCCTGTGCCTCATTTGTACTAGTATAGATGGAAGCTGAATTCATTACAGAGCAATTAAAAAGCTAATTTCAATTGTTATTATGACATCATTTCCAGACTGTGGCATCTGCAGCCTTCATCCAAGTGCTGTACATTGCAACAAGATAGTGATTAACTGCTGAGTTATCACAATGATAAAGAGCTACTGAAAAGTCAAGAGCATAAATTGAACGACAGACTGTCAGAGCCGGTTTCCAAACGAAGCCATTTGGATTCTGACTAATTACATCAAGTCTGACCTTCCTGTCTCATTGCTCCCACCTGTACAAATAAACGTCCCTCTCTCGGCTTTTACATGCATATGGAAATGAAAATAGATGATAGCAGCAACATTGTAACTTAATCAGATTATGCCTTGGTGTGACACCGAAAATGTTATCATTATAACAGTAAAGTTGATAAGAGTTAATTAACTGATAATGGCACTCTATTCACTGAGATGAAGTCGGTGAATAGAAGTGAAAGGGCGGGAGTCAAAGAGAAAAATGGACGTCCTGGAGATGTCAAAGAAAAGCAGATAATTTTATTCCCCCTGATTAAGTTTCACATTGAGATGGCATGAATGCCAAGAATGCTGAGTAATCTTTATCAAAGCTGCCACAACAATGACCTAAACCAAGGAGTATGAATTTCATCATGTCTATTTCTATACAAATTGCACAACAAGCTTCTTGGAGAAAACACCACGCCTGTCACATCACAGCCTTTGATCACTTGATGATGACCTCTTTCATTCTATTCTCCTATTCTTCTAAAACCCAGCATAAGACAGCAGAGCAAATCGATAGCAACAGCACCACGCAACCCAAAAAAAAAAAGTACCGTTTTCAGGAGAAGTAAACTTAACAAGAGGGAAAGAAAAACATAGTTCTCCCTTCCTGTATGCAAGGCCTTTTTTTTTTTTTTTTCAGCTTTCCGCCTGGGCAAGTCAGGGGTTTTATCAGCTCTATCCTCCTCTCACACAGATGAGAAACAATGTGCTTTATTCCATTACACTGTAAATCCAATCTCATGCTTCACGCTCTGTAGAAGAGTAGCAGAAAGAGGGAATGAATGAGATGGTATGGGGAAATGTTGACACAAATCCCACAATCCCTTCGGCGACACCAGTCGGTCATCGGGGTACAGTTGAGGGATTCTGAGCAATTAGCCAATCAATTAAGGGGGTTGATGGGGCCCCTGTGTAGCTATTATGGTAATACATGTGTTGCTGAAGTGAGGAGTGTGCACTTGGCTCAACAAAGCACCAAAGTCTGGTTGTGTATTCATTTTGTTGCCTACTCCAACCAAGAGGTCACACTTGGGAAATCAGTGCCCTTCCTGAGGGAAAGCTTTAAAGTGCACAATTAAGAAATAATTAGCATTTTGCTGCTTAAAATCTAGACATGCACATGTAAATGGTATTATCTTATCACCACAGAGGGCAATAGAAAGCACTCTGCTTTTATGAAAGCGAATGAAAAATTCTGAACATGACTGGCTTGAGAACAAGTGTCTCCAGAATCCCTCCATTACTGCTGTTGACTCTCCCAGACATCTGATGAATGCCTAAATTAATAATGAACCCAGAAGAAATAAATATTTAATTCTTTAAATCTGTTGCAAACAGCTTGTATGATTAACACAGCAATATAATGCCTTTAAAAAGCTATACGCCTCTAATGCTCGTGAAGACCAAAGCAGCATTCATCTCCTGGCATCAGTTAATAAAATGTCTCTCATATGGAAGCGTCATTGCTAGGTGTTGAACACTGCCAAGTGCTGAGAAAGCTGATATATGACTAATTACTGTCAAAGCTGTTATTGCCACAAAAAGCCTGCTCAAGATCTGATATTGAATATTGCAACATAACAGCAGGTCTGCTCACCACGAGCTGCAAATATCAACTAACAACTACCGACATCTTCACTCTGACACAGGCGTCCATTAACTCGCTCCATGGTTTAAAGTGGTTATGACTTCTAATAGCCTAGACTGTGGATTGAGATGTCTCCTCTTTGTTTAGGCATATTACATAGTTACACCGTGGAGACGTGATGTTTTAGTTACTGTATTTAGAAAAATCAAGATCTCTGTACCAGTTAAAATATTTAGCCATGCTAGCATTCTGGCTCCATGGATGCCAATGTTGGTCTGTCGGTCCACAGTTTTGTCCACACTAAAATGTCAACAGCTATTGGATGGATTGTCATGAAATTTTTAACAGACATTCATGATCCCCAGTGGGTGGATCCTAATGGATATTCATTTAGCAGCACCAGGAAATTGACTTTTTTTTTTTTTTTTTTAGCTCTTAGTGAAATATCTCAGCAATTATTGGATGAACTGTTGTGAAATTTGCTACAGATATTTATGGTTTTTAGAAGATGGATTCTGATGAATTTGATGATCCCCTGACTTTACCTGTAGGGCCAGCAGCAGGTCAAAGTTATCACTCATAATATCTCAACATCTACTATATGAACTGATACTTAATTTTACATTCACAATTTTACATACATACATTTACATTTATGGTTCTCTGATAGTGAATATTTAATGACTTCTGTGGTCCCATGACTTTTCCTCTAACGCCATCAGCAGGTTGACATTTACTTAACATCAACATGTTAGCATTGTCATTGTGAGCATGTTAGCATGTTGTTTTTTAGCATTTAGGTCATTACTTAACATATGAACGTGGGACTCTGCTGCACAATATAACCATCATTCAGGTTTATGTTGTGGCCACCGGTCATAAGTATTTCAACTTTTATTTCTGAGAAACCACACTTCATCCTTACATCTGACTAAGGGATTGGCTCAAAACACTAAAATACCCATGATCCTTGGCTTGTTTCCCCATAGAGAAACTCTCCATTAGTGGTGCATGTCTCAGAGTTTAGTTTAAGTTTATGATGTTTCTTGCCAAAATGCATCATGGGAGTTGTGGTTAACTTATCAAAGAGACAGATATTTTCTAACAGGGTTGTTCATTATTTGTACTAAGAAAGGTTAATGGAAATCCAAGCTGTAGAAGTGCACCAACTGTCACTCATCTGACATTGTCTTTTGGAAAAATTAATGGTAATTTTAGTTCCAGAACCAAGCGCGCCCAAAATAGACCCTCTCCTTTGGCCACTCCGTATACATCCTTGCACAGCCGCGAGTGTGGTTTGTTTGTTCAAATAAAATCTGCAATCGAACAAAATTGCTAATTATTTATAATGCTATAGAATATAAATTATAGTTGAGGAAAAAGCTTTGAATAAGACAGACAGGACACCCTGCATATAAGCTGGTAGCTGCTCATTTAACCAGTGTCACCTCCTCTGAAGTCTGTAACCACCAGACCAGAATCAATTAATTAGCTGACTTCATTATTAAGCCGTGCACATTGCCCACTTAACACAGTCACACCCCTCTGCTCACCAGAGTATATTGTTTTTAAAAAATTTCTTCCAGCATGTGATGATGCCTTTTGACTTAAGTGTAAAAGCAATCAGTTTGGCCAATACCATTAAACCATTATAAAGTGTGGATACTCCCTTGATCTCTTTTGAATTCTTGCTTTTAGAGGCATTTTCCTTCACATGAGCTGTCTTTGTATGGTTTGTCTAGCGTACCCTGACTGAAGCGTTCAGACGTTTACTTTCATCTTGTACAAGAGTATGCCTCAAAGATAGGTGAAAGTGACTTGGGAGGGGGTGAAAAAAGGCATGTTCAAAGCCAAAGAGAGAGTTTCTTCCTTTTTGCCGACTGGCCTAAATTTCCCAGAAAACAAGCAGTTGCTTCTATGTTATAATGCCATTTTGATGGTTCCTGTTTTACTGTGTGAAGACAGGTAGACTCTCCTGAGCTCACACTCTCCGTCAGCAGGCAGAACAGCTCTTAAGGCAACTTCAGAGAAAATTATGTCTAAATATATTCACTTGTCATCACCCCGGTGTATAGTTATGTCCTCTTTGATAAATGGAAAAGTAAACATCAAACTTTACCTCCTCCGCACAGCCTGGTCCAGCACTGACTTCTAACCTTCAGTTGGAGAGCTGCCAGTAATTGAAATTAATTAACTTGTCTAAAGTGAGGCAAAAACAATTACCCAAGCACCCCCTTGCTTGTCAACATTGCTCATTTCTCCAGAGAAGAATGGGTGGTGTGTAACAGTGCTTTGCAGTTGGCCGCTACTGGAGACGTGCAGAGATGATGGATGTCTGTATTTCCAGTTGGTGCCTCCTTTCTAATGAGTTCCTCTGCCATATTGCAGGCTCATTATGAAAAAAACAGGATCTGCATTACTGAGAATAATAAGAAAGGATAATATCCCAGTAATGACTGTGATTATTATCAGTGAATGCAAGTTTTGGTTGCTGTTATCAGATCTGCTGGTTATTGTCCTTTCTGTAATGGGCAGTTTATGAAAGTCAGTGTTATCAGTTCTGCAATATACATAGACAGTGATACATTTACCAAGAGCAAACATATTTTAATGTAGGTTAAACATTTCTTGAGATTCTTCCACTTGTGTGTATCTGTTAGACTGACAAAATATGAAAAGCCTGTCAGATTTTTGACATTTCTCGTTTCCGCCACAGACCTGAGAAGCAAACATAAATCAGGGTTTCCAAAACTCTGGAGATAGAAATGCAGCATAGCGAGAAGACCAATCTTGATTTCCTGTGCACACCTGCTTAGAGTACATCACGGTTCACGCAAATACAAACTCCCCCCGTGCTGGTCGGACTGAGATTGTGTAGGTTTGTTTTGTTTCTGCACGCGAGCATGAGGCGCGCAGAGACCGAGCAACAAAGCATGTATTGCACATCTGACAGTGTGTGCATGGTTGTGCACATGTACACTCAACAGTCTAGTGTTTGTGGAGGTGATATCGGTGTGTATGGTATCCGTGCCCTCAGTCACCCTGAAGCTCAAGACAGTGCTGAAAGAAACACATTTCTTACTGAGTTTGAAATTGGAGGATTTATTCCAGTTTCCTGAGACAGTTTGTAGGCGAACAATGTCTTTGGTCCCCTGTGA
Organism: Trachinotus anak; assembly: GCF_046630095.1. Taxonomy (NCBI): domain Eukaryota; kingdom Metazoa; phylum Chordata; class Actinopteri; order Carangiformes; family Carangidae; genus Trachinotus; species Trachinotus anak. Next base: position 11,944,227 of record NW_027273860.1, read on the forward strand.
CCACGAGGAGTAGTGCACAGTTTATTTATCTGCTTAATCTGGGATGCTGCACCAATGTAAACCTCCATTAAGGATGAAGCTGAAAAGGTGAGAAAGTGGTGGCGACTGCTGGAAACTTCCCCGCAGATCAGATTGGGTCTTAAGATGAGAGCATTGCCATAGCTAAACAAGGTCCACTTTAAAAACACATTTTTACAATTGCACATACACACAATCAGTGCCATGTAGTGGCTCATATACACTCACTGGACAATTTCAAGCTTTTTATAATGAAGTATGAATCTTTAATTGAGTGATATTACCCTTTTAATTTTGGGTCTGCCTTTAGAAGATTACAGTGCACAGGAGATGGTGGTAGTTTTCCCCACTGTAGCTTCTCTGGATTATATGCGCCTTGAGTACTTACATAAGTGGCTTTATTTTTCTATCCATTTAGCCATGGGTAGCTTTTGCCTACTCTATCTCCACTTAAATTGCTTTTGGCTTCACAAAATTACTGACTGGGAATAAAATATCTTCTTAACACAGATGAAAATCAGCAGACTGCACTCTTTACTATGAATGGCGAACACCATGCCCAGCAGACACATACATAATTGTCCTCTACAGCCTCAGCCTCTCCATTTTGACATTAATTAATCTGAAGCAATCTCCAAACTGCCCATGGGGCCAAGACCTCACGCCTCCAAACCTTCAATTCCCATGATTGAATTTCACAGAGTTCATTTCTCCAGCCCTTAACTTTACCACTTCGCTAATGGTGATCAAAAAAAATAAAAGACACTGAAAGAGAAGAGGAGTAGAAAAAAAAACTCTCACCATCAGCCATGTTCTTTTTGCTATCCATCATGGGCCATAGAGGGGAGGACAAAGACAAATTCAGCCAGCCAGAATCTGGGCAGAGAGCGAGAAAGATGACCCCCCTGGACTCTGGTGCTGCGTTTCATTATCTCACTCAGTCCATTCATTCACTACCTTTGGATGGACGGAGCCCCAAAAAACACTCTGTCACACCCCTGCGTTGCATTGTAGTGGACTGATGTGGACTGCACAGACCCAGAAGAGAAAGATAAAGATGGAGTAAGCATCTGTAATGATGTTGTAAGCGAAGACAGGGAGCATAAGACTGACAACGCTAACATGCTAATGTTGAGCAGGGTATAAGTTCACCAACTTGGTTGAGCATGGCTAAAAATAAAAAGGTGCAAAGGGTCAAAGTATCAATAAGTATTAACTGATATCTTTAGCTAATGAATTAGCGCTTAGAGAGACTTCACCCTCTTTGCTGAGTCTGTCACCTCCGGAAGTGCTGTCCCTCCTGTCGCAGACATACTTCCTCTGACCGTGTGACAGTTACAGCATCATTGTCCAATCCGTCTTCCCGTGGAGCGTGGCAGTGAAAGTAGTCGTCGTGGAGTCCTGGCACTACAAGGCCCTGGATGCTGCTGCTGCTGCTGCTGCTGCTGCTGCAGGGGCGCAGTAAGGCTGAGTAAGCCTGAGAAATCGCATGGCTTTGGCCCTGCTGCAGCGCGGGACGGCTCATTGAGTCTGCAGGTATGGATCAGAGTGAGGAATGACTGCAGTCTTTCACAGTTGGTCAGCTTCTCTCTATCTCTCTCTCTCTCTCACCCTTTCATACTCTTCCTCCCTCTACCACTGTCTGTCCCTGCTCTTATTCCCCCATTTCTTTTCTCCTGGTAAAAGACCAAACCACCCTCCTCCTCCTCCTCCTCGTGTCTCTGGCTCACCTGTACTCTCACCTCTCTGAGTCGGCCAGACTCCTGCACAATCATGCATGTGTGAAAGCGTCTGAGTGTGCCCGTTTCTCAACCTCCACATGAGAAAATATTGCATTTATGTGTCTGTGTGTGTGTGTGTGTGTGTGTGTGTGTGTGTGTTGCATGTCCCAGTGGTTGACTGGTTGGCTGGCTGTGTTTGCAAGGTGTGAGCTGACCTGGGGCTTCAAACGGCACAGAAACTGCATGACAGATGGTGAGTTTGAAAGAGAGATTTGGGGGCTCGGCTACGGTCAACTGAGGTTTGGCACCAAAGCAAGGGCTTGGCCTGCTGTAAGCATCTCTCCTCCTCCCATCACTGTACACAGACACACGCAACATGGACACGAACCACTACGTGTGCACATGTTGACAAAAAGACAACACAGCTATGAATGAACAAAGACATGCCAGGGAATATTCTCAAATTAGTATTTTGTCCTGTCTCGTATGCGGCTTTCTTCCGGAGATAAAAGATAGATAAAAGTTGGCCTTCAGTTTCTTTCATCGTGACATTACTTTGAAAATATTATTTGGTCACTGTACTGAATAGGCAACAAAAAAAAATATAAAACTCAATTTCTTCAAAAACCTGAAAGATGAAACACAATTGATGTACACACACTCGGCGACACACACACAAACACACCCTACTGAGATCATATACAACCAGGTGAAATATAGGCTTCTTCTGAAACGGAAATTTTTGTGGTTGCCTGGCAACTTGAGTTGGTTTGGCTGACATCAAAACAGGAATGCTGAGCAACAAAGGTGGACACACAAACACCGGTGGCTCTTTGAAAGATGCTGCCTTGTTTATAGCGGATGAAATCTGGGGTGTGGCTCAGACCGCTGGAGCCTCACTGTGACGTCTAGCTGCAGCTCTGGGGGTTACGCTTCTGAGCCTTGAGCGAGTAAAACATCTACTGTACAGGACAACAAAGCATGCAGAGTAAGAGGGTCTTAAGTCCGTCAGCACTTTCAGTGGAAGAATCTGTATTTGATTTCTAACAACAGATTGACTCAGTTTGTTGTATCACAACTTAGTTTATTGTTTCTTTTAGTCTCTTCGTTATACTTGTCAAGCACTGTCACTGCCTCTGGCCTGCCATAGCTTCATCCCATCTGTTCTGATGTTTTAAGAAAACAGATCTGCTCCCTCCGTGCAGTGAGAGAAAGAAAAAGGTTACCCACGCATTTACCAGAGTTGCACAAAGTCCACTTGGAATGTAAATCTCAGCTTTACTTTTCCCCGTCGTGGGTAGCCACATTTTTATGAAAATTACCTGATTTGAATTTAGATGTGGGTACACAGGAGCCGAGGCATTCACCGAGACACGTTCCTGTTTAACGAAGAGGCGTATTAACAGGCTTGTTGACTCCGCTACGTGTCTGTCAAAAAGACAGACACACACTTTGTGTCATAGCCCTAAAGCTGTGCACGACACTGTTTGGGCTTTTGGAGCTTCATAGAAGCTGTGTTCATTCACCAGGGGATAAATGGGTAATTGAACTTCGGATGTCACTATTAAAATACACAAAGGCACAGAAACACGGTGCTGTCACTCTCTATTTTGCTCCCCTGCTCTCCCAGACAAACGCACACACACGCACACACAAAATCGTGTCGCCATGACTTCAGAGGATATTACATTGATGTGCATTCATTTCCTGGAGACTTATCTAGCTAACTTTAACCATGACTACCTTTAACCTAAACCCAACCCAAAAACATCCCATAAGGAAGATAAGTCCTCATAATGCATCTACAGATTTAGGTCCCCACAACACGAGTAATGTCTGAACCACACACACACACATCCACATCATTTCACAGTTTGCTGTTGTTCAGAGCAGAGCTGACTGGAAGAATGAACCTTCTCCTCAGTTAAAAACACTTCTGGTTGTGTGTTGTAGTTACAAAACACTTCAGACACAATTTTGGCCAGCTGGTTGCAGATATGCATGACAGGGTTCAAGCTTCGCTTTCGGTAAACATCCTCTCTGCTGAAATGTCCTTGTAACCGAATCCTCACCACTTCTGTCACAGAAAGCACAGACTTGCAGGCAAAAAGAGGTGAATATCTATCTTTATATTTACTGAGTCAGAGCAGCACCATATTGCCTTGAGGCGCAAAATGTCAAAATAGCTCCAATGTGCCCATGTGTCTGTCATCCCACTTGTAGCTGCAGCGGTTAGTGGGCTGTACAGTCGTCTCCTCCACCTGCAGCACAGCTGTGCGCCGCTGCCACGTCTTTCCTCGCTGCTGGAGTGGACGCGCGAAGTGGGGGCGCACTCCTCAGCCATCCAAACCCTTCTGGTGAGATGCGCAGCTGCGTCTGAGAGCAGCGCTGGACGCACCGCCCGCCTCCCTCGCTCCTGGCTTCATTCCTTTTTTTTTTTTGTTTTTTTTTTGTTTTTTTTGCACAAGCACTGACTGTTTAGTTAAAGGAAAGTTTTGTGTGTATGTGTGTGTGTGTGTGTGTGTGTTTTTTTCCGGCGCCGTTGCTCTTTCGCACCCGCGTCCCCCTCCAAAGAGCGGAGGCATATTGTCTGTGGCGCAGCGCGACAGTGCGGTGTCCGATTACAAACCGTGCGCCGAGGAGCCACCGGCACTGAGCGCTCCTCTGTGGGGCAGAAATAGCAGACAGGACTCCGGAGGGACGAGAGAGAGCGCAGAGGAATCTCTACAGAGAGGGACGGAGTTTACCGAGGTCGTTTTTTTTTTTTGGAGGAGACAAAGCAGAACTGAGGATATTTCATCTTCAGCTCCTTTTTATTTCGTGTTTCCTCTTGCCACTCTTCTCACCGGGACAAGACACGCTGCTTCGGTCTCCACTAGATGAACGGGAGCTGGGCACCTCACTTGGTAAGACGAAGCCTATTTTCTTAAGGATTGTGCACCGGCTTTTATTTTTAAGATATGTCTAAGGCTCATGCAGCCGTTCCGTTTCCAAACGCAAGGTAGCCTAGTTGTTTTCGGGAGAAAACAAATACCTTGCCTGACTTCTCTGGCTTGTCATTAATGCTGTACCCGTGAGGAGCTTGAAAACATGTTGCTGAATGGGAACATCACAGCATTTTACAGGGAACAACACACTAATCCGCAAAACCAAAATCCCACAAACGTAAATAACCAGTTTGAGAAGTTTTGCGTTTCGCTCTGCCATGCCTGGCCACTTGGTGGTGCTGGCAGAGTGCACCCTTCACTGCTCCACGGCCGTGAGCTTTCATCAAACCTTTATATTTGATAAATTCACAGCACTATTTGGCTTTTCGCTCCTCTTTCAATATATTATGACAATTGATCAGGGTCTGCTATCATAGCCCACGGCCTCTGTAGCACAAGTCTAATGCATTCACTGCAGCAAGGGCACAAGTAGATTATGAGAGGAGCATGAAAAACATTACAGGTCTGATTTGCTTTAATATTTATTTATTTTTTTTATTTTTTAAAGAAAATAGTCCTGTCCTGAAAATCAGCCAGTGCCTTGACAGCCCAAACTCAAACAGGTACATCATTTTCTGGTTATTTGTGGTATATTTCCCTTCCTCGAGTCTTTTTTCTAACAAAGCTGTGTTTTATAAGTGGCTGCGTTTATATGTGGACTTGAAGGTGTTTCTCACCCTCTAACCCCACATAATGATTTCAATTTTTTTTCATTCCATTTGCTCAGGTGAAATTACGTCAGAGAACATGCCCTTTAGGACACACATGGATTGTGCACAGTATAATACTATAATCTCACATTCTATAGCAGTAACTAGATGTACAGAGCCTCTTTTATTCTCAACATTTCTAGTGAGGTTCTCAGACCTTCCAGCCATACACCTCATACTTAAGTCTTCTCACATAATGGTAGAGCCAGAGCTGAGTCCTTGAAAGTTTTTATGTATGTTTTGTTATTTGCATAAAAGCTCCACTTGAACTTTTCTTACATTCAGCAAGTTTTAAATTAAATGTGTTGTAGCGTTTCTTTCTCACAAAAGTCCTGACACCATATCCAATGTAGTGTTCGTCAATGAGCGTGTTCCATAAGATTGGAACGTGACATTTACAGTGGCAGAAGTTCTACCTGTGTTGTGGGTGAAAATGTGATTGGTGTTGGGCAGGAGATAATACACGTGGCTCAGGTGCTCACAGCTCTGTCCCTGGCTCTTACCGTCCCTGCAGAAGGTTTGGATGGATGCTTATCTCTGATCCTGACAGTGCGTGAACATAATTGTTAACTAAGTCCCTTATTCAGTGTTGTTTTTTTATTTTTTATTTTCCAAGCTTGGGGCCATCATGCACACGCTTTTCCATTCCATTGGTATTCACATAGGTCTGTTGTTGTTTTGGTCGTGCTAGCTTTTGGGACTTCAAAGCAGTTGTTGTGATAAACACAGTCAGCTTCCGCTGATTGTATGGCCCCAGACCCATGAGGACGCTGTGGCTCGTCCGTCCCTCCACTCTGAGCTCACCAGTGTCAAAAAAATGACCCTTATCCAGATGGTAGAATCACTTTAGATTCACAGTGTCCAGGCCTTTATTAGACCTCGGATGCTAAAATCCTTCGGGGGAAAAGAGATGAAAAAAAAAAAAACTAAATGAGAGTGAGAGGGATGGTGTGAAAGTGCTGAATCAAGGAGAAATCATGTGACATGATGCCTTTTGGCAAACGCTGCCAATTTATACTGCAGCTGAAGCTCTAGAGGAACACTCCATGGAGAAAAAAACAACATTAGAGGTGCAGTGGCTGGCTGATTAATTGATCACTTGATCCACAGAAAATTAATCTGCAAATAGTTTGATTATTAATGAAGCCAGTTTTTAATGTAAAAACTCCCAACAACTGGTTGTAGCGTCCCCAGTGTGAGAATATGCTGCTTTATATCATATCATATCATATCATATCATATCATATCATATCATATCATATCATATCATATCATATATCAGTGTAAACTGAATATATATTGGCTTTTGGACACCTTGTGCTCTGGGACATTATTTTCTGACATTTTATAAACTAAACTTTTAATCAATTCATTAATCAGAAAATGCTTTGATAACTGAGAAATTGTGTGTAATTTACTGATTCTAGCTTCTAGCTGTAAATATTTAATGATTTTCATGATCTTTTATAGTAGTAAACTTACTGTCTTTGGGTTTTGAGCTGTTGGTTGGATAAAACAAGAATACTGAATATTCCAGCTTGGGCTTTGGGAAACTGTGATGTGTGTTTTGCACTCATTTCTGAAATGCTGTCGATGACAAAAATAATTGATTAAATGAGAAAATAACCAGAAGATTGATTAATAATGGAAATAATTGTTGGTTGGGTCGTGCTCCGTAGAGTCGTAACAGAGATGAGCAGCAGATCCAGATGAGCCCATGGTATGGAAAGCAGCAGCACATTCCAGCGCTGAGTGAAGAAGAGCAGCGTATGATTAGTGTGATTGATATTTGCGCTGTGTTGGGAATTTGCCCGAGCGCTGACACAGAACAGCAGCACAAACACAGCAATTAGTCCCAGCCAGGAGAATTCCATGATGAAAATGACCTTAGTGGCCTCAGCGGGCTGTGTGGTCGCTATAGAAACCGATTGAATGACAAGCCCATTGTCGCAGACCTTTGTCATTTGGCTTCTCCTCGGGGGGTCGAGCCCTGTTGGGAGCGAAAGTGGAAGGCATTATCATGCGTGTGTAAACTAAACAGCTATTACCCTCTGGCCCCTCGGTGCTCTTCAAGGACCTTTGGTTACTTATTTATCTGACACCAGCAAGATGGGGCTTCGGGATAGTTTGTCGCTGCACACACAGCCTCACAAAAGATCTGGCTTTATTGGCTGTGAATTGCTTGGAAGCCCTGATTTTACAAATTCTCCTCGGTGGATGATTTATTGCTCTTATGCAAGTAAACTCGGAGTCTCAAACAATAGCTGAAGTGGTTTGCTGTACTTCCCTGCTGTGCTTTGTCCGCTCACCACCACAGGCTATTTATACATCACAACCACTTTGCCATTATCTCCTTCCCTTGTTCCTCCTGCCACTTCTGATTTGAAGACTGTGGTAGCTTCAGAGCAGCATCCCACATGTTAGAAGATGCTGATTCAAAATATTTGGGTTTGTTTTTATTGCTCTTTTCTCAGTTTTGTGGTTATTTGTGCCAGCAGCAGCGCATTCAGATACATTTCTGACCTATCCCTACATAACACACAATGTTGCCAGGGTAAAAGTAAATAACTCTTTCTTTTCTTTTCTACCATTCTTGCTTATTTAGTGAGATGGTGAGATGTTGCTATGGCGACTTCAAGGTTTCCTGCTGGAGATTCATGGTGTGTCATGGTGGTTGCCATAGAGATCGTGAAGAAACTATCAAGTGGGATGCACAATGCAGGCCCATAATTGTATCTGTCGTGCGTCCTCGCAAAAGTCTGCATGACGGCTACACTGCAGCCGTGCAGAGATAGTGGAGTTACATCTCTCGCTGTCAAGGTCAGCTCTGAAAAATGAAACAGACATGGTGCTGTTCCTTCTAAACACATTCACACTTTATTACCTGTGAAGAATCTTATTTTATGAGGACACACAAGTCGAGTGTAGTGAGTGAAAGTGAAAACACAGGGCACATACAAAATGAAGACTGCCTAGTAGGGAGAGGAGCTGGGAAAAGAGGTGGTGAAACGTGCATGTGTGCTTGTGTAGAAACACACAAACACACACACACATCAGTTGTCTTGTGGGACAGATCCTTGTAAAACAGGCAGGGGAAGCTGTGGTAATTTCACACTGCATGCTAAACAGCAGAAACAGCACAGGGGCAGGTGGAGGAAATAATTTGGGTTCACAGAGCGGCGGGGAAGCGCAGGCAAGCGATGTGTGATCCTTGATGCACTATTATTTCTGCTGCGAGGACCCAAGAATGAATGTCTGTGGTTTGGACTAAAACATCCAGTCGCATGTCTGCACATCAGCGGGAATTAGCGCAGCTAAACCAGCCTTCACTCGCCAGCGCTGCTACACTACATTAGCTCTGTCCCACTCTCCACTACAACCTCAAACCCCTCTCAAATAGCAGAGGGATCTGTCTTTTAACCACGATGCCGGCGCAGGAAGAAGAGAGAGACTCTATTTGGGTCACGATTAAATAATCCCCAAAGCCTCTTTTTCACTGGGGATCAAGCCAAGAGGATGTTTGAAAGGTTAAACAGAGATGGATCCAAACTTCTGTGACAACAGGAGAAGCGATTATTGTAAACTTATTTAAGTTTGGAGTTTGTTGTACTTCTCTTCTGCACTTGTATTGGCGAGAGGCTGTGCGGTGTGAGAGCGGGCAACTGAGGAGGAGGAGGAGGAGGAGAGGGGAGAGAGTGCGTGTCGAGGTGTAATGAGTCAGGGGAAAAGAGGTGAAAAGAGGATTTTAAAATGAGAGATCGAGGAAGAAGCAGCGAAGAGGCTTTGCTGGTCTTTGTTTATCGACTGATTGAGTGCCACACGGCCATCTGAAGGGTGAAATGAGTCATGAGTTGTCACCAAACACACACAGAGACACACACACTTTTTCTCCCTCTCTGGGCTGTCACCCAGCTGTATTTCTCTGGAAGATGAATGACTGTGAAGCATGAATGAGAGGATCATTTGATAGCGGCGCTCAGCTCGTATATTTCTCTTTTATAGGAGCGTCTTCTTTCGGGCTGCAGCTCATAGCTCTGAGGTGAGAGCGAAACTGGACTGGCTCCTGTGAGACTTTGACACTCTTCGCTATGTATAGTCACAGCTAAATTAGCAGCCTGCACCTACTGTTAAAGCAGGTGCATGGGCACGTGCTTGCTGTGTTATTTAGGTGTGTGATGTGATGTTGTGTTTGCCATATGTTTTTCACATCAGCTGGAATCAAGAGGAGATGTAGCTAAAGTCTTTCGTGGGTTGGAGTTTTTCCCTCATGGGACGTGCATCACCGTGTCTTATCTTTATAGAGCATATCATTATACGATAAGAAGCTCTTTTGATGTGATGTGTTTGGGACTATCTGAGCTTCATCTATCGCAGCACGGAAAACAACCAGAGAAGCTCTAATTTGATCAGTGAGAGGATATAAATACAGAAAATCCTTTAATCTTCAGCAAATGAAAACATTTAGCTCCACTTTGAAATCATTATGAAGGGGTAATCAGAGCAAAATCCTCGAAAAAAAAAAAAAAAAATTCAAGTTGCAAGAGGATGCTTCCCTCGGCAGATGAATGAGAAAACGAAATTGCGGAGCGTGCTGTATTCTTTTTATCCGACCTTATATGAAAGTTTGCGATACCATCTGAAAGATAAAGCGGCCCACTACTTGTAGTTCAGCCATGCAGGAAAAATGGGAACGGAAGAGAGATACGGAGGGAGATCAGAGGAGAGATATAAAGAGAGAGAAAGGGAGATTGGACAGCGCAGATAGAGGTGAAGAGATAAGAACTTTAGTTTCCCAGACAAAGAGGGGAGGTGCCTGCTTTTTAACAGGAAAAGAAAAGGTGAAAGAAGAGGAAGTATAAAGAGATGGAAGAGGTGATACAAGAACTGAGGAGCAGACAGGCAGGCTGAGCAGGTTTGAGGGAAATTGGTAAATATACAGAGAAGAGCCTCTCTCAAGAGACAGTGGTGTAGTCCGTCTCCGGATCTGTCAGTGCTAGAGGACCGTAGAAAGAGAAAGACAGAGAGACAGACAGGCGGGACGAGACGGGACAAGGCAGGCAGCAGGAGAAGGAAAGATGAAAGGAGGGAGAGAGGGAGGAGGGAGATTTGACAGAGAAAAACAAGATGAAAGAAGAGAAAAGGAAGCAAAGGCAATGAAGTGGTCCCCCCCCCCCCCCCTTTTCAAAATCTCCTCGCTTTTATAGTTGAAGTTTGATGTCCTCACTAAAATCTCTACAGTCTCCTCTCACTGGGAAACTCAAACATTTTTGCTACTAAAGTCCAAAAATGTCAACATGCTCACCTGAATTGCCTTCAGTCATTACCCTGCACTCAATACTTAATGGTTATGAGCAGCGGTGCCCCGGGTTTCGCCTCTCAGGTGACATGTGCTGGAAATGCTGTACTTCAGTGCAATTTTTAAGTACTTGTTCTTCACTGAAGTTTTTTTTTTTTTCCTTTTTTTTAATACTTTATAATTCTACCCTGTTCCTCTCTCTTTTTGAATTTCATTCCACTACATTTTATTTAACAGTTATTAGTTCCGTAATTGAGTTAACTAAGATTTTACACTTAAAAAAAAAACATATGATGGCCTTTTCAAAATAAAGTGCATTATTATGGATTATAACAGTACTTCCCAACTTTTTTTGGCTTGTGTCAAGAAAATCAGTGTCTATGAGTTTGTTAGCAGTTCCAACAACACTTGAGACTTCTAATATGATTTCATTGAAATAACTGTTTCAGGCAAACAGAGTTAAAACTGTCCAATATTTCACAAAATAGCATATATTATTATTATTATTATTATTATTATTATTATTATTATTATTAGTGGTAGTAGTAGTAGTAGTAGTATCTTAGAGGAAGTAAAAAAAGAAAATAAATCCACATACAGTTTTTTCTTCTTTCCTAAGATTTGAATGCAGGAGTTTTACTTGGTATTGGTACTTTTACTTAAGTAAAGGATCTGAGTACTTTCTTACTGCTGGAGCCTGTTGGTGCTGAACGCAGCCTGAGAGAAAGAAAAAAAAAATGCTGCCATCTCATCTGCATGTTTTTCATGTAGAAGCAAATTTTAAATTTAAATTCAAGAGAACTGAACATCAGTCAAAAAGAGCAAAGGTGGACGTACACCATTAGTTATTAGAAAGCATGAGGTCTCTATTAACTTTAAGTAGGGTGAGTGCATTTATGCAGCAATGCAGCAATTTACACAGGGACCTCTGACTTCAGTGTGTGTCTGACACCAAACCTCTGCCCTAGAAAGAAAGGCCGAGTAAAAAAAAGCGTGACACAAGTACGAAAAACACACACACCTACTGCATTGTCTTCCTAAACCTTGCCCCCAAACACAAACCCACTCCACACACCCTCCAGACGTGAAACTCTAATGAGTCGTGTCCTCTCGTGGTCTGCGTAGAGCGCGAGCGGGAGTGTGTAGTCTACCCCAGTCGTAGATACAATGCTGCCTCAGTTCTGGAGGTGAAACCACAGAGAGGATGTGTGGTCCAATCTAAACCACCAGCAGTGAATAACAAACCACTTATTATTCCTTCTGTAGAACATTTGATTTTTCCTTGAGTAAACCATCAGGAAGAAGGAGCCCTCTGTCAGGAACTCGGCCGCCTGGATGTCTGCCAGCAGTGAACACCTTGTTTTTGGTGACTGCACTTTTACAGCTGACTTGAAGACATGGTCATTTGGAGTTGAACACCACTGTACAAGAGATGGGGTTCGGTTTCAAGGAATATTTTGTTGTGGAACATTAAGTCTATTAAAAGTCTAGCCAGTACTGGACCTGGGTGATAAGGGTATCAGTTGCTGTAAAAGACAATGGAGTAATTCTAGAGGTATTTACAGGAGTGTCTTTTTTTCCACAGACAGTGTTGGTTGGCTAATGCAGTCGTGTGATTATGCCGTTCATGAAACAAGAGAATTGTGTTGCTGGAACTCGTGGGGGAAGTGAGTTACGTTCAAGAGTTGTGCTGACTCGCTGCCTGTACTTCTTCCTCTGCGCTGCCCTGTCGGGACTCAAGTGGATTGTTTAAAGACTCTCTGGGATGAGATGTGTTCTTTTCTTTTTTTTTTTTTCTCTTCGCTCTTGCATATAAAAGAGAAGATTCACACAACAAATAAACACCAAAGCACCTAAAAAACACACATCCCAGTGTACACACACATTTAAAGGTGGTGTGCTGCGTGCTGTTGTGTTAAACCCGGCATACAGTGTAGACCCAGATTTGACAGATAAAGGGAGGAAGAAAGAGATGGACGGATAGAAGATGAAATCGACAAATAAATCCCCAAGAATAAACAAACCAGAGGCAGTAGCAAAAACATACCTGTGTACAAGAGGAATCACGAAGAGTTCTGATCTTCATTTCACATGGCCTTAGGTGCATGTGTCTTGCCCCCGGAGGTCGGCAGAGTGACTGAGTAGCTGAAAGAAAGGGCTCCAGTTTCACTTTCTCAGAGGTGAGTCTGCTCCTGTTGGCTGACCTCAGCTTGACCAGACATGACCCTAACCCCCGACCCCGACCTCCCTGCCGCCCTTTTGAATAGATATACATATAGCTGTGGGAGAAAGGTGCACAGGTGCAGGAAAACACACACTCTTTCACTGTTCATCATGTCAGCAGGGGACTACAGAAGAGCAATTAACGTTTTCTTCAATGAGGATAAGCCGAGATCATCTCAGTCAAATCTTTATGAATGGAGGATAAACTGGGTTTTGTTGCAGGAAGCCTTTGCGGTTGTTTTTGACTTAAGCGGCTGCAGAACTCTTAGGACCGGCACGGTGAGTGAGTGAGCGAGGGAGGGGAACTCCTACGCAGAGGATACATTTCCTCTGGACTTCCCATAGCACAACACTTTGTTGCAGTTCTCTTGTTGTCATTAAAAATAGACCTCTGCCCCTCTGAAGCAAGGCCCCCTTGGCATCCTGATCTATTTTGTGCTCCGTGCTGTTCCCCAAAGGCTCTCTGGGTAGAAAAGTACTCCCCTCTCTGCAACAGTTAAGGGTGAAAGGGGACTGTCTTCCTGCAGGGTTGACGTCTTGTTATTGACTTTAGAAGAGCACACAGAAAGGAGTTGTAGCACACAATACGAAGAGGAAACTGTTGCTAGAGACCATCAAGCAGCTGATATTCAGGAGGTAATTGTGTGAGTTAAGATTGTAGTTCTTTTTTCCTTTTTTTCTTTTTAATGCCCCTACTGGTGTTACATGATCCTTAAATATGGAGATCTACTAACCATTCAGATTGTTTTTAGAGAGAGTGGGATGCATTTCCTTTCCCTTAACCCCATTACAGCTCCAAACCTCCCTCTCACTTTGCACTGAAAACCATAACATTAACACAATACTTTATTCATCCCTAGAGGGGAAATAAGCTTCTCCTCTCGCCATCCTCCTGATATGGAAGGTCATAGTGCAGGGTTGGGATGCAGTAACTCACCCAAAGACACCACCAGCCCTTGTGTTCAGTTTTAAAGGCAGCGTCGTGTGTAAATGGGCTCGAATCAACAGCGGCTTCGGCTTCTCGGAGCCGCTTCCACCCAAAACACCCCCACAGGCAGTGGCAGGCCCCTCTGTACACAATGAGACCCACTGTAACCTGTCATTGTCATCAGCAGAGCTCCACACCCACGCTGACTCTCCCTCTGCTCCACTGTCTGAGCCCCATATATCATAATTAACACTTTCTCTTTCCAAATATACATATTTTTTCTTGCCTTTTTTTTTTTTTTTTTTTTTTTTTTTTTTTTTTTAAAGTATGTAACACACACACACACACGCATGCTCCTAGTGTGATTTCTCTCCTCTCATATGTCTAGGGTTCATCGACTGAGGCAATTATAGTAATTGGCAGGTTACAGTCACTTTATCTCATCTCTTTAGTTTTATTCTTCCCTCGCAGTGTGAATCAATGAACTCCCGTGTCAGAATTACGCTTTTCAGAAGCTACAAAAGTCAGTTAGATGTTGACAAAACACCTTCAGCAGATAAGGCTGAAAAACTTCTAGCACAAATAACCTGCATCCATTTAGCTGCAGAGTGTGATTACTGTGAAGGAGGTAAAGGATGTTAATTGCAGTGTACAGTTACATGATTTACTGCTATTGTTGTAAAGCAGTGGTGGCGGAATGCACCTAAAGAAACAATTACACAAATAATACTGTTTGCCACAGCGGCGGGACTGTAATTTAGCCACACGTCTGATTCAGCATCTGGTCCCACACAGTCTGTCACTCAAAATTACCTGTTTTTCAGTTTTTCTGGGTTTTTTTTGGTTTTTTTTTTTTTTTGTAACACATCCACACATAACCTCTTCCATGCACTCTATACAGAGACCAATGCAGCTCTGACGGGTTGACGAAAGCGGATCATCCAGCTGTTTCATTCTCTTGAGACTGGAAAGCTTTCACACATATTAGTTACATATTCCCACAACTGCAACAAGATGAATGTTCACACAGGACATACATTTATCGATGGATATAAAGCAACAGAGGGATAATAAAAGATGCTCAAAGTAGAGGTGGACATACACTTTGGCGAGTTGGGAGATGAAGGAGTAACAGAGTTGGAGTCAAACGCACCTGGAGGCCACATGTGGATTTCTCCAGCCGCCCCTCACCAGCGTCCTGGGTTGGAAAACTCCGTCGTCATCATTATAACGAAGGGTGGAGGGGATCATTAAGTCATTATTTATGTGCTTTCTGCTGTTTTATCACCTCCAGACGCAGTCTCACAATGCAGACACCCACACTCATGGCCCCAGAAGAATAACATAATTGTATGAGGCAGCCAGGGGGTCCCATCTAATAGAAAAAGTGCAAGCATTAACAGTCTGGCCCAGTTGTAGGCAAGTCACTTTTTTTCCCCCCCCCTTCCCTGTTAGGCTCATTTACACCTTGTGTTGTTTATGTTTATTTACACGCTGCTCCCAGGATGAATCAACGCGGCCACATTTTCTCCAGTTTGTGGGATTTGAGGTAGCAAAGGGGAAGTTTTTTTTTGGGGGGGGTTTACAGGCAATTTCCCCTTTACAATAACAGCAGATTGGTTGATAAGAGTGGATAAAAACACATCACAAACAGAGCACTTCAAGCTGCTTCTCAGCCAATTTCTGCAACATCCTCCAGCCTGTAAAAAACAGCAGGGTTGTTATAGGTATTTTTGTGTGAACTGGTTTGTGTCAGGCTGCTTTTTCGGGTCAGGGAGGGTGAGTTTGAATCAGTTTTCACCCTTTCTGTCACCATTTCACCTGTGATGGATGATAATAGTCATGTGATCAGAGCTTTCATAAAACAAAACCAAAGTATGTTTTTGTGAAAAACAGAGATATATGAGGTGGAGGTGGTCGAGGAAACTAAAAGACAGGGTGGATGTTAAACAGACCCGTACTGTGTTGCACCTGGAGCTGTGGCTCCTGTGAAAGGCCATGTAGAGTCAGCTCTCTGGACACCGCAGTCCCAGATACTCTGAATACCTCTGTTTCCCCTGGTGTTTCCTTTCCCTTCAGTTTAAAAGAGGGGAACTGTTGCTTTTCCAGCTGTGCCTGACCACCCTCACCCTACGCCTGTTACCCCGTTGTTTTCATGTCCTGATTGAATTACCTCGGCGGGACTGCTCTCAAGACACATGACATAGTGGACTGGAGAGATGTGAGGAATTGTAGTTTTCTGGCATGTGGTGTGTGTTATTTATGGAAATCCAGCTCTTCATAGCAAAGCCACGCTTTCCAGCCTTTTTGTCCTCGCTCTGAAGTGCCTCTAAACTCCTCAGTCCTCGTCTTTCTTTCCATCTACACTCATCATCGGATAATCCTCTCCTTTCTCCTCCGCACTCGCCGCTCCTTTTGTTCCTGACTAACCTCTTTAACACTCCTCTCCAGCCCTCCTCTACCGCTGCCCCGTACCCTAATTTCATCTCATCCAACCTCTTCTCCTCATCCTGTCCTGCATCTCCTCCGTCCTTTGTCCCTCTATTCCTCTCATTGTCACCGACCTCTCTCTAGTAATCTGCCTCAAGTGACCCTAAACGACTTTCTCGCCTCCTCTCCCTCTCCAGTCTTTTGCTCCTCTCTTTACGTTTTGAAGAGCAGGTCAGTGTGAGACTGAAACCCATTACTTCATCATGTCTCTGTCTTCCCACACAGCCGAGCAGCCTGAAAGCCTCCAAGGATTCATTGGCAGACAGAGAAATCTGCACGCTCATATGGACATATGTGGACATATGCACGTTTTCACACATGCTCACTTGAAAAAAAAAAAAAAAAAAAGAATATACGAAGCAAATATATAATATATGCAGGCAAAATACAGGCTGGAGTGTTCAGCTGGAGCGTAAATGGCTGTGTTGTTATAAGACATTGCCGCGCACGTACACACTTAAATTTGTTCTGACTTTGTCCACTGACTGTGCGCATCTGAACAATACAAATCAGTGTCGCCCTGTGATAATCCGCTTTTGGGTTTAGATGAAGGTGAAGAACACTTTTGCATTGGTATAACTGAAAATAAGAAGAGCATAAATATTCCTGGCTTGTCTTGTCTGCTAGTATTTCATTGCAAAGAATAATATTATTGAGACTTTCCTCCTGTGGGGAATATGGTAGAGATTACAGAATTATACACGGCTAATCAGAAATAAGCAGATCTGTGCTAAATACTGTTAAATTGCTGCTAATCTGCCACTCATGTTGACATTGTGAGGGGGACTTTTGTTGCTATCCAGTTGTATTAAAAATAAAAAAAACAAATTAGCCTTACATTATACAAAAGGAATGATTATATTGTGATTTTTGTAGAAGTTGTCACCCTAAAATCACATGAGCTTGACTTTAGTGTGTCACTGTTGAAGATGAACATGATAAAAAGTGATCCCAGGACCCTACAAACAAGACGACCTCTCCAGATCCCAAGATGGAGGTAAGCTTCTACAGAGAAACACGTAAATGTGTTTGTGAACCTATACACAGAAAAGGGTGTTATGGGTAACAGGCTGCAGAGGAGCCGATGCACACACCTCCCCAATCATACCAATGTGTCCCAAGTGATGTTGTAACAGAAGACGAGAAAACAGCTTTCCCTTTAAGGAACGTAATACTGCCGGCCATCTCTTTATTCATTTACACAGAATCACTGAAAAGGCCCAGCATGAATTCCTGTTTTCAGATTTTTATCCATTATTAAAGATGTTCAGTTTACAATGGCTTATAAGAAAGGAAAGCAGCAAGTCATCTCATCTGAGAGACCTCATCCGATCTGATTAATCGATTATTAGAGTAGTTGCAGATCATTTTTTAGTGACTTGACCAGCCAATGAATTGATGTTTTTAATCACTACAGAATGCACACACTCTCTTTTTTCAGGATTAAAAAAGCAGGAGGAAGTTGCTTGCATAAAAAAACGCAAATATAGCTACGTATAGAGGAAGAGACGTGTAAATACAAATAAACAGGATCAGATAAACCGCTGTGAACAACGTGCTTGTAAGTGTTGGAATATAACGCAAAAATAAATATAAGGAGGCGTAGATGTAAACTCGCGCTCGTAGAGGAACACGTAAGTAAACAAAGTGATACAAGTGGGTCAGGTACACTCACACTGACAAAGAGGCACTGTAGCAGTAATAGATACATTTGGGTCAGGTAGACAGCTGTGCACACACACACACATTCTTTAAGGTTGGTGAAGAAACCATGCACACACACACACACACACACACACACACACACACACACACACACAAACAGAAACACATATACAGACAGGAACATCTGTTTTTTGGCCTGCAATCAAGCCCAGATGGACCTGAGGGCTGGTGCGTCAACAACAGTGGAGACCACACATTAAATCCCCCCAGTATTCCTGCGACTGACTCCTGGGGCTTTAGAGCGGTGAGGGGGTATTAATCAGGACCACAACCTGTAATTGTCATCATAATGACACAGGAAGGTATTTCCTAATTAATATGTGTCATCATTTCTGGGAAATTTAGGTCAGTCGACCAAAATCCAAAGAGCTCGTTGTCTTTGGTGTTGTAATGTGTGTACGCTGCATGAATATGCATTGTGAGGGCAAGTTAACTTTTTTATTAATTTTTTCCTCTCCGCAGCAGTACCACACAGAACCTAAACATAGAAAGTGAATTAATATACAGCATTAGAGTTAAAAGTGATGATATTCAGCTTTGATGTTGGGCCATCAAAGGCGTCATGAAACCGCATGGTTCAGAGGGCCAGCGTCACACTGAACTGTATATTTAGCAGTGAGCTTAAATTAGACTTGTCACAGCTATAGACGCATGCCATGCCAGCCTGTGTGTGTCTTCATCTGTCGGGGGAAGTTGATGTAGCTGTTGCTGGAGATTAGATGGTATTAGATGGTTTGCTCGCTTTGGGAGGGGTTGCGCAGAGGGAATGCGCAGTATAATGAAAGACAAAGATTGGCGGTGTACGTTTGTTCTTATGGTGTGTGAGTGCTTGTGTAAGCGTGACCTTGTGCGAGGCAATTCAGCAAAGAGAGGGCACAAAGCACCTGGCCTATACCTGCCTAATCAAGTTAGCAGAGGAGCCTGAAGCTATGAAAGCTCTGAGACTTAATACTGGCTCAAATAGAGACTACAGCTCCTCGATTTTATCCCGGAAACCTTGGAGTTTCCCCCACAAAACTCATTAAACACCAACATGAAGCCTGAAGCCGCTCAGTGCATTTAAACACACATACCTGCTCTCGTACTGTATGCCTGCTGACACATGGATTTTTATAACAATTATAGACCATCCACCCGCCTCCTCCTTGCAAAACGGAAGGCTGAGTTATCTTTTCTACCTTTACCCAGACGAAAAAATGTTAAAGATACACTACATCGTCTGCTTGATGTGTGATTTGTCCTGACAGATAGTGTTTGTGATCGCACAGACTCTGATTTTTTTTTTTTGGGCTCACAGGCAGACAGACAGGATGTGTATTCTCGCTCTTTGCAGCCTCTAAATCCTGTCGCTCTCTCTATTTTTGTTTTTTTTTGTTTTTTTTTTGGAAGGAAGTGATGACACATTATCAAAGTGATTTCTATCTGTTACATGGCTCATTAAGGTCAATTACGAGGAAATTTGTTTTGTTTTGTCAGTGTTTTGGGGGCACAGTTGCACTGAACCCCAAAGTCTGCAATTAGCTGTCTGACTGTGACGTTCTCAAATATTCACAAGTGTTTGCCGTGAAGAGTCTTAAAAGGCGGCGTTGTTGCTACAAGGCAGTTATGACATGAGCTGGAAAGAGCATTGTTGTTCTAAAGACTGAGTCTGGATGTGCGTGCGTGTGTGTGCGTGCGTCCCTTTAGGTTTTAGACCTAAAATGTCTGAAAAAGAGTGAAACACTCCAATAAAAATTTCCTGAAGCCGAAGGTGACATCTTCAAATTGCTTGTTTTGTTTGTTTTGTCACAAATTTAAAGATGGTCAGTACTTCAACATAAGACGAGAAGAAAATCTAAGAGCTTTATTGATGTAATAATGACTCGAATGATTAATCAGTCAATTACTGGATTAATCAACTAATGTTTTCAGTTGATGATAATGCGGCAAAATTCAAATGTTTACTTTTCTGTGCTGGTGAAATCTGGCTTATCATAACAGGAAATAACTTGTAAGCAAAAAAAAAATATTTATTGTATGTAGGCTATATATAGACTTTATTTTCTTTGATGGAGACAGAATGAGCAGAATTTCTCTCCCAGTATCGATTCCAAAAGCTCTGGTAGCAGCACTCTCTTTTTCACAAATCTAAAAGTTGTATAATGCTTCCTCACTGCATGAAACTCACTTGGATGATTCTTTTACGAGAGTAAAACACACCATCACCTTCAACTTTATGCTGTTTATGCTGCAGGATTACTGCTGCTGTGCAGACACACAGCACAGACCTTCCACACAGCGCCGAGCCAACGCTGCTCTCCATATCTTGGCAGAATGTGTGAAAATGCATCATTCATCTTAATCACATGCGTCTGCAGGTCTTCATCTGACCTGTTCACCTGTGCACGGCCATGCATTATTTCTTCTCTTTCCTCTTAAACCGGAGCCGACCTGCTTAATTAATGCTACACAGCTCCTCTGTGCTGTTTTCAGTCAGGCGAGCAGCTCTAGTCTGTCAGTGGATCATTCTAACACTTAAGTCCAGACTGGAAAATCTCGACAAATATTTGAATGTTTACCATGGACTTTGGTACAGATGCACATGAATCTTATTGACTTGTTTTCATTTATTTTTACTTTCAAAATGACTTTCTGACAGCATTAAATTCTACTTTTAGACGAACATCAAAGACTGTGATTATACAAAATCAATCCTGTGTTACATTGGCTACTGAAAATAACATTGTCAACGCTTCCAGGTTTCACAATACAGGCTTACTATTACCTTCAAATTAAAATACATCTATTGTAACACATATTTAGGAAGTGATGGTTTGCTGAAACTGTATTTACTGTGATGTGGGTCTTTTGTTTCTAGCTGATACCCATTCTACTTATAAGGGTCAGGATCAGGGCAAATGCCGATCTCACAAATCTGACCTGTGGATCCCCACTCGCTCTAACCCTCTTATGAGTGTGTCTTTATTTGCCCATGTGTGGTCTGTACCCCTGCGATTGAATCTTTTTTCCCAACTTTACATTCTTCTCTCCCCTCTGTCCATGTAATGTGGCTTGTTGATGATTTAGCAGTACACCTGCGGAGTGGATTAACTGTGCAGGTCACGCTTTCTGTCTGAAGTTTCCTACTTTTGAAGGAGGGCAGGGTGTCACTGATCAGAGAGAGAGACGGTGTGGAAACATTACAGTGAGACCTGATTAGTAAGAGAGTAGCGTGACGCGCCGAGGGATCAGCATCAATAATGACACCCGGAGAAAATCTGTGTGAGCCTCAGTTTTCTATGTCTCTTAGAAGTGTGATGTATCCCCTCCTGCCCTTGTCTACAAAGAGTGGCAGCTTCTCAAAAGCGCGCGCACACACACACACACACACACACACCCCTCACCTCCATGCTGCTCTGAAAGTGCGTCATATAATCAGAATTTTATGGATTCCTGTGTAAATGCTACAAACAGAAATTTCTATTTGACAGCACCACTGATGTTAGCAGTTCACCTTTAGTTTGGTTAACATGCGCCACTGTTCTCCATATCACCACGAGCTCTTCCGTACATGAGGGCAAAACCATCATTTAACCAGCGTTCCTTCTCTGGCACGTCATCAACTTGAGCTCCAATTCACTGCTCCTCGTGACCTTCCGACTGGCATTTACAGAGGAAATCCACCTGCACAAAAGCCTTTGTCACAGTGCTTAATGAGCACATGGTGAAGGTCATTAAGCCTTTGGACCTAAGCATGTAGATAATGACATCTATTGATGTGGGTCAGATAATGATGGGGCCACACGTGGTGTGGTCTTATGCCTTTTACCTTATAGTGACACAGTCGTGTTGATTTAAATGAGATTCAGTGTTAGGGGTAAAATATGGGTTGTTAATGCCGTCAGCTATCAGCTTCGGCGCTTTATAAATAGAGTGTGAGTTGGGAATATTCATCCTGCACAGCCGAGGGTGGCATTAAGGTTACTGAGTTATTTTCAACAAAAGAATGAATAAAGACGAGGAAATGTGAGCATATCACATCAAGCAGAGTTTGTGTGGCTTTCTGCAGAGGTCGTGGTGAACAAAATGTGTTGTTTCATTGACGTTTTCATCAGTGTTGAAGTAAGACTGCATTTGAAAAACTGTATGTCATGATGGACAGCCCCCCATCTATTAATGTTATTGCCCCCCCCCCTCCCCATAGGAGTGTGTTGTGAGATGTGTATGTTGTTGTGCTTCTTCAAAAACAGCCTGGCCTCTCTCATGGGGAAGATACAGTGGATCACACAGAAGGAAATGCAATTACCGGCTCCCAGCAGAATCCTAATCACCGAGCCCTGATGTTAAAAGTTAGCCTCTTTAATGTGTTGAATTTCAAAGGCACAGCACAAATCATTTGATTTACTCACTCCCATCTTCACAGGATGTAAATAAGCTTATTAACCAGCCATTTTTTAATATGTGCATCCCATGACCTCAAGGGGAGTTACGGCCTTTATTCAAATAAGGTCTCGGAGGACTCGCCAGTGAAATTAATAGATTTATAGTGAATGTGTTTATTTAACGCTCTTTTTTAGTTAACCTGAAAAATGTTGGTGTGCTGACATGGACAACAGGTCGGTTTTGTTTCCTATGTGTCTTTGTGTGTGTGTGTGTGTGTGTGTGTGTGTGTGTGTGTGTGTATATATATACATATATAAATATATATATATATAATCAGTATGTTTCAACTGCTGTTTCAGTGCTACACCTCTGCACCATGTAACTTCCTCCAGACTCCGACTGTAGAAGAAGAATCACTGAAGTAGTACATTCCATAGTTAAACAGAGGCTTTTGCCTTAACATGGCCTTAATAGATCCAGAGATACAAGTTGCCCAGGGCTAAGGAGTACAAGTTGGTTCTGAAAGTGGCTGCAAATCTCTGGTGTCTCTATTTTTTAGAAGACGAACTGTCAGAGTGGACTAGTCCATTCAGCTCTTGGTGAAACACTATCCCTCAGACTCCTCCTCAGCACAGAGAAAGAGAAAGAGAGGGAGACATACAGAGGGAGAGAGAGTGAGAGGCAAGACAGAGGGAGATAGGCCTACATCTGTTTGCTTGGTCTAGCAGAGACACGATCACATCGGATGCCTGCAGGCTCCATCTCCAACTCCGCTCTTCTGTTGTTCCAGTTTACCCTTGGGAGACATGTTCTGGGAGACAGAGACTCAGGCAGGCATGCACATGTACACACACACACACACACACACACACACTCACACACACACACACACATACACACACATACAAATACACACACAAACAACACACATAGACCCTTGCGCTGCTTCCTTTTTGTGTTAAATCAGCTGCCGTTAACCAAACCCATCTCTCCCTCTCATTAATGCTATAACTTTCTGCAATTGTGGCTGTCTCTGGCATTAACGGGACAAAGTACAAAGGCCAGGCACTCAACAGACACACACAGACATGCACACATGCACACGCCTGGGTAATTAATTGGTTCCAGTGGAGCCGAGAGCTAATTTACTATCCCTCCTGCCACATTTCTTCAGATACGGAAAGACAACTCATCTCAAGGCAGCTTCCTTATGGCTCCCTCCCCATCTGTAGGTCCTCTATGTGTAATGAAGTATATGTGTGTATGATTTTTTTTTTTTCTACCAAAGAGGTGGTTGTTGTTTTTCAGGCATATAATTACTGAGCTGTAGGAGTTGGCAGGCTGTTAGGCTTGTTATCTTGGATGTGTTGATTGCAAGAAACGTAGGAAGATTGATTATAGTACACTTTCCTGCCCCCCACCTCCCTTTGCCTTTGACCGATTGGGACTTTTGTCAGTGAAGGACCAGATTTTAAAAAGGAAGAATAAGAATCTTTAGCTACTCCTCTCCACACAGAATAAACAGGAAGTACTGAACAAACTATGACTGAGTTACTTTATTAGATCAAACCCACTAGTTAAGAAAGTAATAACCACCTTTAGTAAAGTAAAAGTATAAAATCCACATTGAATAAAAGTCAGTCAAAGAAAAACTGCTGAATTACAAATTTTAATGAATTTCTTTCCTCACTTTTATTTATATAGCACTTGACACACAATACAGTTGATGCAAAGGCCTTTACGTCACGGCAATATGAAACAAGAAGCACTTTAATGTTTTAGCTGATCTAATTAATCCAAATTTTCAAAGGGAAAACAAGACATAGACACAGACACAGTGGCTGTCTCCATTCAAAATACTGTGCATGAGGAAAGGTTGATGTGGGTTTTTTTCTCCTTTTATTGAAGTCCAAGTTTTACAAGTTAGGTGAGTTGTAAGAGATCACTACAAGTTGAGCACAATTTAAACAAGATATGTAGAAAAAAAGAGATGCAAATGAAAACATGCAAAATTGATTTGTTTGCAACCAAAAACGTATCTAAAGTTTCAAATTTAACTTTAATCCATCATCTGTTAGTATTATTATTATTATTTTATGCTCTGTATGAAAATCCGTAAACCTGCTAACTGATTTCCTGACCACTTGGGATTCATTGTTATCACAAAACATATTTATAGAGTATAATAGTAAAATGTACAATATTTAGTTTATGTCTGAATTTATAAAACCTCACAAAATGCATCAAAATTCCTGAAGTGCAGTACCTAAGTAAAAGTGCATTTTAACTTTCCACCTCTGCTGTGGAAGAATCAACAGTACAAACTGTGCAGCAGCTGAAATCCCTGTACGGTGCTTATACTTACTTTACTGCAAGTATAAGCACAGAAGCCTGACCTCCCCTGCAGTGGAATCTATCTGTGAGAGATTTCATCCATCATTCCCCGAGTCATTTTCTGTCACCACTAAAGCTGATATGATTGATTACAATATTAGTAATTGAATGAATCAAAGCTGCAGAATTCTGTGCAGGCAAAAAAAAAAAAAAAGTCTCCATCGACTGATTTCACATTGTGGGCTGAATGAGAGGAATTTACCCTTGGATGACTGTAATTTTCTTTTCATTTAGAGTCTGGTTAGCATCAAGGTAGCATTTCATTCTACTGTGAGGCGTGTCTGTGCCCTTTTGGAGGTACAGATCAATGAGTTGCTCCTGTAGTTAGTAGTTACCCTTGATGCTGGCAGAGCAGTGAGTGCCCTCGCTTTGCTTCTTCACCTCCGAGGTGCAGAAGGCAAGTGTGTGTCTGTGTCTGTGTGTGTCTGTGTGTGTGTGTGTACATGTGTGAATGGCAAGAAGACTTGCATCTGTGCACAGCTGTAGACAGTGATAGTGTAATTTTGTTCTCACTGAGACAGTCGCCTACCCGTTAGCCAAGCATGTAATTAAAGGTTTAAAAATGTCACCATTCCTCAGAGCTGGGCTTTATGCCCCTTATCTCTGCAGTCCCAGGTGAGTGTGTATGTGCCTGTATGAGCACATGAGTTTAATGTTTGTGTTTCCTTCCTGTGTGGTTAGTTATTTTGTTGTAAGTCTTGGGCCGTCTTCGCACCGCTGCCTTGATCAGGCTTCAGGTGACACCTTCCCTCTCATGTGGATTGGCCCTGCGATTACACCACACGGAGAACAAAAGCTTTGAAATGGAAGAAATCTTTGATGCCAATGCATCACCCAAGCAGTTAAACGTTGAGAAAATGACAGGAAATTCTTCAAACATCCAGGAGGGGATTGTTTTGATCATCTCCAGGGTGGAAAAAAAAACATGATCTTATGCTTAAAATCAGTTTAGGGTTTTGGGGTCTGTGTTCATCTTCAGCGCTACCTGTTAAGTCAAAGTCAGCGATGACTTTGGAACTGGAAAAGTACCCTGAAAGAGGGCTGGTAGGGAGGTAACACTTGCCTCCCTGTCAGAGAGGTAACTTTGTAGTAGCATGCTGAGGTTGTTCTAGAAATATCATCTCTCAGTGAAATGTAGTTCTGGGGACAGTTGTGACAAACTCTTGGTTTCTTCTCTGCGATTCAAGCCACTCCAGCTCTTCCAGGTTGTTGTGACAACTTGCTGCCTGTGAACAGGGCTTTCTTGACACTGAGAGCAGCTCAGACAGTGGCCTGAGGGTCTGGGCTGTGTGTCAAAGCTGCTGTCTCAACAGCTGATCAGTGCCTGGGTCAGCCATGGGATATTTTTCACAAGCTGACACTTGGCTATACAGACATCTCTCAGAAGCAGCAGCAGCCCAGCTGTAGAGTCATGTTAATTGGCACTGAAAGGCGGAGTGTGCTGTCCATAGATCCTGATGAAACTCGACTTTCATTCCCATGTCTGCACAGCATGTTTACATTTTGAGATCCTTCAGGGTTTTTCTTTCCAAGACAATTTTAAAGGAAAAGTGCAACATTTTCAGAAGTACACTTATTTGCCCACTTGCTGAGGAAAGGTTGATACCACTCACATACCTGAACACTAAACACAAAGCTTTTGCCTGGAGCCAGATGACTTAGCTTAGCATAAGCCACCATAACTAAATCTGCCTACTGGCACCTCTGAAGCCAAATAACTAACATACCACTAACTTCCTGGAGTCTCTCTTGGTTGCCTGGCAACTGCTCGGAGCAAAGAAATAGTCTATATAACCTATAATACCCTGTAAAAGTGCAACTTGACGGTTTTACACTTTAGTTTTTGTGTGAATTAAACAAACGAGTTAATTTATGAGCATCAGCGGAAAAGTTCTCTCCTTTAAGAAGCTCCACCACACATTTGCTCAATGTGTTTCACTCAAATTTGAGGAATGATTAGCTTTCCTTGCTGAGAGTCAGCTGAGCAGATCACTGTCATGTATGTAGGAAAACATCTTGCCACAGCCAGCAGCCACTTAGGTCCTGTTCAGACCTGGTATTAACATCTGTCTCGGGTGATGCAATCACAAGTGGACAGCTCTGAAGACAGGTGTAAACGCAACCAAGACCCACTGAGGACACATTTGTGATCAGATCACTCAGGCCACGTTCGTAGCTGGTCTGAACAGGGCCTTAGCTTAGCTTGATCTGTAAAGACGACAACTTGTGCTTTCATCATGTTAATTAGTGAGCTTTAGAGATGGTGGTTGGATTTTGTTGCCTGCAGACAGAGCAAAGTTACCCGTTTTCAATGTCAATGCTACTTGAGCAAGTGGCATCAATCCTCTAATCTAACACTTGCCAAGAAAGCCAATAGACATATACCAAAAAAATGTCAAACTTTTCCTTTAAGAAGACAGATCCTAAAAGAAATGAATAAGAAATGAAAAGAAGAAACCAATCAACCGTCCTCAGAAGTGATTAATTTTCTGTAATTATAGAGGTGGCTGTGTAGGCTACATGTCCTGCCTCTGCCTTACCTTGACCTAAATTTGGAAGTGAACAGTTTTTGAAAGCCCTGCTCTGTATTCAAAGGGCTACCCCGCCAGGCTTTCTGTAATGGTTTTAAGCCACAGGTCATATTGAACTACCTCCAGCAATTATGGAAGCAGGAAGACTGGGCCAGGTCATGCTAGTAATTGCTGTCTAGTGGCGTGTGAGAGTTTTTCACACACATGTTTCTGTCTACTCGGGCGTGATGTCACTTTTTCTGCCACACATCGCATCTCGCCTGGAGCTGTGTTGTGTAGACACTCGCAGACCACATTCAGGCATGTGGTAATGCATCGGCATGAGCGCTGGAGGATTTAGTAAAAATAACAGTGGGATTTGGGAACCTGTGGAGAGTTAGGGTGGGACTCGGATGAAATTGCCGGGTGTGTTATTGAGCAAGACAGCGGAGAGAGATTCCGTGTGTGTGTTTCTTTGACTTGATGAGTGTCTGCAAATACGTGTGATGTACCAGATTTAACTGGACTAAAGGTCTGGTTGTGGTCAGGTGAGTCATCAGGGCCGGTCAAAAGAAAAGGCCTTTCTCCTCAGTACAGTGCACAGCCTTTGGTCTGTTTAAGTTTCATTGTGTTTTCAGCTTGTACAAAAAAATAAAAAAATAAAAAAAGAATACCAGAGGTGTAGGTGTGAACAACCATTACTCAGGAGCAAGGGAGGGTGACATTATCTTAAATTGACCCTGAGACTACTTTGTGAGTTTGTAGAAACAAACTTTGAACTAAGTTGAGCAGCTGTGCCGTTCCAACCCGCCACCAGAGAAACTCTCCTCTGCCCCTCATCTCCAGCGGCTGAGCTTCATCAGCTGTGTCCCCTCCTTCTACACAGCAAATCACACCTTTCTTCCAAATCTTTCCAAACCCATAAACAGATTGGAGTCTCGGAGCATTGTTCCAACAGAGGAAAACGGATCCACTGTTTGTTCGATTTAATGTTTATTCCAATTTAGAGCTGTTTGTGGAACAGATTGAAATTCAGACTGAGGCAGATTATGTGCAGGGGGGGATATAGCATTACACTAAAGAAATATGCATGTGCAAACAGACACAAGAATACCCTGGCACTCTCAACAAGAAACCGTGTATATCACTTTTCACTGAAGCTAAGAAAAATGTCCTTGGTTGTAGCACAGTGACAAAGCAGAATTTTTCAATATTAAGTATAACTAGAAACTCTATTACTGGTCCTGTGGTGACACTAATGTTGCTGTTTTTTAAATGGGATGAGAGCTTAATTAGGACCTGTGATCTAAGTTTGGTGTTTTTAAGCATGTTGTATTCAAGAAACGGAAATAGAAGAAGATTTTTAGATGTCCAGAATACTTGTGCAAAGACAGATGTCGGGACGTAAAATGCATAGCACAGGTGCTGCAATGGCGGTTATAGATCTGATGTCGTCCCTGTGTACGCCCTTTCAATGTGGGACTAGTTATGTGGTGAAACAGTGAAGGAAAAAATAAGAAAATAAGAATTCAGGAGTCTAATAGCAAAGTAAATATATAGCATTTAAAACATAATAACATGCTTCCATAGGCCCCAGTGTGTGACTTTTTTTTTCTTATACACACACATATGATGACTATTCTCTAGAAGCTGGAGTGTGAAATGCATTCTGGGATGGAGAGAGAATTGGGAGAGCTGTTTACTCAGCGCAGTGCGTATGTGTGTGTGTGAGAGAGAGAGAGAGAGAGAGGCGCAGAGACAGAAAGTATGTGGAAGAGCGACAAAGACAGATTGCACATGTGCACATTTGATTTGTGCTTCAAAAGCCAAACTGTGCACCACAGATAAGCTTTTGAAACAAACAGGCCATTTTATCCAACTTTGCTTTTCAACCCCGCTCCTGGACAGACTCGAACATTTCCTCACACAGAATTAATCTGCCCTCTGATCTGGGGGGTCACCGAACGGAAAGGACCCTGCGGTGTGGCAATGAGGCTTTGATGGCGATATCATCACTTGGTCATTCTCCCTGTCACCCTCCACTGAGTCCATGAGACACCCAGCGGACTGAGGTGGACTGAAAGCAGAAAGTTTAAGGGAAGAGGTTAGTGAAAGGTAGAAAGAGAGAGGGGCGGGGGACGGAAACGATAGAAGTTTAAAAAGTCCAACAGATGGCAGTAAAAAAAAAAAAAAATCCTCACTACAGCCAAAAAGAAGAAAAGTCAGTCAGGTGGCCACTTGGTGTGTCAATCATGTTGTGAATTACACAGCAGTCATTCGCTCAGTCAGGCGCCTCATCAGTCTCTCTGCCCGTCACCTAGTTCTTTATTCTGTCAGATCACTCCTCATTCAGCCTGCTAGCCTGACACTCAGTCGGTCATCTAGTTTGTTGGTCACTCAGTCAGCGAGTCATTTGTGAGACATTTGTTGTTAGGTGGTCATTTGTTGTGTCAATCAGTATTTCATTCTTTTATCAATCAATAATTTGGGTCAATCATAAACAAATCACTCAGGCTGACGTTCATTAAATCAGATTGTCAGCTGTCCTTTTCAGACAGACCGACAGCAAAGTAACAAGCAAACATCTGATTCGTTTCTGTGTGTGCTTTGGTCTGAACACAAAACACCAAAATCACAGATACCAATTGGCAGACAGAGACACAGAACAACAAACAAAAAACTGGCAACAACCCGCCTGATAGGCAGAGTGATAAACAGGCAAACACCCCGTCAATCGCATCCAAGCGTTCTGCCTCACAAGAATGCAGCTATATAAAGCAGCTGAGTAGTGTCTTTGTGTGCTCTGGTATAAAGCAAAGTCTGGGCTGATTTAACTGCTGTGTGTCCTGTCTAGCCAGAGAGAGAGAGAGAGAGAGAGAGAGCGATGAGAGAGAGAGAGAGGCATCTATCAGCACTGTGGTGTGACCCCGATCTCACACTCCCCTGGCTGTGTTTGGACAGATTGGTCATCACTGCACCACTCGCATTTGACAAACCTGTTTATATGTGAGCACGCATGCATGTAAGTGTCAGTGTGACGGATACAAAGCCAGCGTTCATTTGGGAGTCTATTCATTATGTATGGTGTAATTTATCCACAATGAAGTCCCCCTCAGACAAAATCAATAGTGGTGTTAATATGATCCTCTCTCCACTCGTCACTGCAGGAAGACTTCAATTGATTAGTTAGCGGACACCTCAACTCACAAAATGCATGTGTACTGAGGGGTGTGTGTGTGTGCGCGTGCGTGCGTGCGTGTGTGTGTGTGCGTAGGGTAAAGTGCTGCCTATAGAATTTGAAATTGAGATTCAACCATTTTTACCTGTTTCTGTAAAGACTAAATATTACAGTACATACAGTTTGTTTTCAAAATTGAAAGGATGGTTGTAATGCTGTTTTGGATTTACGGTCATGTACTGTATATTTCTCTTGTAATTTCACATGACTAATTGACAGTGCATAAAGAAGGCAGAAATAACCTCAGATATTAGAATAATGAAAAAAAAATGTGTGGGTAATAAAGTATTTGATGATGGTCAGAGTTTAACACTGTCAGTATTATACTACAGAATCTGCTCTGTACATGCATTTCAAATGACAACATCGTTTACCCCACCTTTAGTTTTTTTGTGGCTGGCCTTCCCTCCACTCTGTGTCCTGCATGTACCAGGGGGTTATCCATCACCTGGTCCCTAGGTGATTTCAGTGTGTGTATGTGCTGCAAATGCACTGGTACTGTGTGAGTGTACTTGTGTGTCCATACTTGTGGAGGTGTGAGACAGAGAAAGGAGTAGGAGTGGGAGCAGGAGCAGGAGGAGGCAGCGGTGGCGGTGGCGGTGGGGGCTTGTACTAATGCCCTGGAGATGATTTAGAGTTTAGACCACCGTACAGCACAGAAAGCTCCTCCAGTTTTCTCCCACAGGACCAGTCAGTGGCTTGTGGTGAGTTAGAGAGAAAATAGGATCCACCAGGGATCACTTCAGGGGAATGAAACAACCGTTCAGATGGTTCGGTTTTAAATCAAGTCTTGGCTGTCTGTTACTTACATTAAAAGGCATGATGCAAACGCATGTGAGGGCATAAATCAGATTATCTGTGGGTCTTTAAAGTGACATATGCGTTTTCTCAATTTATGGCTTGTAAATAAATCCAGCATCTTAGAGTTTAGAGGTCTTCATTTTTTCACTGTAAGACGACAGGTTTTCATTAGGGTTTATTTTCATGCAAATTCAGAAACTGATTAATTCAATCCAGATGTAGAAAGTAAAGCAAACACAATAAGGATTCACTTGCAATTTGACTCTGACACTAAATATGCAAATTTCTCTGTTTTGTTTTCACTGTTGCTTCCAAAAGAAAAAGAAAGAAATTAAGGTAAAAAAAAAAAAAAAAAAAAAAAATATTGGATATAATTTAGATTCCTTCATTAGTCAGATTTTTGAGTATTTATTCTGTGGTTAAATTAAAGGTACCCAGTTAAGTTTTTGACTGATCGACAGAAAGGAAATGCACCAACAAAGGCAAGGAAGAAGACGACAAGTTAGCGAACATTGATGTAAACATTACAATGTTTGTTAGTTACCTCAAGGATACACACAAGGTGTTTTGGTGAGAAACACCAGATATAAACATTACTTTTGTTTGTTTACAAGAAAACTCCGCAGGGCACCTTTAATATTGAATGCAGCTACAAATGAACTCCCTTAAAAAAAAGCTGAAAAAACGATTACACAGTAGCATGAAATAGTAAATATTTTACATATACAAGATGGTGGAACTTTGTTTTCTGAATATGCACATGTTTGTGGAGGCATGTGTGAGCTGACAGGAGGTCATGTGCAGAGCTGTAACAGAGGGAGCGAGGTCAAAAGAGAGCACTCAGCTCCCCGGCCTCGGCTCCTGCTCCTGTCAGCTAACCCTCTGCATGCGTGCATGGGTATAAGTGGGATTGTCCGCGTGTGTTGGAGTTGGCGAATACCACAGCCCTTTTGAATCTCTGACCACTTACACACACGCAAAACCTAAAGCATCAATACTTTAATTTCCTCACCCCTGTGCCCAGCATGAACGCCGACATAAAGGTTTATAAGACTGTGAAAAATGACAAGGATAATGTCCTAGCTAACAGACTACCTGGGGAAAATGACTCACTCGCTTTCAGCTGCAGCAGGTAAAATGGCTTTTGGGTGGGAAAGAATAGTTAAAAACTGTCAAGGAAACTATCAGACAAAGACAAGTGACATGTAAAACGACAGAGTGACTAAAGCAAAAATACGAAGGAGTATAGAAGCTGACGTGTGAGCCGCCAAGACGAAAGGGAAAAGGAACAGAGAGAGCCAACTGGCAGTGGCTGTCACTTGCTTTCCCCGCTGTGGATGACAGGTGTTTTACATTACTCTGTGGGTGAAGGCAAACCACATATCCCCCTGCCTGTGCATTTATACATTGGACTTTGAATGAATTCCATACAGGCCCCAAGGTCATGAAGCTTATTCATGCACACTAAAGGCAGAGTAAACTTTCCATTCCAGGTGCCTTATCATTCTTCAGAGAGACGCGGAGACGAGGGGAGCAAATGTTCACCGCTTCTTTCTTTCATAGCTCAGTGTGTCTTTCTTTATTCTTTTTTGCAATTTGCTGATTTTTTTCTTATTTTGCTGTCTTCCCCACAACAAATGTGGTGTTATTAGTTTTTGTTGCCCACCATTCTCAAATAACAATAAGAATGCTCCACAGGTTCAGCTACAAAATACATTTATCAAAGTAAAATTGCCATTATTAGCCGTTTACAGCTAAGATCTTCGGAATCTCACTCCACCACACATGCTGCTCATAATGGTGCATACAGTCAGGGAGGCTTATGTTGTGCACAGTATGAATCATTCCTGGAAATAGCATGGCATGAATGATTTAAAACTAGCTGGTCTAGACTGTTCATCAATTCACCAACAAAAAAAAGAAGAAAATTATGAACAATTGAGTTGTGCAAACTGCTTTGTTTTTCTTACAGCAAACGACTTTTCCAGGAAGAATAAATCTGCAATAAGTATTATATAATAACAATTTTAGGGCATGAGTGTGAATAAAAACATATCAGATTTACAGCAGCTATAGGATTTAATTGACCCGTGAGGATTGCTGTGCAGCTGCATACATATATCAGGCACCCATAAAGAAATAGACTTTTAATAATGAAAAACACATGAATGCACACAGCACACATGCAACAATAGCTGCCCTCCATCATTAAATGTAACAAAGCTCCTCTGCAGTGGGAACAAAGACATGCTGAAAGGCACATGATCTTAAATATTAGAGGACACATATGCACACAGGTCATGCGGAGCCATGTCTGATTCATGCAGCAAGTGTCAGAGGTGAGAGATATGAGGTCTGTGGGTGCCTGCGAGGAGCACACATGCTGTTGCTCAGAAAAACTTCCCACACCTTTTTTCCCCCCAATCTGTCACACTCTTTCTTCTTTGCACCGCTCTCCCATGTTCCCTTTTGTAAGGATTTATTTTTGCTGCTTTTCATCTCCCAGAGTGAATGCTTGGCGATTGTAGCGATACAGAGGTGCTATAGTGTATCAAGCTTCTCAGCGCTTGGATTAAATCAAATGTGAAATTAGCCTTTTTTTTAAACCCAAATCTGTCTCTTTCTCTTTTCGTCTCCCAAGGTGTGTTTTTCTAATGCTCTTGGCCCCTGAGGCCTGAGGTGAAGTGAGCCAAGCTCAGGCCCCCATGGGACGCCCTGTTACCCAGCATGCACTGCTGCTGCTGCAGTGCCTGCTGGTCCTGCGGCCTGCAGGTGTGGCCAGTAGGAGAGGGCCAGTGCTGCTGCCTGAATCACCCTGTCACAAGACAGAGCACCCACTCATCCCACACTCAGGTAAGTGTTCAAAGAAATACACACAAACACACATGTACACGCCGGGGTGAGATCATTGCCACAGCACATTAAGTTTTTATTTCCCACTATAATTATGCAAACTTTTCTGTTTGCTGTATGTAGTAATTTATATCCTTTCATCCTACATCTAGTTCTCCCATCCTCCAGTCCTTCACTCTTACCTTGATCACAGTCTTTCCTGCATCAACATCTACCTTCACTCTTTTTGTAGACCATATACAAACAGTTTCTGGACTGTTTCATCAGGACATCTACAGTTGCTAGGAGACATATGCACACATAGGCAGACTTAACTCAAAATAGGTGAATTTAATCAATCAATCGATCAGTCATTCTTTATTCGTATAGCACTTTTCATACAATAAAATGTAGACTGACTGGAAGCGGATAATGCCAACTGACTGTTCACCAAAGCCGCAACTCGAACAATGATTGTCCAGTCATAGCTCGGCCGTGAGAGACCTATCGAGATGTTGTGAACACTGTGAACTGAAAAAGGTTGGAGCGTGCTTTTGTTTTTATTAGCCTTTCCAAAACCAAAAACACAATCAATATTGTACTGAATGTACAGAATGGATTAAACAGTGTTCATGTGCTCTAATGTAAGCTTCAAGTGTTAGCATGCCTGCTAACTAGCTTGCTACCTAACTAGCTGTAACAAAGTCTTACTGCTTTTACTTTACTTGCCTGAAGCTTTGGCCTCAGTCTTTTAGCCTTCATAATACACATGTATCTAATCAACAATCTTTTATAAGATTCTCTTTTTCAGTCAGAGTTTTCAAACAATTTAACATAATTAATTAATTTAATTAGCTTGTTGACAAAAAGTAAAAGATTCTGCCAGAGAGCTGCCATTTCAGCCAGCAAAATCAATGGTTGTTGACTAGAAATGAGGATGAGTGTCTACCTTCACCTGAAATCAAGTACCCATTGTGAGGGAAAAAAAAACAAAAAAAACTAAGAATTTCAAGTAGTAAGTTTGCCCCCATTATCACTGTAACTGCAAATGAGCTGTGAGAGAGTGGAAAGATTTACAGGCATATCAACAACTTATCAGGTGTGGACTTGTAGACTTTAATATATATTTGATATATATTATTATTATTTCAGGCCGTCTAGGAAAACCTTCCCTTCCTTTATTCCCCTCATTTCCTTTTTTTCTCTTTGTTCCTTCCCTCCAGACACAAAGCAGACACAACCGTCCTCGTATGCTTTTATTACATGGCTGTGCAGTTTTTAGATACAGTATATTCTGCATCAGATTTCATTGTCCTTACCATCCGTCTTACATTGCTATTGAACAACTAAACTGTAATGAAATGCTGTGAAATTCAGTCGAAAGAAAGTATCAATAGCGATCAATGCAGCTCTGTCTACTCACTGCAAAGCAGCAACATGTCATTGAGCTGTTTTCAGTCCAGCAGAGTCGGAGTCAGATAATCACACAGCATTCTGTCTAGGACGAAATTAACTGGAGGACCAAGGTCACTGCATGTGTGCAAAGATCAATGTACGCGCGAAAAACTCACCTTCAGTATAACCACCCGGCACAGACACAAGGACTCTTCCTCTACAACCTTACTCTGTCTGTCTTCCCAGTATTTGTCACTTCATTGTTAGCTGAGGTGGCACTCTTCCTTCTGCACCAACTGATGCAGTGATGATGACAGAGTGCCTAACTAACGTAGTACCCCCCCCCCCCCCCCCCCCCCCCCCCCCCCCCCCCCCCCTCCCGTGCTTTCTGCATGAGGGGGGGATCACACACCAGCCAGTGGGTCAGCTGTGGTCAGTGCGTTTGTGTTCTCTAATGTACCAGAATGGCCCATTAAGCTCCAGTGGCTTAATGCTTTGGTTGAAATATAGACGCATTAATAAAGAGGGTCGACATTTCAGTAAGTAATCAGACATGGTTCACCAACACAAAGGCTACTGTACAGGAGAAGAGAAAAGAAAGAGAGAGGACCTTGGAGGCTTCACTGTCTGCAGTACATTGTCTTTGTTCTGAGTGCACACCTGTGATGATAGAGCTGTTTCTTACTGCAGAGAGGTTGATAAGACTCTCTGTAGTTCCAACTGCTAAATATTATAGTAGATGTTGTATGGTAAGTACTCAAAATTTTACTGGTGGTGCTCACCGCACTGAAAAAGCCTTCATTAACTTTCTCCTCCAGAAGACGTAAAGCTTGAGGGCGCGTTAAGCATTGAGCTGGAAATTTACATCCTGTTTTGACAGTTATTTTCTCCTGTTGCTACTATACCAACACATGACAAAGTAGTTCATTTCCTAGAGCATGGGTTTTCTAAGTCGGACACTGTGGGCCGCCTTCAAACAAAACTGAGAAAACTGCAAATTAGCTATGAGCAGGTCCTTTTTGCAGTTTACCCACAGATGTACTGGCAGCTACCTTTGGATTACTTTATACTGAAGGAAATGTGATGATTCTCTGGAAAGTTCTTTGGTCATAAGGAGCATCGTTTTTGTATGATTTCTAAGCAGATTTATGGACATTAATTCAGCATCTGAGATAATGATATCCTCTTGAGGCGTAGGTCACAGTCAATCTAAAAATAAGTGCATCTCTACTGAGTGACTGACTCAGTGCGATTTTTGATGCAAATTCCCCTCATGCAGTATCTTTGCCTCATCTTCCTTTGTGCCCCCCCCCCCCCCCCCCTTTCAGACTTCCAGAGCAAAGTGTTTCTATCCATCATTTTTGTTATTGAGGTCTTGGTAGCTTGTTAAGGTTAGAAACAGGAAGCTGTTGAACACAATGATGAGCTTTTTCTCCGTTCGTGTAGTTGTAGAGAACAAAACAACAGAGCAGCAGTTTCCCACACAAATCAAAATAAGAATCATTGTTATCTCCAGGTTGTCCTCCCTACATGTCAGAGGGAGTTGAACCCTCCTCAACATCCGTGGGTGTTAGGCTGCTGGGTAACTTTTGAGACTTGAGTCATGGTGGCTGGCACCTGGATGATATTTCACAGTTGAAATCACAATGAGTTACACCCTGTCGAGCCTCCGGTGCTTGAGTTACTTTTTCTGCTCTTTTGGGAGTGTTGGGTTACATGGTAAACCAGAGGCAGTCAATTCAATGGCACACATATGAACTCAAAGTATAAAAAGGTGGAAATACTTTTCATAAAATTAAATTGCACTGATCCCAAAGAATGTACATTATGCATGTACATTCCATTGGCTTGTTAAGACTGTTGACCCCTAAAGGTCCACCAAAAGTTTCTCACAAGCTTGTTGGCTGTCTGCACAGCAGTTCTGTTGGCCTGGTCGCAAAGCTCTGAAGACTTTTCATGACTGTATGTTTTCTTGCTGTATGTGGGGACATAAAGTTACCCTTTTAACACAAGTTTTATCATTATACTGTACTTTGTTTACTTAGTTACATCCTAATCTTTTCTCACCTTGTGCAAGAATGGGCACGTTGGCAGAGCCGCTGCTAATTCCCATTGTCTCATGAAGAGTGTTTCGCTCAGTTTTTTAATAACTTTTCTTTAATGGCCTGATGATTGTCTTTGTGCTGTTCAAACACAGCTCATTGTTTCAGAGTTGTGCAGTACACAAAGCTTTTTTCAGAGACTGACAAATTATATCCCTTAGTTTTTTGCAATAAATGCAAAAAATATATGAGTCATTACAGGATATGCAATCACATACACTCATATGCACAAACCATGTAGGAGGGAAGAGAAACCTCTCGTTAAACCGATTATCATTCTCTTTTGTGAGTCATTGTGCTCCATGTAATGTAGTGTAATCCCTGTTTGTTGAGAATGTGAATGTCATCTGAAGCCAAGCTGGGAGAACTACAAACACATTACATATACCCTTGTGGATCACAACAACCCAGTACTCCCACTCTGCTCAGGGCAAACCTTATCCTTTTGGACATACACAGACATACATTCAGAGCTCTGGCTTGAGCCTTAGAGCCAGTGCACAATGAGACAGTTGTTTAAAGGTATAGTATGATGGGTGGGATGGGAAATATACTTATTAATTTTATTTTGCTAAAAGTTATATCAGAAGATTGCATGTAGATTGAATATAAAGCTGCAGTGACCAGTCGGTCAGCTTAGCTACTGGAAAGGGGGAAAAAGCTGTAGCCTGGCTCTGTCCAAAGGTAAGAAACCTTCCATAGCAGGTCAAGGTTGGGTGTGACAGTAGGATGAAGGGTATTTGGGTGTAAAATAGTGATATTCAGCTGCTCTCAGCTGGGCTCAGCTGGTCTGGTAAAAAAGGAGTTAAACAATACAGAGCCCAAAGAGTGGTTGTGACCCATCATGAGAAGCCAAGGTCAAGGTTTGACTGAGAGTGATTCTCTGTGCGATTGTGGCCTGACTGTGGAAGGGTGTGCCCCACATGGGTCTGACCCCACAAGGCATGGCGGTTTTCTGACTTGGCACAACACTTGGCTGACAGAACTGCTACTGTGGTGCAAGGATGCTACGGTCTAAAGACTGCTTTCTACTTTGCATGGTGGTTTTAGAAATGTAGGGTTTCAGAAAGAAAGTACACTGTACGGTTCAGCGGCAACGCTCCAAATGTTTAACCAAAAGGTACGCTTGCTATGCTTTCTCAAAAACAGGACTGAATATAGCTTCAGAGGAGGTTCAATGTAAATGTGTGTCATTTACAGAATTGTTTTAGGAGTGGCGTTAAACTTTATCCCCATTTCTAGAGGATATGTTTCAGCAAAACTCTTCTGATCGAGCATCTGTAGTCTTATTCTAGCTTAAAGCCCCTGAGATATACTGTATTAATAAAGTGTTGTATTTAACAAGTGTTCCTGTGTGTAAGCTTGAAGGCTTTTAAAGGTTATAAACTGTGCTGTAAACAATGCCTTCACAGGCCAAGCTGAGGGCCATGTCTCTGAGGAGTGGAACCGACAGACTTGTTTTACAGCCACAGACCCAACTCAGCTTTTATCATCCCTGAACGCCTAGCACATCGTTAGAGAGAGGGGAGTGAAAGCAGGAAAATAAACAAATGGCCTCATAGCATTCATAAACGCAACAGGCTACAACTAGTATCAGAGATCTTTTAATTGGTCATTTGGGAATGGCTCTTTTAAATTTAAAGCCCTCCAAGGTCTTTGAAGCTGAAATTTCAAAAGATTAACTCCGCTCTGGCTTTGTCCAAGGTCATCTATGTTCACGCCATGTTTTATTTTAATGGCTGCCAATGAAATGGAGAATATTATCGAAGAATATTTTTGGATTTGCATAGCTTTCATTTACCCGTCCCACATAATTTCCCTACATACTGTATATATTTTCATCTTTTTTTTTTTTTTTTCAAGTGGCCTGAAGAGTAGGTTTGGTCGTCTTGTTAAGAGGTTCTGCGCCCCTACAACCAAAGACTCTGCTCCTAAATACGCATTAGATTTAAATATTTTATTGCACACTTATTTGTGGCTTCACGGTGGTTTGTTTTACATGATTCACATGTTGCCCCGGGGGCCACAGCACAGCCACGGTAATTTGGGTTGTAGGTCTTCTAGCTGTAAAATTGTGCTTGTTTTTCTTGCCTCAAATAACCTTCAAGAACAGAGTCGTGCGCAAAGGTTTTAACTGACCTTGCCTTTATCTTTAGACTTTCTCAAACTCAGGTGTTTGTTTTTCAGCCGCTCACTGCAAATCGTTTCCTCACATCAACTTGACCGAATAGTTGCCATTCTTCAGCTGCCCATTACCACATAGCAGCATTTAGAGGGAATTGGCTCTTCATCTATGTGAGCGCCTACTGCCACCCTCTATTTACACCACTCACAGGAAAACCATTTATGTCTCAGGATTGGTTCCACATGTTGCCATTGTTGCCGGCCTGGCAGTACTGGAGAGCAGTAACTTTGAGCGCAGGCGGACTAAAGACTGGCGTGGCCTCTGATGCTGGGTGTAAATATTTATATATCCTGTCATCTTGCCTTTGTGTCAACTGCGGCGTGTCAGAGCGGGGAATAACAAATGGGATGTGAGTGATGGGCTGTTCTATTTTGAGGAGGAGGGAGACAGGGGTTAAGGGGATAAGATGGGACCGAGTAGAAGAAGAGGGGGAGGGCTCTGTGTGTGTGTGTGTGTGTGTGTGTGTGTTTGTTTGTTGGTTTCATCTTGGCTCAGAGCTTTGGCTGCTCACTGAATTTTCATCCCAATCCGTGTGTGTGTGTCTGTGTGTGTGTCTGTGTGTTTGTCTGTGTCTGTGTGTGCGATTACGCCTCCGTGTCATCGCCAGCCAGTCTCCTGATTCGGGCAACTGCTGTACAAGCATGGCTGTGTGATGGGATTACATTATCACATGCATTTAAAGTGCAGCTGATATGGACCCGTGTAACATGCAGAGC
Organism: Trachinotus anak; assembly: GCF_046630095.1. Taxonomy (NCBI): domain Eukaryota; kingdom Metazoa; phylum Chordata; class Actinopteri; order Carangiformes; family Carangidae; genus Trachinotus; species Trachinotus anak. The sequence continues at coordinate 11,984,860 of NW_027273860.1, forward strand.
AGAACTGAAATCTAGGAAGTGAGATAGGGAATGGGATTTGGCTTTTAAAGGATATTTATTAGTTGGGGGGTTTCCTACTGTTTCCTTTTATTTTTTTTGCCAGGATAATTTGTTGGCTCTATATGGGATCATAAAAACCTCCTTAAAATTAGCAAACCTATTACAACCCATCCAAAAACAAATAAATATCACAAGATACATCAGAGTTCAGATCACTGTGATTAGTCTCTGTGGTGAAGCTAACTCAGTATCCTGCAGAGTTGTTTTTGAAAGTCTGTTCAAGTTTTGCATCATGAAACTGTGATGTGCTATCCCCCATGGGTTTGACTTTTCAGAAGCTCTATACCTTTAGCTGCACAGCCTTGGGAGGGTCCATCCATGCTGTTTATGAATGTTTATGAATAGTCCTTGGCCTCGTCACAAAAGGCCATAAATTCTTTGAGTGCTGTTGTGTTCAATAAGATCCTTTTGCCCCCTTTTGCTCACTCCAAGAAATATCCTCCCTTTCACACACACACACACATATACACACACACACACACACACACACACACACTCCATCACCCCATTAGCGAGCCTCCCCTGGTGAGTCAGGGAGATTTATGGGAAGAGGCTGGGTTCGTCAAGCGCCGTCTTCCCCCGGGGGGTGTCACAGCCACATTTGTATGCTAGGGATCCTCTCGATGGCGTAAAAAACAAGCCCAGTGGTGCCAAAGGATTGGCACATCCAAAACTTTGTGTATCCCTCCAGAATAAGCGGAGAAGGAGCCATTAGGCAAAATGAAATCTTTGGGGTGAAGTTGGTCGTGATCTCCCAGATATTTATTTCTCGGCTTCTAATGAAAATGTATTAGCACTGCGAAACCTGGAGTCAGACACGGGATGCTTTTTGCTGTCTTAGTTCTCTTGTACTTGTCGCTGGAGACTTGAAAGAGAACAAGGGAAAATGTCTTTGCATACACTGGCTCTGTCTCACAGCAGATGATATTGTTTTGTTAGTAGAGCCAGAGTTTGGTCCCACTACGTGAGCTGGAGGAGGCAGATGTTCTTTGGAAGCTCCCATTTTCTTGCTGTTTGTCTTCGTTTTTGAATCACTCTGAAATCCCACGTTTGTCACAGAAACCCGAAGCACTTGCTTTTGATGCAGTCAAGGGAGAACGTGCTTTCATTTGAAACGCTGTCTGACAGGTGTGCCCGAAGAAGCAGATAATGTGTTTCGGGGAGGATACTCAAGCTGTCCTCTCCCTCTGTTCCAGCCCTGATGGAAAGCTTCCTGGTAATTTAAAAACAGTCCCTTTGAAATTTTTAGACCTGAAATAGCTCACAGATGTAGTGATTAATAATTTTAAGATACTATAGCAACCATTGCTAAAAGCTCATACTTGCTGGTGCTCTGGCATCTTGCTCAAAAATAATAATTTATTGCTGTATGGAGAAATTGTCCCATATATGGTAATGGTTTCTTCAAGTGTAATCAGAGCTGTGTATACAGTATTACTGGGATATGTTATTATGACCATGGATCAGGCACGTGATGAGTGATGGAAAACACATGTCACCATAATGACCGATTGACCACCCTCAACTAACACTATCGGGTAACCAGACGGTAGACAGGCCGTCCTCATCGCTCGGCAACCACCAGGGGCCTGTGATTCGATTGGTCAGGGGTTAATGGCTTGGGCGCCATGAGAACAGGCATGTTGTGGATAAGATGTCAGTGTCTGTCTGGGATATCTCTCGCTCGCTCTCTCTCTCTTTATGTGTGTATGTATGTGTTAGCCGTACCGTGCTGGAGGAGACGAGCTCAATTTCCATAAAAAGTCAGAATCTCATCAGTCTCATGGTTCAGGCGGAGTGTACATTTCCATGAAACTCCTCAATCAGCAGTAGTTTTTAATGATGCTTAGAAATCAAAGGACTTCCCACTGAGTCATAAGACATCTAAATTTCTCTCTTTTGTAAACTTCCACTTTAGAATAGAGGTCTCGGGTCTGGTCTTGTGGGTTTTAAGACAAGGTCCTGAGAACCACTAATGTCTGAGTACTGATCCGTGCAAAATGATTTTTTGAAGGAGTGACCTTATCAGCCGAGGACAGCTCTAATCCTTTTTGTTCTGTGTTCAAACTACTCTTCATTTCTTTCAGTAGGAGGGCACTGGTAAGACTTTGACTTTGACCTGACAAATTTGTCAAGGCCCTGAGATAACAAAATATGCTTAACTTTGTCATAATATAACAACGGCAAATGTACCTCCAATATACAGAAATATAATGATCCATAACTAAAGTTTATACAGACGGAAATTAAGTTTGTTTTAGTTTGTTTTTGGAAACAAGATGCTATAAATGAGCCAAGTTCAGCAAAATTTTATTTATATAGTGCCAAATCATAACATATATTAATCTCAAGGCACAAGGAAGAAACCTCCAAGAGAAACAGACTCAGGGTAGGCGGTCCTATATTATTATCTGTTATTAATAATAACAGCAGCAATGATAGCAGCACCACTTAATAATATTAACTCAATAATAGTTTAATAATGATGATGATGAATGTTGAATAACGCTGGCAGGTCCGGATGCTGCAGCTCCAGGGTCAGAGATACCTGCAGAATGAGGACAGAGAGAGAGAAGAATTTAGTTGATGAGGTGTAGTGTGGTATAAATGCATAGGGTGAGAGAAGGATGGTGTTCTGTGCATCATGGGAGATCCACTAGTAGCCTATAGAAGCATAACTAAGGGATGGTTCAGGGCTCACCTGAGCCTGAGCTTTATCAAAGAGGAAAGTTTAAAGCCTAATCTTAAATGTGGAGATAGTGTCTGCCTCCAAAACCCAAACTGGGAGCTGCTTCCACAGGAGAGGAGCCTGACAGCTGAAGGCTCTGCCTCCCGTTCCACACTTGGAAACTCAAGGAACCACAAATACGCCTGCATTTTCAGAGGAGAGTGTTCTGGGAGCTCTTTAAGATACGCGGGAGCTTGGTCATTAAGGGCTTTGTATGTAAGGAGTAGGATTTTGAAATCTGGGATTTACAGCAAAGTTAACACAGGAGAGGTATGATCTCTTTTGCTAGTTCCTGTCAGTACTCGCACTGCAGCATATTGGATAAATGGACTTCCATAGAGTTATTGGGATATTCTGATAATAAGGATTTACAGTTGTCTAGTCTAGAGGTATATTTTTCTGGCATCCTTTTGAGACAGGATGCTTCTAATTTTCACAATTGTACAAGTGGAAGAAGGCTGTCCTAGAGACTTGTTATATGTATGAGGGAAACGACATGTTCCTTAGAGTAGAACAGGAAGGCAACAAGGCAATACCATCCAGGGTAAGTATATAATTAGATTATGTTTATGGAGGTGTTTAGGGCCAAATATAATAGGCCTTATTTCATTTTTATCCAAATTTAGAAGTAAAAAAATTTCAGGTCATCCATGTCTTGAAGTTTACCTGCCTGAACAGTTTCATCTGGCTTCATAGATAACTGGATGTCATCTGCATAGCAATGTGGTGCTTCCTGATAATATTGCCTAAATGAAGCATGAGTATAGAGACAAGTCCATTGTCAGAGGCCGTGAGAAGATTATTGGTAACTTTCACCAGTGCTGTTTCTGGTCTACTCTAAATCCAGACTGAAAATCTTCAAACATACCATTCCCATGCAAACAATCACATAAATGGCTTGAAAGAGCTATTTTAAGGCTTACAGAAATAAAGGGGGTTCTATAGTTGGCTAAAATATCTGGCTCAACAGTGGGCTATTTTTAGATGTAATTACTGCAACCTAAAAAGTCCATGGTGCGGAGCCTGTTAATGAAGAAAAATTTATCAGACCTAATATGGAAGTGTTAATTAAAGGTATTCTTTACCTCTAATTAACACTTCCATATTAAACAGCTTAGTTGGGATAACGTCTAAAAGGCAGGTTGATGGTTCAGAGGAAGAAATTGCTGAAATTAGCTCAGAGAGATATACAGGAGAGAATCAGGCATCATAGTCGATTCTAAGGCCACTGTACTAGGCAATACATCTGTGCTAGGTGGATATTTGGATATTTGGATATTTTCCTCCAATAATTATAATTTCATTTGTAGAGAAGTTCATGAAGCCTGGCTACAGAGCTGAAAAGAGAAGAAAAGACCTGGAGTTGTTTTTATTTTCTTCTATTTATTATGAATATTAGGTGGTTCTGGCATTACAGAGGGCTTTTATACATGTTATCGTTCCAGCCTTGGCTTTTTTTTTTCCGAATGTCTGATTTAACGCAGCAATATCAACAAGATACACACCAGCTGGTGTGGGAGTAGAGTTGAGATAGCTTTCATTGGATTAAATTACAAAAGAATTTTAACCTTAACTTTAGTTACAGCACTATCAGATAGACACCTGCTGTAATGGATTTTTTCCCATATACAGTGTAGTACGTTAATGTAAACTCAGACAAAAGAGGGTTTGAGGGAAATATCATTAAATGCTTAATTTCTATGTCATATGTCAGAACAAGGTGGAGGGTGTGGTTAAAACAGTGAGTGGGTGCATTAATATTTTGAGTCTATTAGTGAATTAAATGCAGACCTAAGGCTGTTGCTGTCAACATCTGCATGAATGTTGAAATCATTTAGAGCAATGACTTCATCTGTACTAAGCTCTAACTCAGATGAAAACTCAGAGTAAGGGGGCAGGGGGACGAGCTACAGTAACTAGTCGAACAGGTTTTTGCGTTTTCCAGCTTGTGTGTGAAAGACTAAGAGTGAAGCTTTCAAAGGTTCCAGGGTTGATTAATACGCTGGAAAATCGCTGCAACCCCTCCTCCTCTGCCTGCGCTGCTAGGAAAGTGAGAATTAATATGAGTAGGAGGTGTTGATTCATTTAGACTAACATATTCTTCTTGCTGCACCCAGGTTTCAGTAATACAGAATAAATCAATGTGATAATCAGTTATCAAATCATTGACTACTAAGGATTTAAATGAGAATAATTTAATATGTAATAGTCCACATTTAATTCTCCTGTTTTGTTTTGTTTTGTTTTTTTTTTTGGTTCTGTTGAGTGGAGCTCATTTTAACTACTTTATTTACCGTTGGGTAATTTAATCTATAACAGTGCATATTTAATAATATTTTTTTAAGTACAGTTGTAATGTATAATAAAAATACAAGTATTTTAAATTTGTACTTAAGCAGGTGAGTAAATGAATTTAGTCATATTGCAACATTTTTTGTCCCAGTGTTCCCCAACAGATTCATGTCCAGAAACTCGGAGCGTGATTTATTTTGTCTAAACATCAGCTGCTTCTCGATGGCAATGGTCTCAAAGAACTTGTGAACACATGTGTACAGATACAAAGCAGAAAACATTCTGATTGGACAATGACCACCTGTCCAATCAGAGGACAAGTGGTTAAAAATATTTCTACATGTGCACCTTTGTGTTTTTACAAATACAAACCTTTTCTATAAACACAACTCTTTTCTACACTGTGCATAAACAAATTCTTTTCAATTAGCTCCACGTCTTCAGTCTTTTATTGGAGGCGTTACTGATATGTGGCAACAGCCAGTTGCACACCTCTATAATGTTTAGCAGCCATGCCCTATAACTACAGGCTAAGCTCTCATTCATAGCCTGAAACACTTCTGCTTTTTATGCCACATCTTAAGTTTAAATTAGCATTTTATGCCTTATAAATTTGGGCTAAAATCTGAGTGAATTTACCCCATTTTGATTTGTAAATAAAGCTAAATCAATTACACCATCACTTAAAAGAATAAACAAGCTTGTCATCTGCAGTCATAAACTCTCCGCTCTGATTGGTTCACTGTTGGTGTGTCCTGTGGTGTCGTTAACAGAGATGGAGCCATGGATCTTCAGGTTCAAGGCAGAGGGCACGGTGGATTACTCACAGCTGACCTTTGACCCTGGCCAGAATGAACTGATCGTCGGTGCCAGGTAACCCATATCAGAGTTTGTTTTCTCTCCTCTTTCTCTCAAGCCGTTATCTCAAATGTTTCGACATGATTCTCTGGACATTGTCCAGAGTTGCCCTTTCACACATGTTATACACAACAGGAGACCATCTGTGTCAGACACGCTCTCAACTACTGAAAATACTTCATTTGGTTTTGGCGATGACATGACAAAAACACACTGTGGTTATCTCAGTGTTATTTTACATCATAAACAGCTGAGTGTCTTGCCTCCCTTCAATTTATGTGATGATCATGGCGTCGACCCTTACTGACAACAGTTCGTAAATCTCATTGTCTCTCCAGACAACCCTTCTTCTACATCCTCATGTTTGAATTCTTCCAGCTTTGCACCAGTCACATAATAGAAACCTTGCTGTGAATTCTCCAGGCAATGATCTGCTCTATTCACACATGGGCCCATTTGGATATTACAGAGACTTTGTACCAAGGAGCTGGCAGGGTAAAGTCTGTTTAATGTCCAGTCCAACTAATCTGGACATTTGTGTTCTCACAAACAGCTCATCCAACTAATGTCCAGATAAGTTCAGGATTGCAGTTCATGTATGAAAGCAACTTCTGTCTTCCCTCCTGTTTCTTTCTTTTATTGTCTGTCCTTTTATTTTCCTGTCTGTCTTTCTCCCCTTTTTTCTCATGTCTGTTGGTGCATTGCATGAGTAATGATCATTTTCCCATAGATATCTTCAAAAGCCAGAGAGAAATGGCTTTGGAGATTGTTTTCACATCCATTGTCTTTGTCAAACCCAGCCAAGTGTGTGTGTCTGTGTCTGTGTGTGTGTTTCAGTTACAGTCACAGTTTCTCTGTGACTGAGACGCTGAATTTGAATGGGATGGCTCACACTTAGTTCTTAAAACAGTGCATTTTTGTATACGTGCATGCATACGTGAGTAAAAATGCGTGTGTCCTCTATGTGTCTGTTCTTTAAAGTGTGTGTCAAGTGTGTGTGTGTGTGCATGTGTGTGTGTGTGCATAATAAGCGGGTGTATAGATTCATCCAGTGCAAGTTTCTGGCTGATTCCAGATGAAGTGTGCTCTTCTCTTAATGGCTTTAGTTGTCAATAGAAAGAAACACCCACTACAACATGAACAGGAGATAACAGCAGGAAGGAGAGCAGCAAAAACAAACAGAGACAGAGTGAGCCAAGGGAATTTACTAATGCACCGCAGGAACTTAGATGGAAAAGGCTAATCAGGAAAAGTGTGTGTGTGTGTGTGTGTGTGTGTGTGTGTGTCTGTGTATGTGTATGTGGACCGATTAAGAGCAAAGGTCAGTAAAGGTGAGTAAATTCCCAATTATTATATTGTATTGTACTGTATTACATTATATTATATTAGATTAGATTAGATTAGATTAGATTAGATTAGATTAGATTAGCTATTACAGGTTTACAATGTTTTATTTTTGGCTGCAACCTGCAGTCCTCTCAACACATGGTATTTACAGCACTCAAAAGACTTAGTTCAATTCTCATGGCCAACTCAAGTGTCTAACTGTGAAAGGTGATGTGGCTGGATGAATGGCTGCAGGCTGGGTTGGAAGTATGAGTGATAATGGAGGGAAAGAGCGATCGATGCAAATATCAATACAGTAAAACAGGGGGCCACAGCCGCACTGAGACCTGGCTGATAGCCACTCCTCAGGAGATTGACAGATCTCTGCAAATGTGTTTGCGTGTGTGTGTGTGTGTGTGTGTGTGTGTGTGTGAACATGCTTGAAGATTTTAACTCCAAATTGTGATATTTGTTGAATGAAAGAACAATGCTCTTGTTCACATGAAGTAAAGGTACATTATGGGTTATTATTAAAGCTATTACTAGATTTTTTTAATGACAATCTAACCAAATGTTTAAGACACTTTGGTCTCATGGACTCACAATTCTTATATCAAGATTGGCCCATAGACCAAAACTATGAATATGCACAATACAGAAGTCTCAAACACAAAAAATCACAATGAATAATACTATTAGTCCTAATTGTCAGGTTTCATATGATCTAATTCTGAAAATGGTACATAATGGTTTTAGTAGACAGACATTGTAAGTCAATATACAGAATATTCCTCTGGAGAGGGCATTCATTAGTACATAATGTTTCTTGAAAAGTTGGAAATGCCAATAAAACAGTTTTATTTGTGCTTTGCCAATTTGAAAAGCTTCAGGCAAGGCAGGATAAGCACTTATTAGAGTGAGGTTTCACCGCCCGGCTTTGATTTTCTTTCAGTCTCTCTCACTCTTTCTCACACACAGAAAACCAGGAGACAGGAGCATAAAACCTTTTACAGTAGCATTGTTTCATCAAGTTGTCTTTGCCTCCTAATTATGGTGTTGGAGAAACCTAGAGGTCTGTCATTTGCTCGAGTGGTTGAATCCAACCATCCACTGAATTTGGTCCCAATGAACACCCTGTTTATTTATTTTCTAAGTGGGGGAAGCTTTAGAAGCTTCAGGTGCAGCAGCTTTAAAGGGGAACTCCACAGATTCAGTCTGTTTCCAGGTCTTGGGGAGAACTACTGCATATGAGATGAAAGTTTTATAAAGAATTTTGTGGCTCCAGAGAGAGCTGCGCAAAATCTGATAAATTACCTCAAGTGTCATCACTTGAGGCAACATTGGATGGAGTTTGAAAATCAAAAGAAACCTGGGGTTGTGGAGTTAATGCTGTTTCTGCTGCATTGATTCAGATCCCTTTTTAAAACTGTCCATGAGTCCAGTAATTGGATCACTGTTGGAGTGCAGTGACTGTGCTTTTAAGTTTGTCGACATCCTCCAAACCATTTTAACCTCCCTCCTCACTTGGAGATCTCTTCGCACTGGAGGCTCTACAGTTAGGGAGAGTGAGGATGAAAGGGCTTTTGGCCAAGAATGCCATTAACATACACACAGCGTCTTTGTTTATTTGCAGGAAATTGCCATCCATCAGCTGACATGTTTCCTTCTCTTTACAGAAATCACCTCTTCAGGCTCAATCTGGAAGACCTGACACTGATCCAGGTGAGTGCTTCCTCACTGTGACTCACCCACTTTTCTGGATGAATATGCGCTCACTGTGTCTGATCACGCGACTCTTACAGTCACACACTGGCACAGGCATCCAGACCGCTGCCTGTCTCCAACAAACGCAGCGCTGTAGTCGTAGAGCGCTGCTGCCAGCTCCCACAACTTAAAGCTGTTACAGTAAAACGGTTTAGCATTCCACATGTCACAACAACTTCCCATACGGTGAAGTGACAGTAGGTTTGGTCGTCAGCGCTGTGGGTTAATACACAGAGGGAGGGAAAGTGTGTTGATATGAAGTCTAGTCTCTATTAATACCCTTCGTGTTTAAATCCAATTTGAAACTGTATATGACATACTCCACAGCTATTCTGTGTTTGTACTCTTCCACGGGGTATTAACGCCTTGTGCAATTTCTTTAATATGATGCTACCATTTTGGTTAAATTATTCTGCTCTATTCAAGGTAGCACAGTGAAAAAAATCCAAACAGAGAATCTAAAGCTCTGAAATACTAAACAGAAATTAAAGCATGCTAACTTCCTGGATATGCCCTCTGCCTGTGATGACATGTTGTAAGATTTTCACAAAAATGCACACAAATAGCAGTAAACTCAAGGTAGCAATTATCCCTTTTTCAATCTCCCAAATGAAATATTTTTCTCTGCACCTTCTCATTTTTCTTCTTCTTTCACTTTTGGATTAGCCCACATTCCCCTGCGGAGCGAAGCATTTTGCAACCCACTGTGTTACCATACAAACATTGACACATTGAGGGGTTTATTTCTAGGTGGTAGCAGCAAGGCTTCTTTGATGGTTAGACAACTCTTGATGTTAGCCATTTACACCCTGGAAAACCAGGGGGGAGGATGAGGAGGGAGAGAAAGAGAAACGGGAGTGAGAATGACTGGATGGAACAAAAGGAAGAATGGAGGGAGCGGTGTTGATATAAATCGGCCTGGAAAGGGAAAATGAGAAAAATGGTCAGACGAAATAAGAAGCGAGACTGAATTTGTTGGCTAGGAGGGAGTGGAGGGCAGCACACACAAAGGATTCAGGGAGCAGTGAGAAAGCACACAGACAGAGGGAAGAAAGCAGAGAAACCCCCCACGGAGAGAGAAGAGGAGTCATGCAGAGCCAGCCTTTTGTGGCCGCTCACTGGGACACAGATGCTTTTTAAAGATGCTCTTTGCCATCCGCACACCCAATCATCCTTTTTTCTTTAATTCATCCTGCGCTCGGCTGGCGCTGCAGAATCAGCGAGGAGATTCCACCAGCCCAATCAACCCCTCATCTCCAAGACATCTTCTCTTCAGAGAATAGGACCTGGTAATCCCCGCCAAGGCCTGGGGCCAGTTTAAACTGACCTGTGCACTAGTCCCTGCTTTGCATTTGACTGGACCGGAGCTATGGAGTCAAGGGGAAGGCTAAGTTCAACTGCTGAATTTTGAGGAGCACAAATGCTATTCTTCCATTTACCTCCCTTTGAAATCTCTTTCTTTCCTGCCTTCTTTTTCAGCCTGGAATAAAAAACAGGAGATTAATTGCACAGAGATTTGGTTGCCTGTGTGGCTGGGTTTACATGTATTTGTCATTCTTATTGTTGGATATGAAAGACTTGCGGAGAGCGCCAGAGTGAACAAAGAAAGTCTGAGCGCAAACTGTCATTAGCAGTCCAGTGTGTTTTATTTCGGTTGCACCAATGTTCAAAGGGGTTGCATGAGGTTCCTTTTTTTTTTGCTGCAGAAGGAAAACAAGCTAAAAGCTACACCTACGCTTGTCTTTGTGATTTCACCCGATCCCCGTGCAACAGCCCTGTCAGATAATGCCTGATGGCAGTGATTTGTTCTTGCATGGCTGACAGCACTAAGAGGGAGGTTGTGTATGGTTTGACATAGCACAAGGCTTAGAGCTCAACAGCCAATAATACGCTAAAGAGGTGCATGTAATTACCATATGATCGATGGCAGGCTGATCTCATCTGGAATGTACATGCGTGAAACATGGAAAAAAAAAAAACATACCCACAGTGGTCTTCTGCTGCTTGATGAATCCTACCCACTTTTCCTGCCCATGGTTGCAGGATGATGTGTTATTTTCAAGCACTCTGCAAGGCAGCAAGTGAACTCTAAACCCCTGGTAGTCTTACTGTTGTGGTGTAAGGTTAAGAGAGTAGTGCCACTGAGTGGTAGCTAAACACTGCTGGTCTAACCCACTCATATCGAGTTGAGACTCAGAGATCGATAGAGCCTGAGCCCCATCAACAATAATCTCCTCATTAAATGCCCTCCTTGCTTGGAGGTTATAAAAAATAGAGAAAGCCCAGAAGACCAGAGGATGGAGAGAAAGAGGACTTTTGTTAAAAGAGTTGATATTAAGCAAGCTGAGAACTTCTACGCTTTTATTGCCCATGTGTCTTTCAAGGCAATGCCTCCGATTTGGTCTTCAACATGTTCTGGGAAAAGAAAGCGTTCGAAATATAAAGGTTTATCCGAGGAACAATTTACACAACAGGATGACAATTTCAGACTCATTAACAGAATAAGTAGAAAATCCTCCATATTACAGCACGGCTTCAGGTAGTTAATGTGCCAGACCCATAGTGTGAAAATGTTTATTTAAAAAGTCAGGTTATATTTTGATTCTTTGTGATTGTGAATGTTGTGTGTGGAGCGTTGGTACAACAGATACCAGCTGCTGCAATTCACAAACAATAACAGTGACGCTTCAGGACAAGAACATTTTGTCGACGTGTAGTTAGTACAAAGTGAACTGAAACTCACTCACCCAGAATTCTGTGTACAGATCTGAATGTCTGTCTTTGAGCTGCTTACATAATTATGAGGTGTCTCCTCCTTTCATTTGAAATCCTCTGTGGCACTGTTTGCATACTGCCTTTTGGTTGTCTGTAACTTTCCCCTGGCGATTCATGTCATACAAAATATCTCCATACAGCGGTCTCGGTGTGCTTGTTTTTTTCCCTCAAGTTGCGACAGACCTGTTGCGGCACCCACACTTACTGCTGCCATTCCACAAGTTGCTGTTATTGTTTACTGCGCCGGCCCTCTTGTTCTCTCCAAGTTTGTTGTCAGACTAGGAGGCATGTAGGGTTATTATACTGCCCTCATCAGTCCTGGAAGAATCACCTATGACAAATTTCAATATTTGTGCACCATGTTCCAAAGAGGAAGTGGTCTATAGATGATTATTTAAAAAAAAAAAAAAAAAAAAAAGAGGAGAGAGAGGAGGAGGCTGGTGGAGAGGGAGAGCCAACGAGAGGTCCAGACTCAGACACAGCTGATAATGAGAGAGCAGGATGCAGTCAGTGAAGAAGAAAAAGTGCTACTTTCAACCACAATGGCTTATGCAGTTATGAGGGGATTGCTATGCTGGGTGTGTATTATAGGTAATGTTGCCTGTCTATTGCATTAGGTCAACACAGTTTAAGCTTGGAACTTTGGATTTGCGCAAGGACAGTAAGAAACAAAATCTGCTGGGATAGATGCATCACTTGGCAAACTGAACCCCACTCCACTTCTTTTCAGCGGTTAGGGGAACGGAGGAGAATGAAACGCTCATGAAGTTCAACACAGTGAAAGAGGAGCTCCCGTTCACAATAAAAAAAAAAAAATTCAAAAAAAAAAGAAAGGGAGCGACCAAATAATGTAGTGTTGCAACCAACTGAGAAAGTTGATGGCGCCAGGAAAAGTTAGTCAGGAGCCCTGCATTACATGAACTTGCTAGCATGTACTCAAACTGAGTGGTAATTGAGGGTTGAAGTGGGAAGAGTCTAGCCTTGACACATGAGTCAGCTCTCCCCATGGCCTTGATTGGAGCTAATATCTGGTACTTTTTTTTTCTGCAGTGTCTCAACAGCCTGAAGAGGCCTTCCTCTCTCAGTCAACCTCTACCCCCATCCTCACTGATCTGGAAAACACTGTCAAGAACAAAAGGCGGATACTTCTCCCTCTCCTTGATCCACTTTCAAACTTGTGCAGTTGAAGTACAAAAAAAAAAAAAAAAAAAAAGACAGACTTAACTGTGCAGCATGAACAACTAATTACATTTATAGCTACCACAGCCAAAGAATTGGGTATAAAAACAGCATGCACAAAGCTAAATATCCATCCTCCATCTACAGGTGAATCCGTCTTTATATCTCACATCTGTTCAGTATTGTCCCTCTGCCCTCTCTGTTCCTCATTCAGCCCCCTGCCCTCAGCTGCTGCCAACCTTTGGCAGGCGAATCAGCGCTGGCATCGTCATTATCCACCTTCCGTGGCCCACAGCGGAGAGGGGACAAACACTGATGAATTGGGCCCTTCTGCATTTGCATTGTATTCAGTTTCCCATTGTGTTGCCGTGGCTGATGAATGGCCAAGCCTGCTCGATGTACCTCTCAGCGTTGTTTTCCTGTCTGCCCATGAGCCTCCCAAATGATGTCCTTTGATGATGTTGAATACCCTAATACAGTGATCCCCACTGCCAATTCTTAGCTCCATCCTTACACTTGCACACCTGCTCCAATAACAGGTTACACACTTACATGCTGGTCCTGAAAGCCCTAAGTGTTGAATTTGCCGGAACAAGAAAAAGAACTGGGTGAATTCACTAAAAGTTAAGCAAAGAAATGAAAATTTAAAAAAACAAAACACCCCCTTTAAGAATCCAATATTAGCCGGCTGTTTCCATGCTAAATCGAAACAGGATGCAGGCAATGAGGCCGAGTTGCAGCAGAAACACTGTGGCCCAGCATTAGTCAATAAGCACTGGGATGAGGAGGATCAGTGGCATTGTTCACCATTCAATACAGCACCAGAGGAGGAGAAAATAGTGGATATCCACTCCAGCCTCTCTCTCTCTCTCTCTCTCTCTCTCCTCCGGCACTGGCACATGAAAACACTATCCATAACAGCTCCCCTTGGCAGCAGACAATGTGTGGTGTTGAGATGTATATTTTTCCTCCATTTTTCTTTGCTTTCTCTGCTTTGTTAAGAAGGAAGGGGACTCCAAAGACGACAAAGGGTCTTTCTCCAGTCCCACATGTTGTATTTCATGGGCCTGTCTCTTGCAATTACACTTCGTCAGACAGACAATTAGCCCTGCTAATCAGTAGCTAACAGAAACTGTCCTCCATAGCTCTGGAAGCATCGCTAATTCAATTACTAGAACCCACTAACTTGGCCATTTAAATGCATAGAATAAAAGGCATCAATGGGATTGGAGATGCAGATACCAGCTTGCTCAGTGATATCATGGAGTTTGATGGCATGTTTAGGCAAGTGGGTTGTGAATTTAAGTAGGAAACATAACAGGGAATCACTTCAACACTGACGAATCTGTCTGTGGTGCTATAATGATATGTGTAGTGACCTACACACTTGCTCAAACATGACATCAAGACCAATTTCATGCGTAAATCTTTCAGCAGCTTACATCAGCATACATCAGTCTAAATAGTAAACATTGTGCCAGCACATCAAAAGGTAATATCAGCTATTCACGAGACTGATTAGACTTCCCCGGCAGGATTTGTCCAGCTCTCACTCTCAAGCCGCCGCCCGCTTGTAATGAGACACACAGCTAGTCGTTTCACAAAGCTAGACAGCTGTCAGCAGCAAGTGTGTTCTCTGGACCCTCTTTATGCAAAATATATTCAATATCATGTCTGGAAACAGTGCTGTTTTGGAATTCAGGTCCTCACTCCACCCTCCGTCTCAGTGACTACTTCACTCTGCCCACACTGTCTCCCTTGTTCTGGCTGACTTCTAAGTTGGGCTCAATTTTCTCTTTGTTGTTTTTTTCTGTCTGTTTGTCCCTAATTTTCCCCTTTCTGTCCTTTCCGCTCACTGTCTCTCCCACTCTCTCTGCCCACTGGCTCCCTTGATATCTCTCCTACATCCACCTCGTGGTGACAATAGCCCCTCAGTGTGAGGGTTGACGAGAGGCTTGAGTACAATGGTTCATCTCTGAGGATTACATCCATAACAGGGGACGGCAGAGAGGGCGGACACACGAACACAACAAATGCCAGGATTTTTTTCTTCAGCTTCTCTGATGCAACAAATAACTGTTATCAACTGTGCCAAATTCCCTCTGCCTCTCTCTGAATTTCTGCATCTTAATCACGCTTTATTATGCTTAAGGGACTATTCCAGTTTACTACAGCTTGGGTTTTATATTTGTAGGTTGGCCATCTTGAAGATTTCAGTCTGGGACGACCTGACCTGTAGTTACTGATAGTAACAGCTAATGTGGTTGAATTCAACAGGTCACAGAGTTCTCGGGGGGGGGGGGGGGGGGCAAAACAAACTGCTGTCATTTCAATAAAGACGCCAGGCAGTAATTGGCCTTTTGTCATCATGCAGCCATATCTGACTTTCTGCTGCACACACCATTCAGTCTGCAGGCACAGTGAAAGGAGATGATTACCTCACTGAGGCTGCACCTTCTTATTCCATTACTCCCTGCAATATTTCAGACTGATCCGCTGTCAAAAAAAGCAGTGAAATAATATGAAGCGGCAGCAGTAGGAAATGTTCGCTCTGCATCAGCAGCAACTTAATACAGCATATTTTCAGGGAATGTCGCCACAGACACCCAGTTCATAATTCTGCAAATATATGAATATTGCAATACTAGGTTCAGTCAATATTGTGTTACCTCATTCAGCGATAGATAGAGACTGAACAGACATTTATTTAAATGAAAATCTTCAAGATTGCCTTTTTAACATTCGAACTATCAACAGAATCACTTAGAAGTAGTTTGACAGGCCAGAAAACATGAGGAATTGGACAATCAACCAAGAAAAGCCCCAGGTTGGCCCAAATGAAAAAAACCAAGACATATTGTTAAATTATCCACACTACCAGTTGTAAACATTCATCATCGTTTGCCAAAACATTTGGTTCAATTTTGATCTACAGCTGTATTTACTGCAGTTGCACATTCATCCCTGAGCACTGGTCTATTATTAGTGACGTCTTGGATATGCTCATTTCCAGTGTTATCCCTAAAACAATCATCCGGATAAACATTTGGCTGGATCATGTGTCTGATCATCTGACCTGTTTCAGACATGAGACATAATCTAGTGGATGTTCAAACAAGTGTTGTCATCAGTTTCATCATTTATTAGATAGAGGATTCGACTGCCTCTTTATAAAGTCTGGCAGTCACAGAAATTTGTATAGACTGATCTGACATGAGATTAAGCAACATTAACAATGTACAAATTTTGCAAATTCAGAGTTTCATAGTTTATTAAACTGATTGTATTTTCTTTGAGCGCAGAGGATGTTTAACAGACAAATTTATTAAAGTAAAGGTGAACAAGATGCACATTAAATCTGTTTCTCTGCTGCTTGTGCCACCTATGACATTTAAGTCAGAGTGCTGCCATGTTGGGAAATGTTAATAGGTTCAACCCGGTGAAATTACCATCACGACTTTTATATAAAAGTGACACTTATTCAGACGTGGTGCCTGCATGTAAAATTACCGTCATGTTTTCATATTCATTTCATATTTTCATTCATTTCCTGTGCTTCAAGATCATAGCATTTAGTACAATGTCACCAAAACTGATAGAAATGATGCCAAAACTATGAAAATAAATAGTTAATATACAGTGGACAGTTTCCTACCTATCCAGTGCCATACTGCACATTTTCTTTTCTATGGGGCCAATTCCAGACAGATACCACCATGCGTAGCTCACTAAATATGATCCCAGTCCTCTCTCTTATTCTCTCACCGTCTTTGTTTCCGCCCCAGGTCTCTGCTTCTGTCTCCTCCAGGTGACAAAGCCACAGAAATAGGTTTTTGTAAAGCAGCCTCCTCTGATAAAGCCAAGAAAGATTATTTAATGACAGCACATTCCAGACATGTTTCAGTTGAAGACAGATTCATGGAGCACAGTGGCTGAACAATAGCATGTTAATGAGCTTTTAATGTGTCTTAATGACGCTGGTGCATGGCTGTGATTCTGTGCTTTACTCTGGGCCATTTGAGACAGGGCAGGCAGATAGGGTGGCTTTAGTGGTCATTGATGCCAGAACAGCCCCTCACTTACAGGCATCACCCTCTTCACTGGCCATAAAGTTGATATCTTAGAGACGTAATGAGAATATGGAGCATTTTAAAAATCTGCTTTAAACTATGTTGAACGATGACAAATGACATAATCGCCTCGTAATGATAAAAGCAACCACTTTACTCCTATTAATGTGATCTGAAGTTGTAATTTTGCATTGTGTTATGATTGATTTTTTTACACAGTGAACATGAGTGAGTAAGGTTTGAGGCCATTAACAGGTTTTCTTCCCCAATGCGACCAGTGAAAGCACTTTTCAACGCCTACATCCAATTCAGCTGGGACCGGCTGTGGTGCCGTGTGTGCAGGCTGTGCTGCTTGCGCTGATGTGTGCGGTTTGTGTCTGTGGTGGCTGCACGGCCCCAGAATAGCCTGCTTTGGCCTGGAATGTGATCTGACACACACACACACACACACACACACACACACACACACACATACAGAAGAGAGAGAGAGGATCCAGCTCCCATTAATACTCCATATCTTATCCTCCCTGAATAGTACCACACACCCTCAGCTCTCTCATCTCTCTAAGCTCCATGCTGTTGCTGCCAAAGTGTGCATTTATGTGTGTGTGTGTACATACACTCTTCCCAGTAGAAAGGCCACTGAGGCGAAAAGCTAAGGCCTTGTCATAAAACACACAGAGGAAACTCCCAGAGCCTTCTCAAAAAGGAAATGAAAGAAGTTCTCCCAAGTGCAGAGGGGGGGGGGGCTCGGCTTTCTTTTCCCCTCTTGTACTGGCATAAAACAAGCCTGATACTAAGGTGAAATCTAATATTCTCATTCAGTTAGCAATATTTACTATATTCCCACAGAGAGAAGCTCTGCGCCTCTGGCCACTCGCCAGGTTATTACTGCTGGAAAGTTGTATCTGACAAGAAAAGAAGTTGGGTAGTTTTACTTTTGGAGACTTTTCGTCACTTGGCGTTAAGCGTTTTATTGCACCAGCCAATTTTTAGTTAAGTATTCCTCTCTCTGCTAGTCCTACAGAGCTGGTGGGAGTGACGGCTAATTCTGCCTGTCACAAGCAAGAGTGTCTTTGTGGCCCGGTGCTGTCAAGAGGCCAACTCTCATTTCATAAATAGAAGAAGTTTTATCAATGAGAACTGCCCCACACACACACACACACACACACATACACACACACACACACACACAACCTCCCCAGAGGTCACGCTGAAATTAAACGGTAGAAACTGGAGCATACTGGTGTCTTCACCCTAAGACAAGACGAGACAAGGTTTTATCTTCCTCTCCCTCCTGTTGTTAAAATGGAAAAGGCGTCCCTCTGTTTCTTCCTCACATGTAAATTACATTGACATCCCACTCTAGGGACTCGCCTGTTATGTCTTCAGATCCCTCCTTTTCCCTCACACATAAATCAAATTGGCATTTACCTCTGTGCGCGCTTGCCTCTCTTCTTCTTGAGGTCTCTGCTTGGTATGCACCTTAATTGGATTCTGTATCTGTATTTAACAAGGCTTATAAACCTCCATGCACTGTAAGCGTGTATGTGTTAGACTAAGAGTACAGTGAAGATGTAACATCAAACTCCTTTACTGTTCACTTTTGTTTTAATCTGTCCCTCCCACCCAAGTTAAAGACTAGTTGGCACCCACAGGTGAGTGCTGCCACCAGTGTATCAGGTCATCGCAGTTATGGTTTCCTACCTGTGTTTTCATGTCTTCTGTGGCATTTATATTCTCTCAGACAAAGTAACCACACATCACATTGACTTCAGAAAGGGGGAAATTTTGCTTCAGCTGAAAGCCGGGCATTGTTTTGCTTGGGTTCCCTGAGTGGTTTTCAAAGTGGTTCATGGTGACATGGCGCCAAATGTTTGTGATTTTTGCTTCTTCTTGATGGTTTTTTGGGAAGCTTACACTGCTTTTCTCTCCCTCTGTCTCTCTGCAGGAGGCTGAGTGGCACTGCGATGAGTTCACCAAAGGAGCCTGCTTCAGCCGTGGAAAATCTGAGGTGAGTTTAAGTGATGCCTGAGAGTTTGAAATGTCACAGTGTTATATTACTTGAGCAGACGCTTGTCACTGTGTTGAGGAAACAGGTTTTAGTTCTGGTTTAATGTAATGCAAGAATCTGCAGCCATGTTATTGGCTCTTTGAGACTATATTTAGGCCCAGTGGTGGCAGTGCCATCCCTCCCCTCGAGCCATGCCGCTAGTCTGGCTCAAAATTTAATGTCCATGCTGAACCCAAGATCACCCTGATGACATCACAAGGGTTATTTTCTGGAGTGACCCGATAGCCAGATGGTTAGGGTGCATACCATGTGGGCGCAAATGCTTTGAGCAGAGGAGTCCTCGGTTTGACTCCTGACCGGACAGACTCTTTTCTGCATGTCATTCCCATACTCTCTGTCCCATTTCCTGTCACTCTCCACTGTCCTATATATAAAGGCAAAATGCTCAAAAAATAATAATGTATTTTCACAGTCTTGACAAAGTGCCCTCCAGAGCCACAGGAGATGACTAATAAACTGATATTAATGTGTAAAATTGATGGAATTTCCCTTTGGTAGTATAACATTCAGTCATATAAACAACTACAGTCTCCACCATAACCTCCAAAACAGCTGATGATAGTCAGCATATTCTTGTGGCTTTAGTTTTCTTCAGAACTGACATGTGGATAAATGCTGTTTACCAGTGGAACTGAAGGCTGCTGATGTTGGACTTTCCCACCAGCAGTGATGCGTAATAGCTATGGCTAAAAAGAAAATTAAAACTTGTAAAGACAGAAATCACAGTTCTTTCTTCATTCTTACAGACAGTGTGGAATCAGCTCCAGCTAAGTTATAATGAAAAGAACAATGAAGCCTGAAAGCAACTTGCAGCTCGTTATTCAGCCTTCACATACAGACTCACTGGGAATCCCAGCTTTGTATATGGGATTGACCTCAAAGAGGATTTAAATCAACTTGTTGTGAAGTAGAAAGATTCCCGACCACACCTTTACTGTTATTTATAGACCTTGCATGAAGGGAGCTCCTATTGTTTTTGTAGTTTCATTTTGAACTCAAGTGTATGTTTTTGTATGTGGTTAGCTGGTATGGTCTTTCTACCAAACAGCTGGTTTAGAGCTGAACTTGACTTGTAGGTGAACTGCCCAGCCCTGATCACTGTGTGTGTGTGTGTGTGTGTGTGTATGTGTGTGTGTGTGTGTGTGTGTGTGTGTGTGTGTGTGTGTGTGCTCGCGCACACCACTGTGTATTTATCCTCCTGTGAAAGGTGGTTAGGGACCCATAATAGGCATACAGGAGCTGGCCAGCACAAGATAGCAGTTGTGAATTACAGACCAAAGCTGCCCCAGTCCTTGAGAGTTGCCGCTGTCTGTTGGAGTTGAATTGTTTTGCTCACTCTTCCCTTCCTGAGGATCAGCTTCTGTTCACTAAGAAAAGCATTAAAAGACTTCATTTTCCTGCAGTTGACAGGGCTTTCAATGGTTTATTACCTAGCTCAGCGCGCAGCAATATACCATCGCTTAAGCTATTACACAGATACCTTACCTCTGCTTCGAGTGAATTTACAAGTGATTGTATTTTTTTTTTCCTAATGTACACGTCTGCTCTTCTCTTGTGCATTTGATTTATTCAAACCAGGAGAAGAAAGGCGAGTTAAATTGACTTGACAGGACTTGATTGCTGCCTCTGTTTTGTTTTATAACGCGAGAGCCAAGTATAACAGCCTCTGCATTACAGTATGGACGTGGAACATTTGTCAGGAAATTTTCATAAACAAGTCAAGTCTGTGAGGCTGGGCAAATATTAAATATGCAGTTATTTACCATACAAACAAACTGCAGAGAAGTGAATTATGCAGACCCCTTCAGAACAGACCCCCACTCCTGCACCCACACACACGCACACACATACACAAGCATGCAGCACATAACGAGCTGTACAAATAGCACAGATATATAGGCATATATAACAAGTGTAACTACATACACGCACACTTGTGTGTCTTCTTTTTTCAACAGGCATACACATAAACACATACACACATGCTTAGGCAGTGCTTAGCACCAGGAAACAAGTTGTTTTACGAGTCAACCTCCATCTCGATAGGGCGAAATAAAAGGCCTTCCCGTCCTCCCTCCCTCCATCTTTCCTGCAGTGCCCTCCACTCCTAAATCAGACCCATGAGAGGGGGAGGAGGAGGGGGCTGGATAGGGTGGGGGGGGGGTCGCCCTGGGCACATCGAGTGGCTCAGACAATAGCAGATTTACAAGGTTTTAAATTTCTACGAGGGCCCCTCATCAACCCAGCCATGGCCCCTTTCAGATGACGGGGACCCGAAGTTTATTACTTTGTCCTAGGACAAAAACAAATGCTGCTCTCTGACATGAATACTGACTGCTGTTGTTACATTTACTATGAGATTTGTTGATGGAAATCCCCTGCAAACCTGCATAAATGCCTGACGGCAATGATGAGAGTTCACCACGTTCAACTGCAATCAATCATTTGATCAATCATACGCTTCGTCAGCCCCACTTTATTTGTCAGGCGCTTTTAACCAAGTGCTGAGTGGTTTGCTAGAAACCCAAGCCAAAACCTCAAAGGAGGAGCGAGCCAAGAAAGGAATGGTGAGCATGTACTTCACCATAATACAGAGAAAAGTGGTTTGAATTGATTAATGTAGAGAGCGGGCTAAAAAGAAACATGATTGAATGAGGGAGGCTACACTTTCATTTCACTTTTTTGACCAGTCAACAAAGCCAAGGCAATTTTCTAAACTAATCCTGATGGGTCCTCTCCCACGCCTGCTGCATTTATCTGTTCTCCACCTCATTTAGATCCCTCTCCAAATCTGGTCCCTGTTGAATTAAGATGTGACATGGCTAAGCTGTGTGGGCATTAGCCTTGATTTGACTCTGTCAAGCTTGGCCACGTTTTAGAGTAGCCCTCCCGCGGTTGCAGGTGTTTGTCTCATTTATTGGCATAAAGTGTAATTTTGTCCCTCTGCCCAATGCTGCCGCTTGTCAATAGATAGATAATGGTGCTGCTGCTAACTGCTAACTGTGATATGTGTGTTTGCTGGTGTGTTTCCACAGGAGGAATGCCAGAACTACATCAGGGTGCTGCTGGTGAATGGGAACAGGCTGTTTACCTGTGGAACCAACGCCTTCACCCCCATCTGCACCAACCGAACGGTATGAACTACAGCCAAGTTTCTTTTTGCATCCTCTGCTCCATCCATGCTTCTTTTGTTGGACTAGGTTCGCACAGAAGACAAATTATTCCCAATGCAGTTAAGGCCACCGTTACTATTTTGAATAATTACCATGTGACCTCCCTTGCCCGATTGTCCTGATCCAAGTCGTTTTGAACGCTACTACCTGCAATCTGCCAGTTGCAAGCTAACCTGCTAGCTGCCAAACACGTAAGCTATTACTGCAGTGTTATCTTATGTAAACCACACTGGCTCTGGGTTTGACAATGTTGTTTTAATAGTTTTTTTTAAGTTACAGTGAATATATTTCAGAGGAAAATGAAGTCTGTTTTTATCCCTCTACTAGAGCTGTTTCCTCTTTACTCCTCTACCTCTTTATCATGAGACACATTCAGCAGTAATTCTGACTTAATAAAATTGTAGACAGGTTTTCAGTATTGATTACATTGAAATCCCAGTGATAAGGCAGCGTACTGCTTTGTCAAACCCAAATGAAACACATTAATTGTTTTCCCTTGCTACAGAACTTCACTACTTTTTCAGCGGTGTTATGTGTTTTTTGATTGATTGATTATTTTCTGACAAGCTTGAAAGGTGCCAAAAAACAAACTTTTCTCACACCTCAGACTGTTTTTTGTCAGTGACATGACCCTCACGCTGTAGCTTGTAGCTTGTGGCAGTCCCTCTAGTTTCTCACTCATGCTGCAGTGCAGTATGGAAGTTGACAGCAGCTGTACAGGCTTAGCCAGTGTTTACTGAAAATCTATAATAGAGGACTTATAACTCCAGAAACCCCACTTAAGAAAATAATATTAGATATATAATACAGAATGAGTGTATAAGCATACTGATAACACTGAGAATATGAAGACCGAACTGTTATTGATTCAAGTGACTGTGCCAGAAAGAAAGGTCAAGGTTGATCATGATGTGATCGTGATATCACAGAATTTCTTGCCTCCTGGTGTGCAGCCAGGTAGACTAATTATAAGATGAATCTTATTAAGCTTGGTTATTTAAGAAGTCATGTTACTTCAATCTTGTTAAACGCCGCAATCAAAACATTGCCTTAAGCTCATTACTCCTGATAATCATTGTTATCGCTGGCCTACAAGTAAACACATTCCTTTTCTCATCTGTGGGGCTTTGCCCTTCTTTGTGAGTCATTGCAATTAGTCAGCTCCTATTTTATTGTATTAAATCATGTTGTCTTGTAGTTTCACTCCTCCCTCTCCTGTTTTCTACAAATTCCCTGCAGCTCATAATCCCATCTTTTAAAGATATGTTTACTCAGACTTTTCAGTTTGTGCTGCCGTTGTGTTTCAGCAAACTAATGACACAGTAAGGGCAAGAGATTTTGTAAAATGAACCACTGTTTTGTAAGTTTCTGCTACCCTTCTATTTTTCTTACAAAAGCGATATAGTGCTGAAAACCAAATATCAGCGAAGAAATGTTTTTACACACTATTGCTGGTTACTTGTGCCCAGTGAAGTTAAGACATTTAAAATGTCAGAGCATTGTGCATACCTCAGAACAGTGATCGGGCCATATCAAAAACCTGCGCTCGTACTGTGGGATTTCAGGGGAGGAGAAAGCAGGAGTTTACTAATATGATGACATTTGTTTTTGTCAAAAAACACTGCATCCAAAGGTCAAAGGCTCATAATGACTGTTTACCACTGTGGAAATACATATAGTTGAAATGTCATGACATTATTATAGCAGTATTTCATCAGGCGCTGTCATATTTACCCATTGAACGTCAGTTAATGTGAAACACTGGTTGGCCACAGCCACAGCAGTGGAATCAGGCTCAGACAGATTTACTATCAGCTGTGATGGATGAACAGAGAGGGAGCAGAATATTCTATTAGTTTAATAAGTGCTCAGAGGTTATAGATTAAACAGCTGATAATATCTCTGACTTTGAGCCATTTGGTACCGAAGAGGGCCATGGTGATGATAATGATAGGGATCATTGTGATGAGAAAGGTTTTTTGGGGAGGAGATCGTAGTTGTAATGATTAGTTACTCTCTGATGTCTCTGCCTATAAACATAAAATGAGACACGTTTTAATTTTTTTTAAGCTTTCTTATTTTTTTGAAAGAAGCAATTGTGTGAAAGTACTGTTTGGTTTCATTACTGGGTAATAATCAGAAGAACTGCAGCATACACATTGCAGTCACATGCCCACTGACTACCCAGCGTACAAACACAACATAGATCAGTGCACTTCGCCATCCTATTTCTGTCACAGTAAACTAGACAAACCCTGTACCTATCAGAATAAAGTCTATCTATGATATGACTCATTCCAAGTCTCGTGAATTATTCCAGTGAGTGGCCACCCTGCAAAAAGGTTTTCTTTAAGTCTGAGTTTTTGACCCTATTCATTAAGTGTGTTTTGATCAACCTGTATTTATGCACATTTTCAATTTGCATTAAAAAAAAAAACAAACCCTAAGTTGAAACACAGAAAATTGAAGAAAAACAAAAACTTCAAAATATTGTCAAAACATCTTTTTACATCTACACTGAGGTGGAAAAGTTAAAACCAAAATGCGACAAAGTGCCATGGAAACAGACTGTAACACTACTTAAATTGAATAAATAAAATACCATGTTTCCATCCTTTTTTCCACATTGTATTCCACATCTGGCACTATTTAATAATGTAGTTTTTTTTCTGTCAACTTGGTCTGCAATGGTTTAATGGCACCCATCTGATGAATGAGCACCACCAACTGTTTATCTCTATTAACCAACTCCTAATAGCGGTAGAGGATGAAAAAGTGCATTAATTTGTCTTTTCTTTTGCCATTTCTCTGGAAATCTGGGTAATGAACTAGATATGGATGGAAACCTGACTAAATTGTCACATGTCTATTTTTGTAATAATGTTAATCAATACCAAAGACAATTTGGCTGTTTGATAACAGATGTTAATGCTGTAACCTGTGCTCAAGATGAGAGAGAGTAGACTTGAGATAAAGAAGTTGTGTCCATCCACTGTGGAATATCAGTGAATAGATCTCAAATCATACACAGGGCTGGGTAGCTGAAAAGTCTCAATACCTTCAATAGCATCTCAGTATCACCATACAAAGTGCCCAACTGGCTCTCACTGCACTAAACTGTGAGCTGTCTCTTTCCAAAAAGTCTCTATCAGGGGCATTCAGAGTCACTTCAGCACCCTGCTCGCACAGCTGCTGGCTCCACTATAGAGACGACTTTCTCTCCACTTCCTTAAAATGCAACGGATGCGCTGCAGTCTATCTATTTATCACTCCTCCTCCTGTTTTTCTAAATGACCCAATTGACCCCAAAATGGCTATTCCGGCCCACATTACAAGTCCCATCAATACCAGGCTTTCATCTCAGGCCGGCAGAGCTCAGACAGGGCTGCTCTGTTTTGTTATGGTTTGGGTGAGGCAGAGGTGGCAGGAGTTAACAGAACCCTTGATCCAAATCGACCGGCTCCAGGAAATTGGCTAAAGAAATCGCCTGTTTCCCCTCAACACATGCCCTGAATAGAGTCTGGCTCCTGTATGGAAGAGCTGTCCACAGATTATTCACTCAGTGAAAATTAGAAAATGTGCAAGGAGAGAGGCAAGACTGAACTCTGAATCTCTCAAGGCAAAAGTTTTGCTGTCACTTTAGGTCTTCTCCAACCAAGTCAAAAATGTGGAACCTGCGGCACCCTGGTGGCTCACCTGGAAGAGCACAAACCATTTAGTCCTTACTGAAGTGGCCTGAGTTCGTGGCTGCATGTCAACCCGTCCCCTCTCTCCCCTAACTTTCCTGTTTCGCTCTCGCAAGCTGGGTTTCCATTGATTTTTTTTTTCAGAAAAGTCAACAAAACACAAATGTGAGTGGTTGGTGTTTCCATTAAGTGATGTTATGCGGATAAAGCTGGGTTTTTTTCCTCTCACAATATCAGTCCAATTAATTTGACAAGGGATTTCCATCAGTCTGCCTCTCAGCTGGAACTGGCTTCCTGGGGCATGATATGGCAGACACCACGACTTGAATGTGAAACACTTGTTTCTATTTCAATTTTGCAAAATATTACATTTTTCAATATTCACATGTTTCCTTTTCCATCGTTTTAATGTTCACAATTTCAAATTGTGCAATAAGCAGGTTTGTGGAAATGCACCTACTGTCCCCATTATAGTTAAGCCAAAAATGGAATAGAATAATAATTATTACCTTTTGCAGATTCTCAAAATCTGAGATTAGTGTAATCTTTTTACTTTTCATCATGCATGTCCCCACAGAACTTAGATTAACTTGGATGGAAGCACAGTCCATGATCTAATCCCCGTGTACTGTGTTTACTTTTGCACCATAAAATATAATTACATCTTGGATTTTAAAAAATGCATTACTCCTTTTTGGTATTCAAGGCTGAGTCACTGAGCTATGGCCTGTATATTTTTATAAGTAGGAACCAGTGCAGTGTGTCAGGACTAAGCCAGGGTCATGCTGTAAAGTATTTTTAAAAAGCGAGTAGTTGGATTTGGCTTCAAATTCAAAGGCAGAATACGAAGGAAGGCTGCATCTTACATCAAGCCTCTTTTGAATTCAGAGAGGCTTCCTAAAGATGTGGTATAATAATGTTATAACCAGGCTGACAGCTGGTTGTCCTGTGCAGACATCAGAAACCAAACCAAGGAAACACTGCAGTCAAGAGTAACTTGATTTAAGGAGCCTGTTTTAGGAATTTTATTGCTTTCTTAACAGGTGGTTTCTTAACGTTTGACTTGAAGCAGCTGCTGTGTTTATGTGTTTATCGCGGCTGTTGATTCAAAATGTGTTCTCTGATTATGGTTCCTGCTCCTGAAGGTTTTGTGCATATATATCTCAGTGTGTGTTTGGGAGTAGATGTAAACCAAACAAAACATAATGAGACTAAGTATTATTTTGAGTCTGCACCATTTGCATTTTGGCAGGAACAAACAAAACATTACCAGACTTCTCTGATTTGAATTTTAATGCTGCCCTTTGATACTCTGTCCTACATTTCTATGTAGGTTTTCTACAACCATCAATTATTTAGAAATATGACGCAAAAGCATATTATTCCCATGGATATTGCTTCTTATTGTTTTAGTTTCTTGACTCAAGGGGATGCTCCCTCCACATATTAACAGAATGATTTTTTCTTTTACTGCCGATGTCTGCGTCCAGTAAATGCTTTTTCTTGCATTTCCAATATAAACCTTCTCCTCCTGTTTTGTCCTACCTTTGTCTCTATGTTACAGCTGACTAATCTGACAGAGATCCACGATCAGATCAGCGGGATGGCTCGTTGTCCCTACAACCCCCTCCACAACTCCACTGCCCTCATCACCTCCAGCGGGGAACTTTATGCCGCCACCGCTATGGACTTCTCTGGGCGAGACCCCGCCATCTACCGCAGCCTGGGCGGCCTCCCACCTCTGCGCACTGCCCAGTACAACTCCAAGTGGCTCAACGGTAGGGAGTTACCAACTTTTTGGATCCAGATAGATGTTATAGTTTACGTAAACACAAAAGATGGGCATTTTAAAGAGAAAGAAACAGAATAAAGGCGAAAACTGTCTTATTACTGTTTTTGACAGCTATTAAACATCAGTGCTGCAACTGGTGGGGATTCAGTGTTTTGCTCAGGGATACTTAAGCATGTCAGATGCGGTTCCAACATGGGAGTTGGAATCTGTCTCTCTTGGTTGAAGGATTGTATTACTTCTCAAATCACCACTGTGCTGTGCAAAGTAGTGTAGCGAATTCTGAAAAACAAGTTCCCCTCTATATAATTGTTCTGTTGCCTTTTGTCGGTAAAAACTATTCTTTCTAAAGTTACTAAGCAACTGGAAAATCTTTATATTCATCTCAGCCTTTCTTTGAGGAGGATGATTTTTTCAGGAATCAATGTCTTTTTCCCTGAATGCTCACACCCACTTTGCACACTAACCTTCTCAGTGCTGGTCGGAGAGCTTCAGACAGCTTAAGGTGTCCAGCCTACAGAGGAGCAGGTCAATCAGTATCTTGTCAGCAACTGATTTTTTTTATCTGATTCACATTTAAGCTAAATTGAAAAAAATAAATTAAAACTCACCACATACATTGCTTTGCAGCAACCTTCTGGGAAAAGGTTTAATCACTAATTTTATGGCAAATTGATTTTTTTCCCTCTGTCTCCCCCTGCACTGCCCTCCGAAGGTGCACACGAGAAAAGGGTTGAAATGAAGAGGGGGGAGAAACACTTTCATTTAAAGGGGAATTAAATCAATGTCAGCGAGAATAAAGTGTGCGGTTTAGATTCAATAATGTCATACATAAAGATGAAAGCCGTAGTCGACAGTGTTGTGGAGGTCGCGTGTTTCAGATAGGGTGAGAGTTATTACGCTACACCTGTTTTGGCCATTTCTCATCCTAACCTTTAGGTTTGGGGAGTGAAAAATTAGTTTTCTTATTACAACACAACACCATTAATAACATGGCCTGTAGTTATTAATCCTGATCACCTGCTGTTGTGTGGGCTGCACGCTCACACACACACACACACACACACACACACACACACACACACACACACACACAAGTCATTCAGTCATAGCACATACCCATTTGCTCTCCCGCTCCTTCTTACTCCCACAACCTTAAATATTTTTCTTTTGGTATTTCTTCTTCCTCACTTTGCACTTCATCTTTCTCTAGGGTGTCCTCAATTTTAAAATTTTTCTTTCTCTTTCTGGCATCCTTTCTCCCGCTCATTTTCTTCCTCTTTTGTCCTCACTCCTTTGACAGAACCAAACTTCGTCTCCTCCTACGACATCGGCAACTTCACCTACTTCTTCTTCCGTGAAAACGCGGTGGAGCATGACTGTGGCCGTACAGTGTTTTCCCGTGCTGGCCGTGTCTGTAAGAATGACATTGGTGGTCGCTTCCTCCTGGAGGACACGTGGACCACCTTCATGAAAGCTAGGCTGAACTGCTCCCGACCCGGAGAAATCCCCTTCAACTACAACGAGCTGCAGGGAACATTTTACCTGCCGGAGCTGGAGCTGCTTTATGGCATCTTTACTACCAACGTGTGAGTAGCAGGAGATGTTCTAAAATACAGATAACAAATAACTTACCTCCTTCTTACTTAAAAAATGTATGACATTGTTACATCAGAATTTACACCATGAAATTAGTTTGCCAGTTTACCACCAGCTAAGCCCAGAGCCTGTCACTATTTTTGCTTTCCATTCTCGCACAACAAGCAAGTAAACATGGTTAGACCTAATGGTATAAGTATCATTACATTACAGTACATTTGTCCTTATTTCAGTTTAACATGACCTTGTTTGACTGCTTAACATACTTGTACAAGCATTTCAGCATTGATGCTTCATTTATTCGTTCGTATTTTTGAAAAGCATTTTTCAGTTACATACGTCATTAGTTGTTCAACAAAATCCATTTCAGTAGTTTCGTTTAATTTTTCACTTACATGATTTCATTGTTTACAAATCCCCACCACCCCACCCCGAGGAATCTTTTTTGCATAATTTTCACAAATTGTTCTGTTTTCCTTTAGTCTTTATTCTTTGCTATTTTGTATTGTAATTTACATACAATTTCCAATCTTTTTAAATAATCAGATTAAGTCAATCATCCAGTCATTTTATTCACAAGTTTAAATCTTTTAAAGTTATTTTCCAAGGTGATTCCAGTTCCATTGGTATATTTGATTGTCTGTAGACATTGCACCATACATGATGAACATAACTGAGATCCAGCTCATAGTGTGTTGATATCAGATGAAGAGTAACAACACATATCATCAAATGTTTCTGTCATCCTGTGTTCTAATGTACACACAGCATAGCTTCGTGTATAATCCACAGTGGTACATTTTTGAACACACCTCAACTGCAGCCTCATTAACCTGGCATGTGACCTTTTTGTACCATACATACTGAGTATATAAACTGAGGGATATATGACAATGCTGTTTCCATGGCTGAGCATGTCTTAAATTTAGTGCGAAGTAGAAAGCTTCTCACATATAAATCCAAACAACTTATAAACATGATTCTGTATTCCTGCTATTTGACATTTAAATCTCATGAAAGAAGCTTAGTATTACTCATTAAAAGTGTACACTGTATCATGCATATAGAGGATGTAAGAGATGGGATGCATCCATGGATGAAAATTATTATTTTCTATTTTCTCAAAACATCAAAACCTTTTCCTCTTTTTGTCTCTCTGTTGTTCTTTCTCTTTTTTTTCCCTCATACTCACAAACACACACACACACACACAGGCGCACACCATTATTAAAAGCTGAGTAATCTATTCTTTATGGTCAGTGCCTTCACATTGCTGAAAAAGAAGTCTTTTGAAGGGTATTGGAAACATTTCCCCCTCCAGGCACAGAGTTTAATGAACAGCCGTGTTGGATTATAATTCACATCGCCGAAGTCTCACAGTTTGAGTTGAGAGTTAATACTCTCATTCTTTACTTTCTCTTCAGAGGGAGGAGACCAGTACTTGTTGAAACTGACAGCTTAAAAAGTCAAAGCTGTATTTCAGGCCCGAGATCTGTACAGTTAATCAGATGAGCTGAACAGTTTAATTGTGTCCTCTTGCCTGATTTATAATCCAATAATGACAATCATTTACACCAGCGTCTGCATCTGTCTGTCCAGTGTTTGATTTGTGTTGCTGGGTGAATGTAATACAAATGTAAAGAGGTCAGCTTTACAAATACCAACAAAATCTGAACACAGTTTCCTGCTAGTGCTGTGGTGTCCTTTTCTAAATTTGTTGGCTCAAATCCTTCCCTCTGTTTCTCACCTCTCTCATTCATCATCCCCTCCATCCTCTCATCCCCCTTTGTTGGGTCTCTCTTCTCGTTTCTCCTGACATTCAGAAACAGCATTGCTGCATCTGCAGTGTGTGCCTTCAATCTCAGTGCCATATCACAGGTTTTCAACGGCCCCTTCAAGTATCAGGAGAACTCACGGTCGGCCTGGCTGCCCTACCCCAACCCCAACCCAGACTTCCAGGTAACTAACCTATGCACCAGAATGGTTTTGTGAAACAAAACAAATGCTGTGTCTCAAATCGGACACTTCAGTCAGCACACTCACTTGTAGTACACTGTGTACATTGTCGCCCACCTGCTGGCAGCTTTGCACATTTGACTTCGAAATGAACCTTTTTCTGTCCTCTGTGCGGCCCCCGTGTCATGATACGTGGAAATTAGGCTACTATCGGACTTTCCCTCCTCCGTCTGTCACTTTTTTCACAAGTTTGAAAGTATGTTGATGGTTCCTTCCGGCACGTAGCTAAGGTGGTGACCATTGAGAAGAGAAGTGTCCATCGTTTTGCAGTCAATTGTTTGACTGTTTTGAGTTCACCATCCGGGTACTTATAGTGCGCTGCATGTTGCCGTACTTGTCATTGTGAACATACTTATGCATTCACAATAGCAAGTGTGATTGTGGAAGTACGTGAATTGAGACACAGCAAAAGAGTCTACAGCCATGCTAGCAGCTCAGTGAGCTAAATGCTAACATCGTTACGCTAACATGCCCAAAATGATAACATGTTGATGTGTACCAGGTATACATACATGTGTCTACCATGTTAACCCTCTCAGTTTAGTCTATTAACATGTTAGTATTTGGTAATTAGCACTCAACAAAAGGTACCACTGAGACACTGATGGTGCTAGAGGTAAAGTTTGGGGATCACCGAAATGATTCAGTTCAATCTCTGAACCTTATGCTATCCCAATCCATCAAGAAGCTGATGAGATATTTCACAGGATACTTAAAAAACTTTCAACAAGTTGGTGGTGCGAGAGGAGAAGTGAGATATTACCGATGTGAATAGGATTCATCCTCTTGGGACCATTAATGTACAATGTTTCACAGCAATCTATCAGATAGTTGTTTAGATATTACAGTCTGGGTCAAAGTGGCGGAGATCAAGTGACTAACCAACCAACACACATTTCCATCTCTAGGGCGATGCAATGCAAGCAATTTAGAGCTAATCTTTAATGATCATTTTTTCATGCTTGAGGTAGTTTATACCCAATACACTGCCCAATCAGTTAAACTATATGTGCAGCTGGGTGCATGCCTAAGGAAATATATGTATATAATATGTATGCGCAAATCCTGACAAACGTGTGTTTATCCTGATGAGCCTCCCTCAGAGTCCCAATGAGTGCTTCACTCTCATTAATTTCTGCCTCCTTCAATCACCCCTCTCTCTGCTCATGAACGCACACATAACAACCACTCGTTATAAAATCCAGTGATTTTTACAATGGTGCAGTCGTTCCTTTATGATGTGTCATAGCCTTGTTCTTTGAACTGCAGTCCTTCCTAATATACTGTCCTTGTTTTGCACAAGTGCTACTTTATGTTTATACTCCATCCTAAAACCCGGAGGGCAAACCAAGCAACACTGGGCCACCTTATCCCAATTTGAGGCGCTGCTCGATACTGATGACACAGAGGGAATGTTTTATTAGCAGAAGAAGTGGCTCTCAGTTGTATCAGGCTTAAGAGATAGTGAGGGAGCTAATCCACGCAGCTCTCCACGAGGGATTGAATTCCCTCCCTGGCCTAGCTGCCAATGTGTGACACACGCCTCACTTCCACACATCTTTCCCTTTACGGCCCCTCGATCATGTTTCCGTCAAACCAGCAGATGCCTGCTATCAAGAACTTACACACACATTATCTATAATGACGTGCTCATGCAGAAAAAGTGGATGAAATGCTCATGCAGAAAAAGTGCTGGCTGTGACAGTTTTTATAAAAAATTAATTTAAAAAAACCACATGCACACACCCGCGCATCTGTAACACATGAAGCTTCTCATTGCTGTCATGCATTCCTGTATCTACATGTCAGCAGCTAGTTGAGTAAAATTCACTTAGCTTCAAGAAAACCAATTATCTCTACCTGGTCAGCGCTGACCACAGATTTATCCTGTTCAGTATACTGGAGGTACATCACAGAGGGGTTTCTCTGTACCACAGGCTTCCATAAGGCTGTGTTCCTCAAGGATAAACCAGGATAAGTTCTTCCTCTCTATCCCCATCTCTCCACTTAAGCCCCTGCACAATAGCTGCCCCTCACCGCTCGACCGATGCACACTTTATCTAGGTTTCAGTGACATCTTCATCAAGCATTTGTCAATGGTGGGGGATTAGATTTACGAGCTCAGGATTTATGGCCTGTCTGTTTTCATCCCTTTTGTGCACACACACCTACACTCATGTACATGCACAAACATACACCTACAGGACACCAGCACCAATAAAAGTCACTGACCATATACATATCTTATGTATATGTATACACACATAAAAATAGAGGGTTATAGATTACTGCCGAATAGGGATAATTATGACTGTGAACTCATCACTCAACACACACACACTGGTCATTGATTGAGAGCTTAATTCCCTGTCTGTCTGCAGAGAAAATCCCTCCATTTATTTGAACCACACGGATTGATCCAGCTAGGTTTATTCAGGCTATGAGTCATGTTCGTTGTGCATTAGGAGCTAATATCGTCTCTGTGTTGTATAGGTTTTCTGTCACACTGTAATTGCTTACTGTAAAAACGCATTCATTGTTAAGCTCCATATGGAGGAAAATATGTTAAGTTGGACTCAGGGCCAAATGCTGATGGAAAGTTTTGTTATCTAATACATTTCAAGAGGAACAAAAAAGGTGTCAGATTTCTGTGCTATTCTTTCAACATTATAAATGATTCGATAAGATTTGGAGCCAACACTGACTAAATATTATAAACAGATCTTGCATCTTGGGGTGCTGGAATTTTAGATAACCTAGGACACATTTTAAAGAAAAGCCAATTTTTCAAAAACATGTTGTAAAACAACCATATTTCTAAGTGGCATTTAATATCCTGGCAGAGCACTGTGTGCTAATGATGAGCGGGACAGCTGAGTGTTGGATGGGCCTTCAGCCAAATGATGTCCCTCACCTTGACTGTACCATGGAAATCACAACATCCATCTCTCTGTACATCCAAAGATGTCATAGACCCTGAATGGTCAGTGCTTAACTTTGTCTCACTGTGGCAGAAATATGATCATGCAGACGCTTTAGGATTCATGCACACACATGCAATGCAAGGACAAACCACAAAAGGAAACCTTAGACATATGTTATTATGTAGCCCACACCACACCCACGCAACACATTTTTGCCATAAGCAAGAGGCACATTCAGGGCACACAAGCACATTGAGTGTTGCATTTCCCTGTCCTTCAGGGCTTTAATTTCCCCATCTCCTGATATGGCAAGGGTGCTGATCCATTGCCCGTTCCGGGGAAGCCCTCCATGTTTCTCATCTGTCAAGGCCAAGTCTTAAAGCTGTTGCTACTGTAGCTGGTCAGCAAGAATTAATCGCCACCCAAGGCCCAGTTTTCAGTCTCTTCTGAGGAGGCTGTGTATGATTAGCCTGGAGCAAATTCGTGCAGTCCATCTGAGTTGCTATGTTCAAAACGAAAACGTACCAGTCATTTGGGTTTGTGTAATTGTCAAGCACAGCTTATTTTTGTTTTCTCTCTTCTGTGTCTTAGAGTAGGCCTATTCTTTGTGGATGGGGCCTCAATCCACAATCCTGACCCGAGCATGGGACCTCTTTAACTGAAAAGGACATGCATGGTTAGCTTTACTCCTCCAGCTCTGCCTTAGCTGGATTAGGTTTAAGCTTCACCTTCTCCCACTTGGCTTTCCAACCCAAAAAACAATATGATCACTGTCCTGTGAATATCAGGTATCAACGTATAAACTTTGGAGATGCAGCAACAATATACAACAAAACTTTACACTGTATAATCCTTGCAGTTAGTTTTAGTATGCTAATAGTGCTACAAAAGCGCATGATAATCGAGCCTGCTTCTGATACTGCTAGGTGAAACCTCTTTCAGCTTGGAAAGCAATATTTCAAAATGTCAAAGATAATTTATCTTGTTTCCCAGAAAAATAAATACAGTTAAAATAATGTAATTTAAGCGAAAGGAATGAACACATTTCAAAACGCACAAAAACCTTTGCAACATGCAAAAGCACAAAAATATGAAGTATACCTATGACTCCTTAATATTTCTGTCTTTTAACTCCCATTTGGAAACAGTTCACTTTATTGAACTCGTTTTAATAAATGAACTGAGAGAAATATCTTACATAACAGATGTTTCACATTATGACAAAGTGCAGTGTTACTGGCCCTGCTGCAGTAGCAAAACTCTACTGGGACAGAGAAGGAGAACTTGGAGTCAACAAAAGCTCATAAAACCAAATGACTCTGTGCCAATGAAATCTACCTATTTATATTAGATACTTCCGTTATTAAAACTGCAGTGCAAGTTTTCTGGGGTCTAAAATCTTGGGTGGAAGTCATTCTGATACTTGTTTTATTTAGGGACTCTTTGGCTGGGTGATATTGTTGCATTTAGAGAGAGCATTTTGTGAGAAATACCATGAACAGCAGTAATGAAAGCTCTAAAGATGAAACCCTTTTTGAGATGTTAGCTTATTTTTGAGGTAAAAATGAACAATCAAGACACCTTA
The DNA here is from genome assembly GCF_046630095.1 of Trachinotus anak. Lineage (NCBI taxonomy): Eukaryota > Metazoa > Chordata > Actinopteri > Carangiformes > Carangidae > Trachinotus > Trachinotus anak. The sequence continues at coordinate 12,020,758 of NW_027273860.1, forward strand.
TTATGGGTGTCTTGATTGACTAATAAACTCACCAGCAATATATATGCATATGAGGAAGAGATAACTACTTGCTCAGTCAAACATTCATTCACTCTCCTTCCATCCGTGGTGTGTTGACTGCAAAGCCTTAAGGTTGTGAGGATAGTAAACCACTGCAATAAGGCAGCAATTGACTTCAGAGACTTGTTCATTTAATCATCCAATTCCTCTCTTTTCCCATCTATGGTTGTACCTCTAGCCACAAAAGCGCAAGCTTATTAATGTAGCTCGCCATCCCAAAGAGCTTGGCTTTTATTAATGTAGTCGGTCAAACCCTTTTCTTTTCTCGACTTCTCTACCTCCACAGTGCGGCACCATTGACTCTGGCTCCTATGTGAACCTGACCGAAAGAAACCTGCAGGACGCCCAGAAGTTTTTACTGATGCATGAGGTGGTTCAACCCGTGGTTCCCGTGCCCTACTTCATGGAGGACAATGTGCGCTTCACACATGTGGCAGTGGATGTGGTGCAGGGGAAAGACATGCTCTTTCACATCATATACTTGGCTACGGGTAGGTTGCTAGCACTGTGTGTGTGTGTGTGTGTGTGTGTGTGTGTGTGTGTGTGAGATTTTTTTCTGTGGATCGCTGCATGTTTTGCTAAACTGGTTTGTTTTCATACATTTGTGTCTACATACTGTACACATTACTGTCTGCTGTCTCCTCAGTGATTTTGTGGCTTCTTAAAGATCCTGAAAACATATTTTATCAATCTTCCCCTTAAGATGAGAAGTTGGTTCCTTCATAAACACGCAGTTTTTAAAGTTGGAACAATTTTGGTTATTTCACGTGAGAGATTGTTTTATTTTTGTCTGCGCTCATAGATTTGGTTGGGGCTTGGTTGGAGAAAGCTGATGTCACAAACTTTGCACCAATCTGTTTTTAGTTTTAATTGTAGCATATACATGAATGAATATTCATTGTTATGGATAAATACTTCTTTAAACCCTTGAAGTGCACTCTTTGCCTAAGAAAACAGGCCTGCAACAAGAATAATGAAACAAGGAGATATGTAGTTCTGAGGAGACATCAAAGCTTAGTCTACTGACACGAGTTTGATCACTCTTTACCTCCATATGTTCTCCATATGCACTGACAGAGCACACTCACATATCATTCCACTCATCACTCCTATGCTTCACAAAGAGATCATAAACAGCATGAAACAGCCAATATTCATGTGTCAAAAGATGACAAAGGGGTAATTAATAATACACACACAGAGCTTACACGTTTTACCAGTTTGAACTGCATGGCACTGACTGCTTATCAGTAGACTGTTTGATCACACTGCTGTGACAATATATGATGTTAGACTTTACAAAGCACCGAAAACAGTTGTGTCTGACAGATTTCAGACACACATCAGTGTCTGTCCTGTATTATGATATAACACACTGTATGGATTAGGAGCGGATGTACCGAACAGAATTTGAACGTAGTGACCCACTTCACTGTGCTAATGTACCATAGGCCTACTGGGAAATGTCAACATGATCTTCCTGTTGTTGCATCAGTGTTATTTTAGGATATATCACATGCAGTACAAGCACACGCTCACACACACACACACACACAAAACCTGTTCCAGTTCACTGCCTCTGTGCTTGGCATCTCCCTCAAAAACTCCCCTCTCATTGTTTGCATGGTGCTGTGATCAATGTAGCGTCAGACCAGAGCTGCCCACACTGCAAGTTCCCCAGACACTAACCAGACGCTAATGAAAACATCTGAAACACTGCCAAGGCCATTGAGTAACATACATACTGTACCTAATCATATGCTATTATTAACGCCTAAATGCACTCTGCTGATTGGGGCCGTTGTGGAGAACCTGATAGCTCTGAATTGGGATCGGAAAGAAGTCAAAGTGCGGGGTCTTTTACATGAACAAGTGGCTTGCAGTAGTTTCATCTAAATTGTTATTCAGCCCTCGTTAGTAATTTCAGCCTTGCAGCACCTTTTCACTCCTTCAGTTAGTGTGAACAGAATTTAGCTAAAAGCAAAAGATTGTTAATATCCTGATTCACCAACTTACAAAATTCTTAAGTAGATTCAGAGTTGAGTATTCATAAATGTACAAGCCTTGGAAAAAAAACTACTTTCACTTATTAATTACATATTATTCACTGAAAAGGTAATTATTTAGTAATTAATCGACAGCATAAGTAATTACTTACATTATATGTTACATTTGTTACTGAACCTGACGCCGTCATGTCATATCTTCCGTATTTTAACATAGAAACAAGAAGCATTGGAAAAGGAAACATTATAAGATATGAAAAGCCTTTATTGATCCCCGACAGAAAAATCAAATGTTGCAGCAACTCAGGCAGAGAAGTCAGATAAATAAATAAAAAGTAAGTAATAAAAAATAACTACAACAATTATAGCTATACAAGGGCAATTCATGTCAAAATTACAAGGCAAGCAAAATTCATATAGTACCTTTAGTGGTGCAATAATAATAGCACTGTATCTTCTCAAAGCAAGTGAAATAGTGTGGTGTGATTAGTAGCAGCAAATCAGAAAAGTATAATCTGCTAGAAACCCTACATCAGGAATATTCAAATACAAGTTTTAAAGGTCCACTTTGATTCAAGAACTTTGTAAACAATAATCAACACAACAATCCACATTTCTTTATTAATGGAAGAATGCACAGCTAGACACTGATCTAAGTGTTCATCGCTGAGTTTACTGTTGTACAAGTTTTTCACCGTATTTGTAGTTGAAAATGCTAATTCCATTTATTTTTTGATTATTCTGCTGATAACTTAATGTGATAATTTTAGCCAGTGAAGTTTTGTGGTTCTTGCCTCTGAGGTCCCGGTACAACATTTTTGAAAAAGTTGATTGATAGCAAATTAAGCGTAGCTTTTACTGCTCATGCTTGAAGAGGGTTTTCACCTTTTATTTGCATCAGCTAGTTTTGAACATGTCTTTTTACTTTTTTAACTCAAGCTTTTAACTCAGATGTTCCTCTGACTCCAATTACTGGCCGCTAAAAATGGATAGAGGGATATAAAAGAAGATCAGATTGTAGTAGATTGAAGTAATGTTATATAAAGTACTATATGTTTAACAAGCATCCAGACTACAAATTAGAGGTATTTACTGTGCATCAACAGCTAGCTTAATGTTAGCTATGGTTAGCACACAGATCACTCTAGTCACTGAACACAGAGATATCAGCGCTCTATAACTCTTGGTACCGCCAAAATATCCGAGTAACAAAGCAGCATTAGTAACTATAGAATATCTGAAATTCAAAGTAAGTACTTTGTAAGTAACGTGTTACTGCTCCACACTGCTTGGGGCTATACTTAACTTTTATATTCCCTACCTTGAAACTATCTATTAGCAATTCACCCTTCTTCTTTTGGCATCGCTATGCACCTAATTACTTTTTCTTCACCCAGGGGATTGCATGTATAATAGATGATGTTTGTTTTAGCTCTCCCAAAAGAAAATCTGCTTCATCTCATGGGGCTTACCTTACATAAAATAAAGGTCAGGACGTATTCACAAAGACATGGATTTCCGCACTCTTCTCTCCCCGAACTACAAAATGATTTCTTCCCTTGGAATATCCCCTTAAAGAAAAGTAGGCCAGGTATCATGTATTCAGGTGCCATACCAATTCCCTGGTGGCATCTAAAGCACTGCATGTTGATGGCATAACCAAAGTTGGCACACCAGCCCCCACCAGTCTTTTTGACAGTCTTATTTCAGAACCCCTCTGTTAGGGAGTGATTGTTCTGTGGTTCACATTGAGTTCACGTCAGCTTGTGTTCAGTTTTGTTATCCAGGAGATATTATATATATAATATATATATATTATATATATATATATATATATATATATATATATATGTATATTTCCTCCTCATTAAACTCTCTTCTATTCTTGCCCTACCTCTCCTTTACCTTTTCCTCTGCTGCTTTACCTTTTCTCGCGTAGATAAACAGCCTCCTTCCTCTTTGTGACCAAATCCTCTCTTCCCCCTCTTTTACTTTCAGACTACGGTACTATCAGGAAAGTGCTTTCCCCTCTCAATCAGTCCACGGGGAGCTGCCTATTGGAGGAGATCGAGCTGTTCCCGCCCAGGAAGAGGCAGCCGATCCGAAGCCTGCTGATCCTGCACAGCCGCAGCGAGCTTTATGTGGGTGTAAGAGACCAGGTCATCAAGATCCCGCTCAAGAGATGCAGCTACCACAAGAGCAGAGAGTGAGTACATGTACACACAAACACAATTAATCTCAATGGAAACTGTCAAAAGCAAATGTGCACACAACAAAGTTTTAAAGCCCCCTCTTTCATAAGATGCTCTTTATCTGTGAGGGCCAGGCCTGTGTTGTTTGTCTGGGGCCTTTGCAGAGATTTAAAACCCTGTAAATCAGCTTTTGTCTGAGCCACTGGAGGTGCCCACGGCTGCCCTCTCTCTGTCCGCCTGACAGTCTTCCTCTAGTTGTCATTGACCCATGCAAAAAAAACGTGCATTTCTGCGTCACGCACAGTTCTGCTGCAGCTGTGTGTGTGTTTATCAGATATATTGAGTTTCTCTCTGTGTGGAAGACGCGCCGTCAAGACATATAAATATTGCTAAAGAAAACCAGAGACAGAGGCCAAGGTGTGAAGCCTCACCACAAGATTGAGATCCCATCCAGCATTTCATGTAGGAAAGGAATCACACCTATATTCCTTATCTTGTGTTACAATGAGCTGCTATTGGAATGCACAGAGTCAAGGCTTCATGTTACAGCTGTGGGTCTGTGATACATACTGTAGCCATTGTGGTACTTCATCACCTCTTCCACGCATCTTGTGCAGAAAAAACAACAACAACAACAGATAAAAGAAATAAAACCATGCACAGGAACTGGCAGCTAAAGAGAGAGTTACTGGGCGCACCACTGACATTTCTTTGAGGTTTACCTGTTTGAAATATTAGAAGGCTGTCTGTCTTTGTTTGGCTGTGTGGCTCACTGATGGGTGGCGTACAATCTGCAAGGCCCTTTAGGCCCTTTGAGAGACAGGCATTAGCTTGTTTCTTCTCTGTTTCATTTTGTACTACCGGCGTCACCCCTGATATCCTTTTTCATGCAGATGAAGACCATAACTCTCTGCTTTCGCTTAGCCACCCAGACACTACGTCAGCCACCTCATGTGTGCAGGCACGCACAAGTGTTTGCCTTTCTACATTTTCATCTGGATGGATGCTTGTGATCTTGTGCACTCGTGTTTGTGTCTGCTCGCAGTTCATTGTTATGAAACCCACGGACAATTTGGGCTACATTTCACCAGGGGCATGTCAGACTGCGTTGATGCCTGTGGCTCAGAGATATGTCATTGTGCTGTCACCGCAGACTCATATTTGCATGAAAAGAGTAACATCAGGCTTTTTATTGCACTCAATAAACCACCTGAAGCAGATACGACAAAGACAGATCTGGCTATCCTTGCTTTGGTATACTCATAGTGAATATTTGCAGGGCTGATAAGCTGTTTGACTCAGAAATGAATGTGTGTGTCTGTGTGCAAACACAAAACTGTAATTCTGGTGCTTGGCTGAAGATCACCTGAAAAATCAGTCAGCACATTGTATTAAGACATAATTTTACTATGCTGATGCAATGTAAGCATCGTGGAACATCCCAGTGTTCCACATTCATAAGTAAATAAAATTAATATTAATATTTTTCATTTCTTCCTCTCACTTTAGTTGCCCCCCTCCTCCCTCTCTTCTTTCTACTCTATCCTCTTCCAAAATTCACCCTGCATCTCCTCCTTCCTCTTCAATCTGATGTTTGATTTCATCTCCTGCCACAATGCTGAGCTACGTGTATTCACACATGACAGGTTTATAAAAGCCCATTAAAAGTAAATGCCTGTTCTCTCTTTCCAGAGCCTGTGTGGGGGCCAGGGACCCATACTGTGGCTGGGATCTGTTGCTGAAGAAATGCACCACCCTGGAGGATAGTGTCCGAATGAGCCAATGGGAGCAGAGCATCACCAAGTGCCCTGTGAGTATCACTGAGCTGCACCCTGATCTGTACACACCTCATTGTACTTTCTTCTTACTGTTCTTGCCTGTTTTTCTGGTTTTGTCTCTGCTTTCAAACTTTAAAGTCAGGAGAAAACACAATGCTCACTCCACTCGCCATATGAATTTAATACTCACATTCATCTGTTCTCCTCTCCTCTGAGAGCCTGCTCTGTATTCTCTCTGTACACTCACATCTTACAAGCAACAGCTCCTAAAACCAGCCTCGGAAACATATCCTCGCCAGAGAAAAGCATCTTGGGACTGAACAACTTGACTTTAAGGGAGCGACATGTACCCGGGGAATGATCAAGAGCACTGCCTCAATCATTCACCTCTGACTGCTTGTTCATTAGCAAAACAGCTCTTCCATTTATTTTAATGTGCACCAAATTTGTGAGCAATATTTGGGGGTGGTAAGCCTATCAATTACAGCATGGCTCAGCCTTTTTCAGACGTTTTTTTTTCTTTTTTTTTCACACATCATTTTCAAGCCAGTCACAGCGGAGAGTGCTGTGTGCCTCCCTACCCTTTTATGTGGCTTTGTGTTCAGAGGAATATTTAGCACTGAGCACCCGGTGGCGTCTGTCAGCAGTGCAGAAATGTGGCCAACACAGTATCCACATAAACATTCAGACATACACATGGACACAGTCACTCATGGATGCTTATGTGAATTAACAGGCATATAGCACAGGCATTATAATTTCACTAATTCACTATTGGCTGCAAGGAAAATATAAATATGAGGCTGAATCTTAAAAATCCCACCTACCAGCTCCTCTAAAGCTCAGTAATTAACACGTTGTATGTTTAGCAGCTGCCAGGGAGTCACTGCTCCTATAGTTCAGCACATTCTCGTAAAAGTACAACTTGTCTTGTCTCCTGGCTATAGCTTCATATTAAACAGACAGATATGAGAGTGCTGTCAATCTTCTCATCCAACTCTTGACAAAAAAACAAATAAGTTCATCTTCACAAGTGTCAAACAAGATAGCATCCATGTTTCCAGCAGCAGTGTAGCCGCTAATCCTTTAGTTCTGATGTATTTTCAGGTGGCCATATACCACTGCCCACACCACTGATGGAATATGTATTTATTCACTTAACCTTGGTCTAACCAGGTCCATCCATTTAGAGTGAGCATGAATTAACTTTGGCAGTAACAACTTTGTATGCTGACAGGGAGTGATGGCCGTACAATAAGAGATCTGTAGCCTGACCAGAATGGGAAAATTGTCTGGTTGTAGCAATTTGATGCCAAGACATGAAAACTGAAAGAGAAGAAGTTGTCTTTTATCACAGTTACAATTTCACTCCCTAGGCGTCCATTAACAATTTGCAAAAAGCTCAACATGGTTGAATGTCTGCTCTAAACATTAGTGTAAGGGAGTCAATTTGCGCTAAAAGTAATTTTAATCAACCCCCACTCTAACAAGAAAATATTTAGAATAGCTTCTATATTTTTGGTCTTTGAAAAAGAAATTATATGAGTGGTTTTCATCATCCTTCAGAAGTGATCTATCATCCAGTTTCTCATGTCCTTTCCTTTCTGTCTCACCAGTAAAAAGCTTTAACTATTTATTTTGTTTTCATATTTATTTTTTAGGAAGAAATACACGGGGAAAAAAATTGGATAATGTTATATACATGAACCACATAATTTATAGTCTAAGCTGTAATTTATGGGTGAAAGAAATACGACATGAGCTGTCTCTTTCAAGTTGTTTGCTTTCTAGGCAGCACGTTGATGCAAATGTGGTCTGCCGAAGCCAAGCGTCCTCCATTTAGGCACACGGCAGAGTTCAATTACCAGTAAGAGCAGAGGGTAGATGTTATTTCTGCTTCTGCCAAAGCAGTCGATGATCACGCTCTCTCTTCTCCTCGTGTGAAAGTGTTTTTTGCATTTTTAAGTCACCCTGAAATATAGCGGTGACAAGGCTCATATCATGTGCAGCTCTGAATCTCACAACAGTGCTTTTGTATTTAGCTCATATGCCCAGGACATCACTCATAATTCATAGCTCTTCTAATATCAGAGCCTTCCTGTTTTATTCTGTTTTGCTTTGAATATCTATCTACGCAGCCACTTTTATTTCCTCATATTTTTGTCATTTGAATGTGTCCATTCACAGTTTTCATTTGCCTCTCTGAATCTCTCTTTTGCTGCCCTGGAGTCTCATCATATCCCTAGACAATTTTCATATGTTTTCCTCGTGTTTACAGTTTATTTTTGTCCCTCTAACTGCACAATTTTGGATGTGCAATAGATGATGTAATGCAGTTATTTTTGCACCTATTTGAAGAAAATTGATTTCTGTTTCCATCCACCGTAGCCATGGGATGCGTTTCCCAGAGCAACGCATTCCTGAGAGCATCAGTCAAATGCAACGACCGGTTTCAGAGAAAAGCTGTTACTCTCAGATGTTTTATTTCTGGCCCCTTTTGTTCCTAACAGGTCCGTAATGTGACAGTCGACGGAGGCTTTGGTGCCTGGTCAGGCTGGTCCATGTGTAGTCATAATGATGGGGGCAGTGCCGGGTCCTGTCTGTGTCGGACACGAGCCTGTGATAACCCTGCGCCTCAATGTGGCGGTCAGCAGTGCTATGGGATTAGTGTCGAGGTTGCTAACTGCTCAAGGTAAACTTCCTATGAAGATATGAAGTTTTGTTCATTAATTCCTCCCATCCTCACACCTAGTCATTAGAAATCCACACAGTAAATTTTAAAAAGTTATTTGGGGCACACAAGTGTTGATTGGGTGTTTTTTCACTCTCTCAGCTGACATGTTGCGGATTTTTACACTCAGAGTTAAAATTAACTGAGATGTTGCTGTTGTGCTTCAATCTTCTGCTTGGTGAACAGGCCAAGTGGACGTATTCTTTCATAAAAGATAAGCTTTGTGAGTGAAGCAGTTCATCATTATTTTTAACAATCAATGAATCTTTTAGTGTAATACATGTCTGAAAGTAATGATGAATGCTTAACACAAGTTACCACAGCCCAATCTAAAGACCTAAAAGTAGCAAATCCTCACATATGAGAGGCTGTAACACAGAAATATTTTGTACATTGTCTTTATATACCTCTTTTAATGAACTGTCTATCAAATCTTTGATTCATTTTCAATTTATTAACTAATCAGTCGATTCCTTGTTTTAACTCTAGGTTCATAAAAATCGCCTGTTAAACTCCATCAGAACAAGTCACATGACATTACTACAGTCTGATAATGAGGGTAGATCAGAAACAATGCTAACTTATATAGACTTAAACCTCCATTACTTTAGCATTAGGACAGTATTTATTCTTTATGAATAAAGTTTAGTCTAGTTTAGTCTAGTTTGACCATTTATAATATGATTTCAACTACAGATCCAATGCTCAGTATTTCTTTTTCTTTAAACTGTGTTCATTAGTGTGTTTCTTACCACTGATCATTTGGCACCCAAGACACCAAGGTGTGTCATAGTGCAGCCCATGCCTTTATTCCTGAACAATAAAGATGCATTAATCTGGCAGAGGAAAGACTTCATATGCCTTAAATTGATATTTTCTAGCTATAATCTTGTTGTTATGATGTTGTGATCTTGCGTCCACCATCACCTCTCCATCAAAGGCTAAAGTAACTTACACTGATGTTGCACTCTGCGTCTCTATAGAAACGGAGCGTGGACTCCTTGGACTGCCTGGTCTCCCTGCAGCACAAGCTGCGGCATCGGCTTCCAGGTCCGTCAGCGCTCTTGCAGCAACCCGACCCCTCGCCATGGAGGACGAGTGTGTGTGGGCCAGAACCGTGAAGAGAGGTATACATGCACACACCCACACATCTTCCACATTTACACATGTATGCGCATGTACTAATTAAAGCAAATACATCCTGTACATGCATGTTTCTAATTCTGTGCATGTGAGGGACAAGAAAAAAACAAATTTTCTCCACAATTTGCAACCTGCAGTCCGGACCCCCCTCATCTCCCCTCACTTTTGTCCAACTTTGTGACAGCCAATTAAGGAATGAGTGGGATAGGCCTGTGCTTGGGTAATTATCTGGCTTTCACACATAGACTGAGTCTGAGTTTTGAAGCTTTGGAGGCTTTGGCATAGAATAATCGGCTTTTTAAAGATGTTTGTGTGGTTTCTAAGCAACCTTCAAGGTCTGAAAAACAAAAATCAGTTTCTCAAGGAGAAAGTATGTGAAGAAGAACAAAGAGACATTCGAAGCAGCCCAGGTTGAAAAGGTCAAGAGATTAAAGTTAAAGTTTTATTCGTCTCTCAATTTATTCTGCTTATCTGAAAGTTTAGTTCAGTGTGTGCCAAAGCAGAAAAGGACTGAGGAAAGCTTTGACGGCATTCATTGTGTTTGAAAATTCAACAAGGGTGGTTATATTATATTACTCCAGTTCCATCTTAATAAAGACTGGCATTTTCTAATGATCTGAGACGTTCCGTCTTCGTCCCCATCGTGTCTGTTACCCATGCTGATGTTTTTCCTCCATCTCCTGCCATTAACCAGCGGTGGAAGCAGAAAAAGTGCAAATAAATACAGTTCAGAGTGCACAGGAAAAGAAAGAAGAGAAATAAATTGTTACCAATCGTTACCACAGCAACAGAAACGGCATTGCAATGGACGAGTAATTGGATACGGCCTTCAAGGATGAACCTTATATTACATCCTTTTTTTCCCCCTCCTCTCTCTGCACTTTTTCATTTCCTCTCTGCCTCCTCTAACCTCCCACCTTCTCTTTTTCCTACTCACTGATGCTCCTGGTGGAGCCGTCCTTTTTTTAAGGACGGCTCCACCAGGAGCTCTGAGGAAAATATATGGAGTGACCAGCAAAGACCAGTTACTCATGAACCACACTGAAAAACCGCTGGCTGGTACTAAAGACCATAGGAGGCCAGGAGCAGGTTTTGCCACCCCCTCTTTTTCTCTCTCCGAGCTTTAATCTCCTTTGTTTCATCTCCCATTCCTGCTCTCAGTACTTGCTCTGTTCAGCTATTTAAAACACCTTAGGCCAGTTAGGAGCCAGCTGTGAGGGCTGGAAGAGGATCTTTGTGAGGGCGAAGTGAGAGGAGTGTGTGTGTGTGTGTGTGTGTGTGTGTGGGAGAGGGAGAGGGAGAGTCAGGCAAATGAAGAGTAAGACAGAGAGACAGAAGGAAAAAATGTGTTAACAGATGAATTATGCTGTGTCAGTTTGACTCTCTCTGAGGGAGGAAAAGATAAGATGGAGATGCTAGAAATTTTGTGTGTGTGTGTGTGTGTGTGTGTGTTCAGTATGAGCGTATCCAGGTGTGTCAGGAATGTACATCACCAATTTAAAATACGGGGAAATTTTTTTTCTGGATGTTCAGCCCGTGTAACGGCCTCCAAAAAAGTCCACCACATCTGTTGTTTATAGTTGCCCATGTGTGAAATAGGTAAAGTGTTCTGTGCAAGCTTTTATCTGCACAGCATGAAAAGGACTGGATCTTTATCAGCTTTAGCGCACTGAATAATTCTTTTAATGCTGTGAAAGGTTTTTATTTTACAGGGCACAGGCCTCCTCTTTGCGGTGTTAGGCATCTGCAATAAGTCTCACTACACACTTTATGCTTCCTATGTTTCCTCAAGTGCCCTGTTCGGATTAATGCACAGGCCTTATGTTAAAACATGTATGTGGTGTGTGCTCATATGTACACGGACACACATGTTTACAAAAGATTAAAAGTTTCTAAGACCGAATTAAACCTCCTCTCTCACCTCTTGTCTGCTTCCTTTGTAGCCAACAGGCTTCCCATAAGTTTAGCCTTGATTGTTTGCAGCAGGCAGGGCTTTTAAAGATAAAGCAAATGTTCTGAAACCAACCGTGCACAGCAGTGCTATGGGCTTAGATCTGGCTGGTTAATGCCTGCATTTATGAACCTTCTGTTGGTATGTCCCTCAGCAAGCCGACATGGTCCACACTGCTTACTCAGCCTATAGTGAGTAATTAGCAGCGGTTTAGTCCGATCAGCTCTGTGTGTAACAGTGAGAAGAAAAAAGTATAAGATAAGATGGAGCGAAGCCACCGACTTGTCTGAAATGATTACAGTGTGTACGATGAAGATATTGAAGCTCTAAATCTGCCTCATATTGATCACAGCAGTTCTTTATTGTGCTGTGGTGCAGCATGGGTATTTTGTGTCTTTATACAGCCCAGCGTGCATGAATGTCTGAGTGTGTGTTTGCACATCTTTTCCCTTCTCTAAGGCATTGGCTTGATTGTAATCCACACTCTTCCTCACTTCTCCACACTTCTCCTCATCCCACTACAAGCATGCAGATTAGTAAAAGTGGAAAAGAGCACACTACTCTAAGGATTTTTGCAACCAGGGTATACAGAATAGCTTTTGATTTGCCATGAACAATAGCAGAGTATTTGGGAATGGTACAATGGCAATATCCAGCCTGAGCCTCTGGAGGAAGGGTTTAAAGTTAAAGCTATTTTAGCACAAGAAGAGTCAGTTTTCCTCAAAAGGCAGTCATGTGCCAAAACACAACAGAATAGCAATAAAAGCAATTTTATTGGATGCGTAAAAGTTATAAAATAAATTATATGGCTCTAATAAGGCTGGCAATCGTCTGTCGTTATTGTATAATGAGGACTGAGTAATTCAGTATTTTAGGCATTGCAGTAATCCTGTCTTGTAAAACGATGTAATTACAGATGATGCATGTATCTTTGTGGCTTTTTTAATAGGCTGTGTCAATGAATTATGCAAAATGCATATGCACGTTCATTACGATTTGAGATGAAATTTTCTTAGATATACTTTTATCCAACACTGGCCATTACACCATGCACACACTTACATACCAAAGACCTGTCTCTCTCTCTCTCTCTCTCTCTCTCTCTCTCTCTCTCTCTCTCTCTCTCTCTCTCTCTCTCTCTCTCTCTCTCGATCAAATGTTTAGGCTCACAGTGCACCATGTTCTCTGCACTTCATATCCACATCAAAGACATGTGTTGGGTTTGTAAAAGTTTGTTTTAAGTGAAGTTTACATGGCTTTGCAGACATCCCTGTCTTGTGGTATAGACTCTTTGTAGCTATTTCAGTTCAGTGGCAAGGTTTCAAAAGTGTGGTGACGTCCTCGGAGCCCTTCACGTATAATTTTAGTGTTCTGTCATTTTAAGTAGCTATTCCATTTTCCACAGACAATTCAAAAGACACTGTCATACATGATTCAAATGCAGTATAAGTGAAGTTCTCTTGTCAAAGCTTCTCATATTGCTTCTCTTATTTACACCAGGTAACCACAGTACACAATCTAGTAATTACGTCAAGCTGCATTAATCACTTTTTTCATTGACAATATATCAAAGGACTATGTGTAATGTAAAAGGTGTCACTTGGTAGTGAGAAACCCACAGATAATTACCACCTAACTCTACAGCTCCCCTCAGCTTCACAGCATATTTTTTGCAACTTTCAGATCATTATTATGGTCTTTGGACCTTCAACTTTACTTTCCTTTCACCTGTTTATAGCCAAAAAGTTCTGAAACGCACTGCACACTAGCTACTTAGCACCAAATGGCAGAGGGACAAAGTTAGCAGCTAGCTAAAAGCTAAAAGAAGAGAGAATGTTGGCTTAAAACACAACTTTAAATTGGATGCTATGCTTCTGGGTCTGCTGGATGTTTAAATACACAACTGTTTACTAACATTTCCTCCCATAGCAGCTTTAGAGGGTCTTAATATGTTATTATTGTGTTTACAGCTTGCACTGTTCCAGACGTTGCCCAAAAAAATCAGTTAATGCTAATTTAAAGAAAGGTGCAACACTTTGGGAAATACCTTTATTTCCTTTCTGTCAACACTTCGATGAGAAGATTAATACCTCTGTACAGCAAATAGGAAACTAAGGTGACAAGCCGGCTTTCATACTTCCCACAGTTCTATTTCCTTTAATTCACCATTTACTTAGGTAAAAAATGGAAATGGAAAAACCTTTCATGACTTCTTAAATTGTTTTTACTATTTTCACTTTTTTGCAAGATTTTGGGCAGTTTGACATTTTCTTTTGTTTTCTTCTCTGCTGGTTGTGTGTTTTGTCGATCTCAGGTCTCCTGATCACAATAAGATTGTGTTATTAAATAAAGTTACATACTTATCCCCTGTGGTCACTGCTCTTCCTTCCCAGGTACTGTAATGAACACCTGCCCTGCCCGCCTCATGTCTACTGGTCAGCCTGGTCGGCATGGGAGCGCTGCACTGTGCCCTGTGGCGGAGGCATCCAGTCACGACACAGGACCTGTGAGAACGGCAACGACTGTCCCGGGTGTGGTCAGGTACGTCACACAAAACAAGAGCTCTCGCACGCACCATCCTTCTATCCGTCTTTCCCTCAGTCTGTTCATTGTTTAGGAACTCAGGCTAAGCCATTTGATGCGATGAAGAGTCAGTGGTGATGAAATTGGAACATCTAACATGACTAAATCCCCTGGCTATATTTATACAGTGGCAGCATTCATCAGATTTATTACCAAGACCTATTTAATACCACACACACACATACAGTAATCACTCCACATATGAATAGGCTTATTTCTTGCCACAAAGCTTTCTTCAAAGCACGGATGATGCAAGGGAGTGTTGAAATACGAGTGCTGTCCTTGTTGACAGAATGATCTGATGCTCATGTTATTTCTGGTGCTATTTTCACACACACACACACACACACACACACACACACACACACACACTCTCACACACACACACACACACACACTCACATGCATGCACGCAGACTCACATTCCCTCATCCACAGTCCTGGTAAAAATAAGTGAGAATGAACATGATAGCTGTAGCCTCTTGGAAATGGATTAAAGAATATGGGTCAGGGTCTTGCGGATGCACGGGGTCCTTGAAGTGTTTTTGTGTTTTATGTGTTTGGTGTTTTTTTGTTTGTTTGTTTTGGGGTTTTTTTGTATGTTTCTGAGTTCTTTGCCATTTTGGATGGCTTAAAGACAAAACTAAGATGATCATTAAAAATCACCTTTTAAAAACGCTGGTTATAATTTAGGTTTTAGAATCAAGATTATAATCAGAATTTCACACAAATAACTTGTCTTTGATACTGTCTGTGCATTTATGTAAACATGCATTTTCGCAGTACCTGTATGTCTGTGTGTTTTGTATTAAAAAGATCGGACAAATTCTGGAAAAGCATTCAACAATCCGAATCACATTTAGCTGAAAAAGCACATCCTACAGGTTTTGTAATGGCCCCAATGAAAAGCTAAATAATACACTGCCAGCAGTACGAAACATCCCACACAAGGCCTTGCAACCTCCAGAGCATATATAGTATCTGATAATTGCCCATGACACATTAGTAGCTGCAGAATACCCAAATGCAAAGACTGACCTCACATTAAGTAGCAATTTAACAGTCACACCATATCATCTACTGCTGCGTGTACCTACCTACTTTCTCTCCCTCTCACACACACACACACACACACACACACATTCCCATCAGATGGCAGCTGTCTCATTTCTGTCATTGTGCAGCAACCATTATCCTCGCTGAAGGAACCTGGGAATGCAGTGACATTCCTAGAGGAACTTGGTTCACAAAAGGAGAGTGATGGTGAGCACGAGGGAATCTCGGTGCCTCGTCACTGCGGTTTCCCAAAGAGAAAGCCTGTCTGTGACTGTCAGTGGTTGTGGGTTTTATTTTTATTTTTTTTGAGTTATCCTTGGTTTGGAGACAATCTAGGGCTGAGTGAGCAGGAGATGTTAGAGATGGTTTTTACTGGTGTCAAGGGAAGGGACAGTCTGGTAGTGATTACAGACAAGGAGGTGACATACCACAGAGAAGACTTGGGTCAGCGGAAAGGTCAAAAGAGCACCTTTTGTAAACCGTACTCTCTCTGTCCGTTTCATCTGCTCCCTCTCCTTCTTCTTCTTGACACTCTTCTTTTCACGGTTGCTCTTGGACTTTAACTTTTTGTCCCTTTTTGCTTTGTTTTGTTTTCTCATCAGCTCCTTGTCTTCCAGAATTGTGACATGGACTTAATTGGGGCCATCTCAGCTAGCGGAGTCGTAATTACATGCAGACTTCACAGACACCTTCTCTTTCCCAGGGAAGACTTTATTTGGACAGCTTGGCTAACTTGTATTATAGCTGCATATTTGCTCAGATTAAAGAAGCAATTGCTGCTTTTCATTTACAGCTCTGATAAGGTGCTTAATTGCACAGCTATTAATGTATAACTATTGCCTCAGTGCGCTTACAAGCCCTAAAGAGGTGCAGCTTAAGTGTTTGAGACGGGGAACTTTAAAATTTCAAATGACATCCACATTGCCAATGAAAATATGAATTTGTTTTTCACACTTAAAGATAAAGGATGATGGGAATATGTTCATTTAATTTCATCTAGGACCCCCTCCCCCCAAAAAAGTGGAAAGAGTGATTGAGTTCGTTTTTCATGTGCCATCTGTCTGTGTTCTCTTCCCCCGGACAGATCCATGTTTAATTAAACAGAAGGAGATCACACACACACACACACACACACACACACATAATCACACACACACGAATTGCAGCTTCTGTCATCACAGCTATGTTTGTAGCTCACACGCCCTACTGAGACTGTGTGAGACATTGGTGTGCGTATGTACGTGTGTGCATTCATGTTTACCTGTCAGGACTGATATTGCTGCAGCCTCCTGTGGTCAGCTCCAGGCATTTGCCAGACATTAATCGACAGTGATGAGCTAACATCTGCTGGATGTTTTACAGAGACGTCAGGCAGAGAATTTACAAGAAATACTAACTTTTGCAACTTCTTAAGTGTAGATGATCCACTGAAGTTGGTGATACCAGCCTTGATGTGGAAGGTCAATATTCCCAACATTCCCACAAAATCTATTCTGTTTTTACTTTTTTTTGTCATTCTCTTTTGATCCCTGAAACAAAATTTTCAACACTTATACCCCCTCCACAGGGAGCTCACTGCAGAGTCAGGGACAGAAAAGCTCAATAGCTAGCAGACATTCAGGTCAAGGACACTTAAATTTAAACACAAGTGTCTCTACTCCCATGCAACTCTGTTACCCTGAAAACAAAATGTTGCCCCATGCATGATTAGAGGAACTGACTCTCAAGGTGCTTTATTTCCATCAAACCTGCTATAATGTTGCCCTGTGTGTCATTGCCTTAAGTCCTGAGGTGCTCGGTGCCTCATTCTGCTGATCTAAAAGGCCACAGGACGGCAACTTCATCACTCTGAGCCCTGCTTCATGCAGCACCGCTCCATCTCTCTCGTTTCACTGTATCTGCATTACAGGTCCGAATCCCCCAGAGAAACCAGCAAAATCTGGGCTGGAAATGAACAAGCAAGGCTCTGGTGGCCCAGCAGCGATGTACAGTTCTGTACCATGAGCACAATACTTACAGTGCTCTTCCCTTGTGTGATGACACAGCCAAACAGCCATGGATAAATTGGAAGAATTTGTTCTCCCAAACACTGAAAAAAGGCATTTTAATGTTGCTAAAAGAAAATAATCCACTATATCGTCCTTTTTGATGCAGTTCACACATCATGTTGAAGGCTGACTAAGGAGTTTATGATAAGTTGATTAGGAGGATCATTATTGTGACAGAAGACAGACATTTCCTTTTTGCTATTTGTGATACAGACATAATTATCAGATATTAGAGACAGACAGCTTGATGTCCCTTATCTATAATCTTTGTTTAATCAGGTTATCTCATTGAGATCAAGATCTCTTGCAAGGGAGACATGAATACAGCAGTTTGAAAGAAAACAACAAAAATTGCCAGATAAAACAAAATGACAAATACATAAAAAGAAAATATATATCGTCATCATTTATTTATTTAAGCCTTGAAAACTGAACATGACCTCTCGGCCAGGGGTTGAAGTGTTGCTGCCTTTTGAATGATTTCTTTTAGTTCATTGACTAACAGAACACAAAGACGTCTGTGCCCCTCTTTTTTGAGGTGAGTGAATTCTAGATATAATTATTTATTTGTTAGCAATAATTATCTGTTTCCGCACTCATCATACCGAGCCTATTAGCTTAACTCATTGACTAGCTAATTAGCCAGCAAATGAATTAGCCTTGGGTTAGTCTTTGAGCAAGATGTCCAGAAGCCCAGCTCTATTAATGGTGCTAAAGAGAGTGTATGCTTGCCACAGTTATTGAACCAGCATGCAGCAAAGTCTCGGCTCCACACCTCTTTGCCCAATTTTTTGGATTAGTCGGGAGTTAGGCAGAGTCAGGCACTGCCAAGATGGTGATGGCAGAGCAGCCCACTCTCAGCTTCAAAACTTTAGGTTAAGAAATTAACCCCAGTTCTCTGAAACATAAGCAAGGTACCTCACTATAGGACACGCTCCCCACGCTGTGCCCCAGAAGCTTTTTTACATTACGTCAGTCTTGACTGCCAGACAGATGTGATGTCACTTCTCACTTCTTCCTCCAGCTATAAGAGCCTGACTAGCACTATCTCTTCAGTCTAATAAGCACACACTCACTCCAGGCAAGGAGGGTAGTCTGATGAGTTACCTCACTCATGTTTCAGAGAACTGGGGTTAATTTCTTGACCTAAAGTTCTCCTTCAACATTCATTTCAGTATCTCACAATGGGATGTGGTGACTCCCAAACTGCTAGACAAGCTTACCTCGAAGACTGATATTAACATAGCACATAGCCAGTTAGATATTTAGATAGGCATATCTCATATCTCTATGAGACAGTGTATGTACAGTAACATCCAATTTGTAGAACCGGGTGAAAGTGTGGGATGTTGCCCAGCTCGCAGCTGCCCATCTTTCCTCAACAGAAGAAGCAGTAAGCTAGTTAGCCTAGAACATTGCCAAACATCTGCCGGGGTGCAGTGAGGGGAGGTGTTGCAGATTTCCTGGGGAGAAACTGTTTTAATGCTTCACCCTCCCTCCTCTTCTCCTTGCAATGCTTCTGCATGCATCTGCTGGGCCGACTAAGTCTTTTTGGTCGACAGGGAAGTCGAGGAGGGTCTTCTCTTTCTGAGACTGAAGTTTAGCCACCTAACTCTCTCTTTAGTAACCATCAGGGCCATGGCTCTTCCGGAGTGGACAGTGCACTTGTGCAGACACAGGCAGCGGTCTGTCCCACAGGTTTAGGGTCGGTGCCCACTGAAGTCATGGTGGACTTCTGTGTGGGTTGGAGTGGAGATGCCAGCAGAAGTTCGTTATTGAGTCAACTTTGTTAAACATGAGAAGCAGTAATCAGCTGGTACAGTGGCTGACTGCAGCAGCTACTAAACTCATATAGCTATGCAGGGCCACGTGGCATTTGGCAACCAAATGGTTGGCTCGCTCTGTGAACTCCTTTGCTTGCCCATTAGGTACGTCTGCTATTTGATGCTTCTGAGAGGGAGAAGAGGTTTTATACTGAAGAGATTGCTTTAGATTAGGCTTTTAAACCAGTCTGTCTGCCAGTCAAGACTGGCATAGTGTAAAATAGCTTCTGGGGGACAGTGCGGGATGAAACCTTTGGGTGACATCACAGAGGCTAAGTCCATCTTTATATACAGTCTGCAGTGTGTTACATGTAAATTAAGATGTCACATACATATCTTTCTAAAGTCTTGCATATCAGATAATGTATAAAAGATAATGAAAGTTGGTTAAACATATAATATGTAATTTCTCCACATTAAATGATCTAAAAATGAATAGGCCTTTGTTATATAGTTTGTAGAGTTGTGTTCTTACATTATCCCAAATGTTTCCAGCATTTTTCATAGAGAAATACGTAACAGATCCAGTTTTAAACCACATTTTTAATTCACACTTTTTTAGATCTTGGTTGTTTTCAACTACTTTAACCAATGAAGGATTTTAGTCCTGGGAAATCTGAATCATAAGTTTTTAGAGAAACAAGCTGAGCAAACATAAGCAGTGTTTCAGTGTTTTTACTGGATTTAATCAGCAGCTCGGTTTGTTTTGGAGAGGAGGAAACCTATGCAGATAATTCAGAGGAACAAGGTGCAGCGAGGCTCACAGCCCCTTCGACTCTTCTTGTGTCCACTGCACAGCATTGGAGAAACACTGATTTTTAACATGAAACTTTTTTAGTTACTGGCTTTAATCACCTGCTCCGTTTGTTTTGGAGAGGAGGAGACCTCTGTGGTAAAAACCTCCTGACTGGAATCCTACAAGTAGGTGACTGCAGTGACTATAAAGGTGGTGAAGACAACAACTCCCATGATCCCATACTACATCACAACATCACCAGACTCCATCTTTTGTTATTGTTTTGATTGAGATTGGCAGAAAATTACATACTGTGCATTTAAAGACGATGCACTTACAATTACAGTATATATTCCAAAAATATGTGAGAGAGAACTTTAAACTAGATCTAACCACAAGCAAAAGAGCAACAAATGTAAATGGGAAGCTAGTGCTCTTTTTTAATTCTTAGCATTAGATAAAAGAAAACTTGCTTTAGAGATGTGCAGTCTTCAAGAAGATATCTTTCACTGCGGTATTTCCTGCTTTGAACATTAAAGTACATCAAATACCTCTCATATCCAGGCATCAAAAGGGACCATTCTTCTCTGCTGAATGGCACATCTTGACTCTCCCTCTCACACTTAAATAAAAGTCAAATATGGGCTACGCAAAAGTGACGATGCACAGAGGTGCTTAATGATACTGAGAGCTGTTCTATTTACCTTCGAGGAGCTCAGTTGTGCAGCCAGGCTGTGAAATGAAAGTTAAGTACCCAGTGTTTGTGTGGGCAGACTGATGTGTGAACATACTTGTGTATTTTTGTACTGTTCAGTGTTAGTTATTGTGTGTGTGCCCGTGCGCGCGCGTGTGTGTTCACTGGTGTGTAGCCAGGAGACCTGCTCCTGGCCAACAGCAGGCTTCATTATGGAGTCAGGCTGGTGGGGAGACAGAGTGAGGGGGGAAATAGTGTTTGACAGAGTGTGTTTTGGTCGGCGCTGCTAATTGAACTGATGTGTCACGGAGACTTGAGGAACATTTGGCCTCCATTTCCACGAACTCGACCACAATAGATCAAGATGGAGGCACTGGAGAGGATTAGTCACTCTAACATCTGGACCATTTTCTTAAACGTCCTGGTACTAGTCTGTATATGTAGGCATCTGTCTTTGTACCAACACATATGCCCTTCCCCTCTCACTTTCTCTCTCTCTCTCTCTTTCACACACACGCAGCTCTCCCAGTTCAATAAGAAGTATAATGGGTGTAATGATGGTAGGAGGCTGGAGAAGCATGTATCCTTATTATTCACCTACCACAGCTGGCCGGATACCACAGAGAGCCTTTTGTACCTACACACACATGCACACACACTCGCTACTCCATATACATACACACTGAAGTAAAGACATAGAGTACAATGTGTTTCACCCTCCACTCCACATCCATACATTCTTCAGTCAAAACAAGGAGAGAAGCTGAGAGTTTATGCTTCCCCAGCACTCAGACACTATGCTGACACACTCTCTCTTTCTCTCTCTCTCTCTTTTTCTCTTTCTTTATTGCTTTTTTTTTGCCCTTCTTCCTTCCCAACTTGTATCCCCCCCCAGCATATAACACTTAAAAAGTAGGCAGAAAGGTCTGTGGATGGAGACTGAATGAGGTAGGAGCTGCCTGAATCCATAACTCAGCCATGCATAAACTTATAAACATGCACACACTTCACACACACACACACACAAATCAGTGCCAAAGTGCCAGACTAAAGTCAAACTTTCCCTCATCGTGAGGTTGACACATGCACACACACTCTCGCACATACACACACAAACAGCCTGACCACTGCGTCTATACTGACCAACCAGGCAGCTTGTTTGTGCGAGGCAGTAAAGATGCTATCAAGCGTCCTCCCACCCACTCTCCTGAGCTCCAGCCAGAAACACATTACAGTGCTGCCGGTCTCAGAGCAGCTGCCTGTTAAAGGTGTTGCACAGCATAAAATCACTGCTCTCCATTTGCCCATAATGCATATCACTACTCTAGCCAGGGGGAGCGTGGATGTGAGTCGAAATCAGCAGACTAATTGAATCCAATTTTGTGTTCCACATGCCACTTGTCACATTCGACTGCTTTCCACCATGTTTTCACTTTTGGTAGATTTCTCTGAAATTGAGCAAAATGTGAGTGGGGCTGAGTGAAGAGTGCAGGAAATGTTTCCTGGGTTTTGTTGTTGTTTTTTGTTTTTTGTTTTTGTCTGTTTGTTTGTTTTTTTTGTAGGTTGGTTGAAAAGAATGATATTAATCATTTAAACAGCTCATTTTGCAATACTCTTTTTAGCCTAAATGTTTCAACAGCCAATCAAACTTTAATTCAAATATGGCTCCTTCTTTTTGTTCAGACATTCGCATTTACATAACCAACATGTATGTCTAAGATGACTTATTCGCTGCTCTGGTTCACTGAATTTCATTTGAATGGAGTTATTTCATGTGCTTGTGGGGGCATGAGTATGTTGGGGTAATGGATTGCTGGACTGGAGCTGGACTGATGTTTATTTCACATCCTTGGGTCAATTTTTAATGTATTATTCAAAACATGTAAAAGAATTCCACTCTTAAAGCAGGAGGGACTGTTATTGTTTTTATTATTATTCCGGATTTTGTATTCACATGTGTAGCCACCATAACAAGTCTCTTTTTATTGCAGTAAAAGACAATAAACTGTCCACCATCCTTCAAAATTGTTATGGATGTAATATAGTCAACAGTAGGGGGTCTCCACCCATTTTTTCCCATCATGGACCCCCAGGTGGTACAGGGCTGTTACAGGGGGCCTCCACCAAATCTTCATGGCACCACATCACCATCCAATTTCATGCAGTCCATTAGCTTAGCAACCAGCATAATCATTATCATGCATCTATTTTTATTTAATTTTCAAATAAAAATCAACCCACCATTCACATAAATAATTTCAGCCAACACACAGTCGCATACCTCTTCCTGTCCACACAAATGAATATTTAAGAGATAACACCCACCAAGTTGTACATTAAATGACTGACATCGGTTTCACTTCAGGTCTGTGTGCGGTTTTGGCCACATTTCCTCTGCGTTTCTTTTCCCCCTGTTAATTGAGTTTGACGTCCAGGTTCCTGCAAATATCAGATACTTTTGGAATTAATTTGGCAAGGTTCTCGCTGGTTTTATTGTACTGATTACACAAATAACTCTAATAAGCTCATTAGCTAAGCTTCAATGTGGATGTCCTTACCTGGAGTTTAATGCTGACACATTAATTTACAATTGCAAACCAAAACCTCCGTCATAGTTATCCACTTATACTGTCCAGTTACTAGAAGTTAATTCACACCTGTCGGGTCAATCAGGACAGAGAATTCTCAGTTGCCCATTTATAAGATAAAATATCTGGGGCGGCCTGGTAGTCAAGTGGTTAGGGCGCGTACCATGTTGAGTGCAAGACGCTCTTAGCAGGGCAGTCACCGGTTCGTATCTCCCGACTGGTCCGACTCTTTCCTGCATGTCATTCCCCTCTCTCTACCCCCTTTCCTGTCAGCCTCCACTTGTCTATAATAAAGGCATAAAAAGCCCAAAAAAATCATTTAAAAAAAAAAAAAAAAAAAAGATAAAATATCTACCAGCATTATTATATCTCTTGGACCCATCAAGTAAACATCCTCCAGTTCACTTTTTCAAAATAAATCTGTTCTCCAGGCTGTCCACAGACATTGATTATTGTAGTTTTTGTCTTTATTGAATGAACTCTGTAATTATAAATTCAAATGATCAAAATATAGGATTAAAAAAATGCTATTAACAATTCCAGTTAAGTGATTTACCACCAAATTTTACTGACACTCTGCAATTCCTCCAGACCCCCCCCACCCAGCACCCCAAATAAGCAACAGAGCTTTTGATGTTACTTCAGTCAGTGGGACATCAGTCAGTGGGACATCTCTATTACACATAAACTGACCACCTTGCTGCATATACATTATCTGTATTTGATGTGAATGCCTCGAAGACCTGGAATGAGGTTTAGCTTTAAACCCAGTAATTATCTCCTTAGCCCTCTGCATCGACACTAATCCTCAGAGAGTACAGGGAGAAACGCTTACCAGACAAGCCTCATTAAATATTTACTGTGTTTGGCCACCATCAACAACTCACACAACAAACACCCACAGATCGTTTGGCTTTCTCCTTCGAGTTCACGTCCTGTGTTGCTTTTCTGTCACTGTAGGCAGCGGCGAGACGCTGAGGTGGACCTTTTTTTTTTTTTTTCGTCTACCGTTTTGTTACTGGCTGATAATCATAGATTGTGGGCTGGTCTGTGATGCGTGATGATGTTAAATATTAATGTCTGGAGATGATTACAGAGCTAGATGGAGAGAGGCAGGAAGTGCGGTGGTGGTGACACCCTCATTCATCACAGGGCCCTAACAGAATCTAAATCCTCCCTGTGTTTTTAACCTTGGTACCCCGGGGAAGAGAGGCAGAGAGAGCGAGGGATTGGAGGTGAGAGGAGGAGATAGAAAGGAAGGCGTATAGGGAGAGACAGAGAGAGATGAAACGGTAATACAGAGGAGAAAAAGAAACAAGGGGAGGGAGAAAGAGAGCTGACACAAAGCAAGTTATGAACAGTGTGTGAAAAAGACGGTGAAAGAAGTATAAAGATAGATAGATGAATGGAAAGTGACTCCAAGAGAGTGCACGAATGACGGAGCAAGATGGTGAAAAATAGACCTGCATACTGTATAATGTATAGTGCTCTTCTCAGCTGACCTGTCAGCCTCTCCCATGTGACAGGCTGACAGATGTGCAGAAAGGAACTCTTATCTTATTTTGTCAAGGTCTGGCAGTCACTCAAGGCCTATTCAGCATAAATAAACAAGTGGTGAGGAAAATGGCAGTCGTCTCACCTTCCCTGCTCTGGTGTCATTTTCTCCAGACGTATCACTACCTCCACCTCCTTATTTATTTAGCTGGGCACAAAGGGGTCCCGAAACGCCTATTACCTACCTATTATCTTCTCAAGTCACACCATCAAATATAGCTCCACAGAAGAAGCATAATATTTCTGACCAGTAGCCCAGATTGGCTGAGGGAAGTGGGGGGAAAATATATACTCATGGCACTTCTGAATGAGACTCGCATATCATATTGTTAGAGCTTCAGTGCTGTGTTTTTCATTTTTACTGCCCAGCTCCCAAAGCCAGATGCATATGAGGGAAAGGGTTGCCATTATTGCCTTCTTTTTTTTCTTCCCTCTCCACTTCTCCGCCTCTCTCTCTATTAACTTCTCTCTGGCATCACCACCCCTCTCTCCCCTCCTCCATCCTTTCCCCTTGGTAATAAATTAAACTTGACCAATGACCTTTTCTGCCTGACTTGTTTGCCTCATGCCATGTTTAGCAAGTGGTCTGATGGGAATGTATCCTTAGTCGGTGCGTGCTGGCAGGATGACAGACTATGTTGGGGACAAGCAAACAGGGCTGGGTTGGTTTGTAAGGATTTTTTTTGGAGAGGGTTGAGTGACACTGGACCCAGCAACATACAGTGAACCAGCCAGAACT
The DNA here is from genome assembly GCF_046630095.1 of Trachinotus anak. NCBI lineage: Eukaryota > Metazoa > Chordata > Actinopteri > Carangiformes > Carangidae > Trachinotus > Trachinotus anak. The sequence goes on from NW_027273860.1 coordinate 12,046,440, forward strand.
GGAATCAAGAGGCTTTCAAGGATGAGCAGCAATGAAAGCTTTGAAAAGGCTTTTTATTTCCTCATAAAATAAGCTGTTTGAATTCATATTAGTCACTGCTGAGAATTTCAAAAGCTATTGTCCCGTCCATTATTATGCTTGGGAAATATACCAGAAATTTTTGTCTGAGCTAGCTTAATTATTGCTTTAATGATTTGTGATTATTTCTACCTACGCAAGACATGGCAGATTCATTTGTCTGCAAACGTACGTGCAGTGAAATAGACCAGAACAACAATGCAGTGAAATATTTCTGTCTCTGTTCCTGCAGGAGTACCAGTCATGCAACACCCTGCCCTGTCCTGACCTGAAGAAGACCACACCCTGGACTCCTTGGACACCCGTCAACATCTCTGACAATGGCGGGCACTATGAGCAGCGCTTCCGCTACACTTGCAAAGCTCGCATCCCAGACCCCAGCCTGCTGGAGGTGGGCAGGCAGAGGATCGAGATGCGCTATTGCTCCAGTGACGGATCAACCGGCTGCTCCACTGACGGTGAGGGCAGAGTGGAAGAGACAGATGGTTTCTCTCCCACTGTCTCAGCCTCTGGATGTTTCTGTTATCTCACTCCAATTGGCTTTCTGCGTCTCTGCAGGCTAGTTACTGGCCTTCTCGCCTCGAGCCATTCCTTCTTTCTGCGTGTCTGTTGTTCATTAGATGATTTTTTCTTGCCTTCTCAAACTTTTCTGCTCTCCACCCTGCACAAGTTAAAGGAGCACTATCTTAATCAGCTCTCATGTTTATGGTCCCATGCTCCTCGACTTTATCAGTGGATCAAAGCATCAGACGTGTTAATGAACTTCCAATCCACAAATCCGATCAGCAGTTTACAACTAATTTTAGCACTTCCATGCTATCTTTCACACACACAGAGACACAAACACACAGATGCATGCACAAAGTTCAATTACAGCTTTACAAAGAATCACAAGCACACATTCTTTATCCATCATCCCAGATATTCCCTTTTGCCTGAGTCGGAGCACCACACAGTCTCAGTCAACCACACCCCTGGTGAATTAAATGCTGTAAACGTCTGTACAAACAGGCTGCTAATTGACAAGTTGTTTATGTTGTCAAGTGGAAGGAAGGGAGACAAGCAGGATGGCACCACAACACAGCAAACAGGCTTCACATACAGATGCATCAGTTAATGTTTGTATATAGTTTGTTGCCTCAGAGGGAAAAGTTGTTTTTTTTTTTTGTAGAGCTTTTGAGTTAAAGCCTTGCTATGCTGAAGCAGCCTCGCATTGCTTACGAGCTCATCTATGTCTCTGGGTGGTCTGTCGCTACACCACTCACATGCCACATGCTGCAGTAATCACCAAGGTTACCCTTAATATACACTATCAGTGGGGTTTTCTCTCTTTTGATCCCTCTCTTCTTCCTCGTTTCTGGTTATAAATCTCTGTCTTTCCTTCAGCGCTGTCGCTGGTACAAGTTGTTCTCCTCATACTTTGAAGCTGACGCTTAAATGTTCCTGGAGGGTTTTAAATGAGCTCTGGCAGGCACAGAGAAAACCTGACTGCAGACTCAAAGCCTGAAGAGAGTGACAGCCACACATCCAAGACATTAGTGAACAAAGACTTCAGCTTTAATAGGTCTGTCTTGTTTCTGATTAGCAGGGGGAAGTAACAGACACAATGTGTTTCATTAGAGGTTGTCACCAGAAGCTTGGCATCAGATTAGCTTCAGTGTTAATTACACCAATTGAAAAGGGAAGGCTGTGGTTTCAGCAGTCACTTTTGGCAACGTGTCAGTCTGTGTTGTAGGATGTAAGCAGCCTATAGGCTACAGTGGGCAGATGGTGATGTATGAGTCGCACTGTACAAGCTTCAGATCCATTCAGTAACTTGAGTGTAAACATGGGTGTTGTTGTTTCGAGTCTGCTATCAGGAAAATTGGGAAATACTGTTAACTAAGCTTATTGATGTGCAAATGATGTACCAGCAGTGCTGCAGGTTACCTTTAGACCCTTTTTTTGGAGGTTATAATTTGCCTATTAATAGAGACAGACTTCATTATACACTCTGTGCCAAAGATTATCAACAGCAGCGATTTGTCATGATGCTATTGCACTTTATATGCCACTTATATTGGCATTTTAACTAGATAAGTAATTCACATCGCTGCAGGCAGTGTTGCTGGTCTACATTCCCTCAAACCATGGCTCTGTGACTAAAACTGAATGATTTTATATGAAATCAAAAATGTATTTCTCCACTCACTTTTCATCAGTGTTCAGTGAAGCTAATTTCTTTTCATGAAAACTGGTTTACACAAAAAGTTGTTCTCTTTACCAAACGTTTGAAGGAAGAAACCTCAATATATAAAATGAGACAATTTCTTCATCCTCAAAAACAAAGACCGTTTTTCAGTCCATTTGATTGAAAAGCAGACCTACGTGTACGTGGCCTCTGCGCTGCTCTCCACTTGTCCCAGGTTGATTGTTCATCTCCAGACTTCAATATGATTCACTTCTCAGAGGAGTTTTAAGTCATAACTGTCAAAAAAGAGGATTGACTCCAGTGATTCACTTCTTCATTTCTGCCATTATCAAACTTGCCATCCATCTGGAGAGGATTGGTGTGTGTATTTGTGGGTGTTGTGTGGGGGCGGGTTGACGTGCATCTTTGCCAGTTTTGTTAGTGGGTGGATATGTGCGTCTGTCCGTGAATGTGTATGCGTGTAGGTGTGTGTGTGTGTGTGTGTGTGTGTGTGTGTGTGTGTGTGTGTGTACATGACATTTTTCCAATATGTCCACCTCCCACTGTCCATCTCTCGTCGATGCATGGGGAGCCTGAGCCCTGGGGGCAGCAGTTAACTTTTCTTAAAGCAAGAGGCCATCACGGGATAATTACCGCCACAATGTTGGTGTGTGTTGATGTCCACAACCTGGGCTCTTCCTGTGAGAGCTGCTATGAAACAGGTTGCCATATGAACAATGTTGGGGAATTGAGTTAAAAAATATAATCAGTTACTCATTCCATATAACAGACTTTGAAAGTAATTTATATTACTTTACTAATTACTCAACCCCAAACATAATTTGTACTTTATTTGTTACTCTACCTACTCAGCCTTGCTCCATCACATGCATCAAAGAAAATGTATTGCATCCAGTGACCACATGACCACTCCAGAGAAATCTCATCCCATCTTCAACTAAAGGCTTATCAGCTGAATGTAAGCAAAGCTAACAGTGGCTAACAGTGAGTGATCCATTTCTCTTATTTTGGTAGAGACTAACCACTTCCTCACACCTCACACATCTGTGCTAAGGTAACGCATCTCACAGCGGTCTGTCCTCTGAATACATGGGAAGGAATTTGATCTCAACCTTCCATTAAACTCCCAGCAAAACAGCAAGCCAGTCGACCCACAAACTGGTAAATGGGCATTACTGGGATTTGTAAACCTAATGTTATTATTTCAAAATTCTTTATTGTAATCCTTTACTAATACTAACACTCAGCAAAGCCATCACGTTATTGGAAAAGGTAATGCATTATTGTATGTGTGAATGCATTCTCATCTCTCAATGAGATATAACAAGTCAATATGGGAAAATATGCATCGAGATTCTGTATGCAAATAAAAACAGATGCTCCTCCAAACATCCTTAGCAATCAGGAAAGAATCTTTTGCTGTCTCTCTGTCCCACTGATGTTGCTTCCCAGATACTCAATAAAAAGGCCATCCTGACGTCTTGTCTGAGATGTTCCTCATCTCTCCCCTGCTCAGGCAGCATGTCACCATGTTTGAAGCTTTGAGCATCAAAGCTATCAGATATGCCTGACATTTGAGGATTTGGATTGTATTCACAGACGCAGCACATGTTATTGACACACACCTGGACCTGCACAGATATGGAGAATTAATCCCCCATCAATAAAGGGAATAAATAGATGTTTTGAGATATACTAGTGACTTTCCCGACCTCTCCCCAGCGTCTCTCCTCCTTTGTTTCAGTGTCTCTCACATTAAGATTTCTATCTGTCTTTATTATGAGAAATAAATGATGAATATATAATTTAACCAAGCATTTACAATGAGCTTTTATATAACATACTGACTTGTTTCGTTTCAGTGATCATGGCTTAATGATAGCGATGAGTTAATTACTTAAGATCTGTAGTGATTTAAAGACCTCTCCCGTCATTCACACCCAGTGATTAGTCTTGTAGCAGTTGTAGTCATTTTTTCTTTTTATCATAATTCACATTCCTGAATGAAAAAACCAACATTTTAACATTTGCATAATTGCCTGTACAGCTATGTATTTTTAAACATCCTTGAAGCAAAAACCTATAGACAATTTATAAAACATGGCCTGTCCTTTTTCCACCCATTACCTGACTTGTCTCTTCTCTCAATAACACAGTATACCTTCATATAATATTTACACAATTAATACCACAAGGGGGTTTAAACAAGGCAATTGGTGTTTGCATATTCTGTACATCATGTACCGTGCCCTGAACCAGAACCAGAGGCTCAGTGTCTTGCTCAAAGAGACCTCATAATCATGTCAATGCAAATGGCCGTGCTAAACCCCATCCCTCCTAGACACAGTTACTATCTCTGTCAAGCATTAAATTCTCACATAGCACATGTAGTTTACAGTGATAACGGTTGCAGATGTCCCATTTGAAATTCTTAGTCATTTTTTTAAACAACTGGTCCTTGATTTCCAACAGTTGTACAGGAAAGCAGTAACAGACAATGTTCTCATCTGAAATGACAACTGTCTCCAGAGGATTTTATCTATCAATCAAGCTAACAAGCAAGTAGATCAGTGTTAGCTATATGAAATGGTATGTTTGAAAGACAAGTCCCCCCCCATTACTATTAGGACTGTAGCTGGAGCTAGTTTAACTATATTATATACAGTAGTGCTGCAGTGCAGTTTATAGCAGTGCATCCAAATTTCTTCTGCATGTAAAATGTTAATCTGTGAAGACAATAGTATCTAAAGCTGCGAGTGGAGTAACAAGTTAAATATTTACATCTTAACTGCAGTGACGCAAAGGTTTGAAGATGCCAAATTTTACCCAACCAAGTATAGTACAAGTACCTTTAATTCATACTTAAGTACATCACTCTGTATATAGTGACATTCCTCAGTATATTACATTACCTTAGTTATTTTTTTAAAGATGGCCAGGGAGGGTACGGTGCCAGGGGGTTAGATCCATTGAATTTACAGTATACCCACCTGCCCAGACATTGCTACATCATTGCTTAGGTATGACTGGAAAATCATTGTTTGTTTTCTTTGTTTAAGAACTGTCAGTTACTAAGTAGTAGTGTAGCTGGAGTTCACCCTCCCACCAGGCCTCAAACCACCACCTGTCTATCATTAGACAACAAAAAAATTCTGCGATTAGTCACTCCTGCTGCTGCCATAGGCTAGCCCACTGCACCAATAGACCATTTCAATGATATTTTCTGCAAAGCCACATGTCAGTGAAACAGATATGCCTGCCTGATTTAATCGATATCTCTACATAATGTGAAGGAAAAGTTCAGCCACGCTAGTTTTATGATGCAGCAGAAGTAATATTGAGTTTCAAAAGTTTTAAATTTAGGCATTTATCCTAGTTTTTTTCCATTTGCATCTCACAAAGGCAGAAGCAGACGCACGAAGAGAAAAGAAAGCGCTGGAAAGATGAAAGACATTTCTGTAGAAGCTTGTGAGTTGGTAATTTTACTGGCTTGTGTCGGTGAGTGATGGCTTCATTTTTTCCCTGGGAGAAACGGTGGTGTGTCAGCAGCCCGATGTGTTTCACTTCAGCTGATCTAGTATCAAGGCCAGGGCCTTCTCATGGGCTACAGATTAGTTTCTCCTGCACGGATGTCATGAGCAGACACTGAGTAGACACAGGACAGTGCTGAGGGATGGCTCTGACGGATGACAGCCATTCCAGTATCCTTATTGTCTTTCTGTTTCTTCTGCCACCCCCCACCCCCCACCCTACAGTCAGCACTCTCTTTTTCTATGGCCACAGTGTTTGTCAAGAAAGAAGCAGAACTAGTTGAACTAACAAATTAACGCACAGTTTATTAAACTGATAAAGCACACGTCTGGTCTCTGTGGTGCCTGTTTCTATAGTAAAAGGTTACAAAATAATAAATGTGCAGTATTTTCAAATGTAGACTTACAGTGATTAAAAAAAAATCCTCCTGGTTAAATTTAGGCCAAATCTTCATTAAACGTGGGCACATGTGAGGGTGTGGTTTTATTTCATAAAATAATTTAAAAAATGAAAATACAAAATATATTGTATATTTCAATAAATCAAATACAGTAGGTGACATTTGTTTAATTCTCTTTTCTCCTTCTGCCTGTCTGTCTCTTTGTCCAATCACTCGTTCCTACCCGATCTACCTTATTATGTTGAAAGGCTAAAATGGTGATAGCTATTACTGGCTCTTTTATAGAATGTAGCTGTTAGCAAGTTCTTGACAAGATCTCTCCCTATGTCTCTCTCTGCCTGTTAATGCTCAGTTAAGTGCATTACCCGTGACCTCTCCCAGATTACTGTCAGACAGACAGAGTTCAAAAACCTTACTGCAATTATCCTTGACACTAAATTTGTAGGGCGCCATTGAACTGTCAATGACACTCTGCCTGTTTCATTTCTGTCCCCACTCATAGGGTGGCACAGACTTTGGTGACATAGTGTCAACAAATTAGCAAGCCAGCGTAGGCGATGAAAAAAAAAAAAAAAAAAAAAAAAAACACTGCCTGTCAGAAAAACCCCCACTTTGTTTCCACAAAGCCACACCTTGCTCAGCATGCCTGCATGAAATCATAGCTCTTAGCTCTTAAAAAACATTATAACAGAAGGGTTTGATGGTGTTTTCTAATTAGGTTTCAACAATAAAGATTAATAACACCCAAGCAAAGTTTCTTGTCTGACATGCTGGGACTTAGAGATGAGCCTGTCTTTGCCTGTCTTCTCTGACATTGGTTCACTTTCCGCTTTGTTGGCTTTTCTTGACCAATCAGACCAGATTGTGCTTCTGAGTAGAGAGCTGTGCTGTGGTACTTCAAATTACCAGGGAAAAGGAAAGGGCTGTTTCTTTGATGGAAGCAGGTTTCCTTAGGTAGAAAAAAAAATCAATCCCATTTGCACTGGTTGTTGGCAATTTCAGGTTGTTGGAGTTGGCTCATTCTTTTGAAAGCACAGGACAAACATGCACTTGAAGCTCACCACTCTAGCCAGCAGTACCAGCTGTTTTTTTGTGTTACCTGTGATTGTATTGGCAAGAGGCATAAATGGAGAGAAATTGTTCTTGAATTCTCCCTCTTGATATTTGCTTTTTCTACTGCGTACATGACAAAATCCAACAAAAAGCTGGTCATGAGAGCTCATATGCAAGTGTACCAAGGTCAAGTTCAACACCAGCCAATTCATACCGAGGAATTTGGCATAGAACAATAAAGGTACCTGAAAACGTTATTTGGCTTAGTGAATTACTTAAAGCCCCAGTGCTTTGCGTATTTAAACACATTAATGTTAAACTTTATGTAATTTATATTGTTCCCAACAATTTTCTAAAGCATACCTTGAAGTTTTAGACTGCTTTTCCACCTTCCAACCAGCCGCTTGCTTCAGTTCATTTTCCCCCCAGTACAAAAATCTACTCTCAGAGCTTGAAACCTGCATGTGGAAGGCAATCCATCACAGTAAACATGCAGTTTCTTTAATTTTCTTGTCAAAACTGTGTTATTGTTGCAGTTTGGAGCAGCAGGGACCATTTTCACACTCTTTCTCTCTCTCACTTGGCCGTGCATTCAAGGGCAAATTGTCAGCCAGAAACTGGAAATCATACCATGCAATGCTAAGTTACATTGTCAAAAAACTCAAACTCAAAGATAAACAAGAAGCAATTGCGGATAATGTGAGAACAGCAACATGAGTTTGGTCAATAGTTACTTTGAAAGGTTGCTGTTTAGCAGCATAGAAATACAACTGTAAAGTGGTGTTTAACCTACTAGAAATATTTTTTTCATTTAACCAATAAACACCAGTAAGTAAACAAACATGGCTTATGCTAGCAGAAGGTCTAGTATCATGCTTTAAGTCCTTATATTATAAGCCCAAATATTACAGACAGACAGTGAGTAAAACACCATCCGTCTAATAAATCTCTTTGTAATCAAATCTGTTAGTTGGGAATGTGTTTCAGGAGAGGACACCACAGTATTTAAGTGTGGGCTGGGTTTCTAATCCTCGTTCAACTCAAGTAATTTTAAGAAAATCCCACATTCAGTAACTCCCAGGATGACTACCAGGTTTGCATATTGGCTGTTTGTGTCTCTGTGTGCATTTACATATACACTGGTCCCTCATTCTGGGATGGGGCTTTAATTGCACCCATACAAACTTTCAGTCGGCTCTTCCACGGATCATCCCTCTGGAGGGTTTCTGGGTCGACCACCACTTGACAGCCTTCAAGACAGCTTAGGGAATACTGTCATATCGTGCTATAGTAAGGGACCAGAGCCGCTTATTTCGTGGTTTTATAAGGCGTGACGTACAGTATGCAAAAACAGCTATACATTTTTTACAAATATGAAGTGTATGTACGAACACATGCACATTAAAAGAAATTGGATCCTCCACAGGGAGGCAAGTAAAAGAGACGGAGGAGGGAGGAAGCAGAAGTAGTAAATGTGCAGTTAAGAATCTAGGACAGGGCGGCAGAACCACTTCTTTCTCTCAGTGTGGTCCAACGTTACTCTTGTGTCGATAAAACTTTGTTCACACATGACAGCGCATCTCTCTTCACTGCTGAAGGTTAGCGATTTTTCCACCTCTCTGTCTCTCACGTCTGTATGACTTAAAGCGGAGTTGTCTCTCCGGTTTGCGGATGTCATCTCATCTCCATCTCTGCCTCTGTCTCTCTCTTTCCTAGTTCCTCTTTTCTCACTTACATACAGTACATTGGATTGCACAGCATTGCGTCTCTGTGTGGCCTCCCAGAGTCCCCATTCCCCTTTTTCCCCACATGCATTTGTCTGTATTGTACACGCACACACAAAAGTTCATAAGTTTGTTTACAGTGTGTTCTGCCTTTGAGCTGGGTGTGAGATTGAGAAAGCGGAGGGAGGAGGGAACTTTTTCCATGTCCTAGTTTCTTTGCAGTGGGGACTATTGGATGTCGCACTGTGTCCTTCTTAGTTTTGGCTCAGCCCAGCTCGTCAGGAGAGCGAGGATTAATTCTCTCCAGCTGTGTGTGGTTCTTGTGCAGATCGATAAATCCAGTTGCTACCTATTTGAGAGGGAGGGCACCGCGCTGTTTGTTTCAGTGACAGGAGGGCAGCCCCTGTGATGTAGCATTAACAATACCCACAGAGTATTGGTGCAGTCTCGGGCCAAAGCTAGCATAATTAAGTGTTTGCATTTGTACATACCTGTATTGAGGTGTGCATGGACGTTTGAGCATATGTGCATGGATAAGGTTCTTGTAATGTGTGTGTTTGCATGTTTGACAAGCATCATTATGAAGTGCTCCATTGCCTTTAGAGCAGCAGTCCAGTCTCTTGTGGCTTACAGAGGGCTTGATAAAGAGTACAGGACACTGTGGCAGGCGGGGCTGTCCGTGCCACTGCCTGCTCAGAATCGATAAAGAGCAGAGGCCTCGACAGGCCTGTCAGAGCTCACGCCAGCTTGATGCCAGGATGAGCCGGCCTGTGCTCTGCCAAGGTCGGCCGTAGTTATGAATAGGTCGAGGATATGCGCTAGGTAAACACACTGTCCTCTCCGTGAGAATACAAAGCAGCGGCGCCACGATAACTGTCAGTGAAAAGAGCGCGCTGACAAAACAACGAGGCCAGGTTGGAGGACAGAGAGGCAGTGAGACAAAAAGCAAGAGAAGGTTAATGTGAAAGAAAGAGAGGGAGGAAGAGAAGGATACAGAGAGGCAGTGAGGAAAATAGATGAGATAGTGATAAAATAACAAAGAGAAAAAGAAAATTCGAGATTAAAAGGAGAATCAGACAAAGGAGGGAACTTACTGTGGCATGGTTGAGTGAGACTCAGGATCCAGATGTGCCTCTGCTGTCAACATGAGGCAGAGAGCAGAATAACGCAAAGCAGAAACAGTACAGATACAAAATGTACAGACTTCTATTGTTCTCTGAAAAAGTAGATAATAACCCAGTTTGTTAAATGAGTGAATCATCAGAGAAGTGCTTGGACAGTGACTGCAATTCCATTGGAGGTGATTATTATTCTCTCAAACAGATGAGTTCACTCTTTTCATTCAGAAAGGCCAGAAGCTCTCTCTCCCTGCTCATTCTGCTTGCTATCTCTCACCACAAGGCACATTTCCACACCGCTGATTAATGCATGCGGTAATTAGAGTTTAATAGAAATTATGGTTTCATATTTCATTAGGAATCCTCTATTCGACTCATTCCAGATGAGAGTACAAAGATTAGTCAGCTGATGTTTGATAAGCGAGCATGTTCACATGTTGACAGGAGACACTCAGCCCTCACTGAATCCATCTTTAGAAAATGACAAGAGGTCTGTGAATAATTAAATGATGAATTACATTTATACAGCTGAATCCATAAATGTGGATCTATCTATCTATCTATAGTGTTCCACCAGTTAGTTTATAATGAAATCTGTCAAATCTTTACAGTATAAATTCATTTCAAAACGACACATAAAAAGAGGTGGTCACGGCTCCTTCAGCACAATTCGAGCTGAAGCTTTCAGAGCTGTAAGAGTAAAGACATTCACAAGCACAAAGAGCTGTTATTGACTCTCTGCCCTCTTCTCTGCAAAACAAAAGCAATGTCACGAAGGGAGGACAAGTACAGCAGGGTTTACAGAAATGCAGTCTTAATGATGATATACCATTGGTGTGAGATACTGTAGAAGTGTCCGGTTGTTTTGACCAGAGATTCACTATTATAGTCTTGTCTGTTCTTTCTGTACCTCACAGGTGAGGTGCTTCGTCTCGGGAGGATCTCAGGCCACACGGTGAATGGTGGCTGGTCATCCTGGAGTTCCTGGTCCCAGTGCAGCCGAGACTGCAGCCGGGGAATCCGCAGCCGGAAGAGGACCTGCAGTAACCCAGAGCCCAGGTACGGAGGTCAGACCTGCCTGGGGCCAGCACAGGAGTACCAGGAGTGTAACATCACCCCTTGTCCAGGTAAGAAATGCACACATTTACACATGCTACAAGCCGTTTTAGCTGGACATTTAGAGGACAGCGCAAGATGAGAACATTTGCGAGGCCAGGAGTCAATTATTCAACCAGCTCTCTTCATTTACACAAATAAATACACGCTACTCCAACCATACTCAAGCTATGTTTTTCCTTGATTAATAGTTAAAGAATAACGGTGACAAAATAACTTACCAAATCATCAGGAAACACAAAAGAAATCAGTTGTGGATAAGAGGTGTGATGAAGACCCCAATTTACACCAGGAATCAAAGAGAAAATCCCTGTGGCGCTTCAGTATGTAATTACATTGCTGGGCAATTATGCTGCCAGCAATGGGAGGCCTTATTCTGTTGTGAAAAGCCCTGAGACAATGCATTTTCAACACTCTTCTAGTAGAAGACGGCAAGAAGAAGCTTTCTAATTAAAAGAATACTCTGTCTGACAAGGGAAGTAAGCTGTCTAAATGGAAATCCAGTGCTTAGTTTGGCATAAAGCACACCTGGTGTCCAGCACATGCGCCAAGCAGACAAGCAGGACGTTGTCTCAGATGATTATTAATCAAGCCCCCAGGGGAAGGGCTGAGGTATCGCTCTTAAAGCCCGGATCTGTGCGCTTTTTTCAGCACCCGCGATCTGTCTTCATAAATGCTGCTGTGCTGCAAGAAAGCGAAAGAGACAAGAGAGTGAACAGCCATCAATACTATTTTTACAGCCTGTTAATTCATTCAGTGAAAGTGCACGCCATTCCGCTCGCCAGCAGCTTGAGCGTGGCTGCTAACGGGGTATGTTGTTAACAGCTGTGAGCTCGGATGAAGACTTTGGATGGATCTAAGAACATTTGCTTTATCCAGGAGGGCTCTGCCTGCATGGTCGCCCCAAGTGTTCCCCTTGAGTGAAATGTGGAGTGAATGCACTTTGATTTTCCTGCGCCACATCACTATGCTAATACATGTAGTACACCCATTCAGCGATGTTGACTGTAATAATACCATAGCTACAGTATGTTGATGAACAACTCTGCACTCCTGTCCCCCAAAGGAACTGACTTAGCCCAACTGGAGTAGCAATGAATACTAATGCATACTCAATTAGCACCCCTCTGAAATTGAGATGTTATTTTGGGGGATGCAGACCGTGCCGGTAGACCAATCGTAATCCTCCCCTGGCTAATCCAGGGCTTTTTTTTAATGTGTTGGTGTACTGTGGAAGAGGAGAAAAAAGGCGTTATGCCTACCATCCATCTGGTTTGGAAACAAATGAATCCGTGTTTTTCTTGTGTCCGTGCCTGAGATGAGACGATCCGTCATTGAGGGCCAGGTATCGACTTACGTGTCACTTTGTGATAGAGAAATTACACTGAGATGACAAAAAGCATCAGCAACTTCAATTACCTGCACACTGCTGCCAGCCATCCTCAGGTCTTTAAAAGCAATTCTCAAGTGATTCCAAAAAGGGAATTTCTCTCTGCCACAATGAAGTGAGGTTTTATCCAGATGATTGGTGAAGGATATTTACCTCTGTTGTAATTCATAGCCAAAGATAGCCCCCATTTTATTGTTCTTTTTCCTCCTCTCTTTTTATTTCTCCCCTGTCACATCCTGTCCCGCTATTCATGTATTTATATGTTTTCTTTGTGTGTTTTGTGTTTTCACATGTATTTAACAGCCAGTTGTTTGCCAGTTGGCACAACATGAAGGGAAGAACAACAACAGCAGATTGCAATGCTTCATTTGTCTTTATTAATCAGAGGAGAGACTATTGAGTTCAGGTGTGCAAGGTGGATGGGGGGGGTTGTCAGGCATTTTCTGTAAAAGCTGGATGAAGCACACTTCCTGTCGCTTCAAAACACACATACACCCATGCACACATATTCAAATTGCCTCATATTTTCACGTCACGCGTCGGTGTCTGAAATGGCTTGGAATGACTGCCAATCACTTGATGTTCAGAAGAAATTGTCTTTTGAAATAACCTGGAAACTATATCCTAGAAAACACACATTTCAGGGAATATTCTCCTAGAAACAAGGAACTATGAAATTTAGAGACTATTTCCTGCTCTCCTGCATCAATTACAGAAGTAGAAAAGTTTATACTAATATAATCATGCAGTTTTTTTTATCATTAACATAAACAATTGAACACTGATATTCTGGGTTTAGTGGACGGCAGCTGGTCGTGCTGGTCTTCATGGTCCAAGTGCTCTGTGACGTGTGGAGGGGGACACTACATGAGGACACGAACCTGCAGCAACCCCCCGCCAGCCTACGGAGGGGACATCTGCCTGGGCCTGCACACTGAGGAGGCACTGTGCAACACACAGGCCTGTCCAGGTACACACAGACAGCCCCACACACACACATACACACACACACACACACCTCAGTGATAAGCAGCTTATGGCCCCAACACGGCCACCAATCCATCACCGGTTCATTGCTTATTTTCTTTAGTCTCTCTCTGCCTCTTCAGAGGACACTCATGCATGACTAATATGCAGCTGAGGACTCACACCTAGTTATACAGTACACACACACTGGACAGGTTGTAAGACATGCTGTCATTGTCGTTTCCAGAGAGCTGGTCCAGCTGGTCGGAGTGGTCCCACTGCGACTCCAACGGAGCCCAGCTGCGTGTGCGTCACTGTGATGTCCTGTTTCCCACTGGAAACCAGTGCTCAGGAAACAACAGCGAAACCAGGCCCTGCTCTCCTGACTCCAATTTTATACCAGGTGATCACACACACACTTATACAGTTGCCCTATGTGAGCACACATACACTTCTTATCTTTAGTAATGTCTTGGGCACTCATGCATGCCTTAACACACAAGTTTGAGTACACACACATTCTGCTTCCCCACCACCATATGCCCACAGTGGTAATTCAATTCATTTCCAAGAATCCTGTGATAATGAAATGCACTATTGATCCCTCGGAGGGACTTGTCTCAGGTCAGAGGTCAGGTTCAGTGACAGGGCAGCACTTTTGGGGATGGTTGGTATTAGTGTCTTGCTCAAGGACTCCCGAGTGCGGCAGGTGATTACACGGGGGCGTGAACCCGGGTGCTACACAGTCTCTCTACTCATTCCAACAATCCTGCCGCTATATTAGTTTCATTATGAGTCACAGAGTCTTGTGAGGCCATGCAAAAAGCACTTACACCAGCAGTTTTACTTTTTTCAAATGTTAAGGGAAGAAATGGCTTTTTTATGCTGTTTTCTGTACCTGGTCATTCAAGCATATTTGTCTTTTCTTTTATTTTTTTATTTTTTTGGCATCTGTGTTTCAATTATGATTTGCCTTTTAATAATGAAACTTTAAATTTTGATTAATTATTAGATTAATCACAGTTAAATAGCCAGTGTATGGGAACTTTTCTGTGAATTGTTAACAGTGCAAATCCAGCAAATTATTAAATGTCAGCAGGCTTCTCTTTTCTAACCAGTAACCTTCGGTTTTGTCAGTTGAAATGACGACTGCTGCTGGCAGAGATGCAGCTATCTAGCTAATTATCTAAAGTTAGCTCCACCTCCAGCCGACTTTGTAATGTTTCAAGCTCACTAAAGTTTAAAACAAGAACCTAAAGGAGTCTTTAGTCTTTAGCATGTGCTTCACCAGTAGCTTTATATAGCTATGTACATGCTAAGAGACTGAGGCTAAAGCTGCATGTCCCACGCAGAAACTTGCCTCAACCAGGTAATGATCCATTTAGTAGACATGTAAAGTTAAATTCATAAAAAACATAGTTCTTGTATTACAGTATAGAGCTCGTTAGTCCTAGTATTATATTATTAGTATGATAAGGAGAAATGAAATCTCAGACTGTTACATGTTTGGTAAAAGTAATGATATCTCTTGTTTCTGGGGTTGCTGGAGTATTAAACTTCCTGAAATACAGTAAACACAGCTGCTAAAATTAATGAAAACCTTAACAGCTTCCAGGATCAGCTTTCACACTGTGGGGAAATACTCAGGGTTTGAACAGTGGGGGGGGCTGGGGGAGGGTCTGACCCCCCTGATGAAGGCTTGAACCCCCGCCCCCCCCCAAAAAAAATAGGTAAAAACAACAGTTCAGGTGGGTGGAAACATGTATATATCCTTACGATTTCCGACACCCCTAAAGTGGACCATACCATTTCTTAACCTTGATGTTAGTTGAACGTCTCGTCTACCTGCCTCACTCCATCAGCGGCTCACGGGGGCCGGAGCCCGTACTAGTTGAGCTCCGTCTCCTTCAATATCATAACATCATATCTGACTTTTTATTTTATCACCCAGAAAACCTACTTGCGTCTTAGTAGCTTATACAGTCTCTAATGGCACGAATAGCACAATTTGAGACTCAGTAAAATCATTTTGCTCCATGGTAAGTTTAAGGTGTAAGACACTGACAGTGCATGGACAGACAGACAGAGCAGCAGCGAGTTCTTCAAACCATCAGAGCAAAGTGATTTATTCCATAATGCTAATGTAGCTAAACTAATGTAGTTAAGTTAGCCAGACATGCTAGCATTTGCATCTTAGCTAAGAACCAATGTAAAAACTTTTTATATGCTTTTTTTTCTTTCTTTTTTTCCCCCAGTTCATTAAACTTGTGCTCATGTATATTTGCATTTGGGAAGGTAAAAAATTAGCACCACCTTCCAAACTCTTTAAATAGCCCATGCAGCGTGTTTAGTATAGTTACGACTGGATTTTTACTCTTCGGCGAGGGGTTGTGCAGTTGTTTAAAATTACTCTTTGAAAGACTGGAAGACAAGAAAGTCTTCTAAAAACTAAATACATACACACACACAAACACATGCACACACATGCACACACACACACACACACACACTAGTAGTATTGATATCTGCTTAGACAGGCATCTCCCTATTGATAGCCAGTAATGCGAGACACTCAAGAGCATTGATCTGTGCTACCCAGAGATCATTAAAACTTTTAACAAAGGATGTTCATGGTATTCACATTGTTCCACTGTGAATACTGCAGCTAAAAAAAAATGTATACTATACTTGGACAAAGTATTTATTCATGGTTAGAGTCTGGGAGTTCTTAAATCAGGAATCATTAATTATGAGATAGAATAAACATTTGATTGAAACATAAATTTGTAACCTTTCTGTCTTAATTAGCTGGGATATAATACTCATGAAAACCCTTCACAGGTCTTTGTAGAAATACCCATTTGCCTTTATACCTTATCATCCATCCCCTTTAATGGGAAAGGTAGTCCATTAAGGTTCATTAGCAATGTCTTGTACTTCATTTCCTATAATGAGAGCTGATACTTTTCATAAACCACTCCAGGTACCACAGCCATGATTAGCTCATGGAGTTTTTACGATAATCTGGTTCGTGTTGAGTACAGCTCTCATCTCCACACTCACCTTCAAGGGTACAATTTGTCACGCTAACAGGAGGGTGTATGATTCTTGGCCCTAATTCTGCTGCCTTTTGCTATTTCTTCTCCTTTGTCAGAAGTCTCGATTGCACGCTCCAGTCAGGAGGAGAGGCGCTGTGGAGGTAATTTATATATATGTGTGTGTGTGAGTGTGTGTGTGTGTGTGTGTGTGTGTGTGTGTAAGAGACAGAGAGAGAGAGAGAGAGAGAGAGAGAGAGAGAGAGAGAGAGAGAGAGACAGGGGAATAGCACCAGGTATTGCACATGTACAGCACCTTGTGCAATAAGACAGCTTTCCAATCCTAAGACACTCTCATTCTCATATCTGGAGGAAGTCTACATGCTCTCTATGAAATGTATTTATTTTCTTCAATGTATCACTCTTCTCAAACCATAAATGTCAGCTTTCATTTCAAAATAATAATATCTGCATCTGAAATGCAGTGTGTCTCTGCTTGTTTTGCCATCTTATAAACTGTAAGTACTGCTTCTGATGATTAAGGTCCAATTAATTCATTTCATCTATACAATAAAATCTAAGTCTTGGAAAACCTGATGCATGACCAACACTGTAATTTCCACAAATGCAGTTTGATTTTGAGTGAATCAGTAAAATCACTTTTAACTGTCTCTTCTTACTGTCCAGCAGCAGCAATCCTAATATCAGGATGTCCCAAGATGATAAAAATGCAGACTAATTTACTGCAAGTTGCTCCGACTGGTACGCCTGCACTCAAAGCAATAAGCTATACAGGGAGAAGCAAGACTTTAGAGACCTTTTGTGCCTTAAGTGTTTGCCTCTTAGACAGGCTACTGAGTGCTCTTACTATTATTATTTAGCTTGTTGGAGATTGTATGCAGTCTGCAAAAAGCTCTACACACTGTTCACAGCAGTAACAGCCAAACTATCAGTCTCTCCTATATATGTTTTTGAAGCTAAGTCGAAAGAAAACCCTCTCGATGTAGAACAGTCGTTAATAGTTTATAGCTAATCAAACTATATTTATAGCCCTTGGTTTGTCTTTTCTTTCAATTTAGTCATATGTTTATGACTAAAGTTTAAAACATAATCTATTTTAAATGAATGTAGATGCTATAGACTACCACAAATTATTATAGAACAAGAGAGAAAAGCTACTATAGAGCAAGTATATGATCTAATTAACTGCAAATTGCTTGATGTGGATGTCTACAGAAATAACAACTAACAAATAGCATTCTTTGTTTTAAGGTATTTAATTTGTTTGTTTGTTTTTTTTTGTTGTTTTTTTTGTTGTTGTTTTTTGCATCCTTGTGAATGATACAACTAGAGCTTCAATGCAAATTTGCCTTTTTAGAGAGAAAATTAATTTGAATGAAGTGCATCATTAATGCAATTAATGACAATTTCAACAGTATCTAAATAAAAGCTGCATATTGATACCAGATATGAACTGGGCATAACTTCTGTATTACATTGGCTTTGGAAATTTCGATCTGTGATAGTGTAGAGAAAACAGAAGGAGAGGATGAAAATAAAAACAGTCCAGAAGGCTCTTTCTATTACCATATGAATTGCAGCTTCAATTACCCCTTCCACTTGTGTGAATTGGTAGAGAATTACCCCGAGTCACTCTCTCATCACTCTCTGTCCTCCTCCCTCTCTCCTTTCTTCCAGACTTCAACCTCTTCCACATGATAGCCGTGGGGCTCAGCAGCTCCATCCTCGGCTGTCTGGTTACCCTGCTGGTCTACTCGTACTGTCAGCGCTACCAGCAGCAGTCGCACGACGCCACCGTCATCCACCCCATCTCAGCTGCGCCACTCAACACCAGCATCACCAACCACATCAACAAACTTGACAAATATGATTCCGTGGAAGCCATTAAGGTCTGTGAACAGGTTTGCTCTGGGTTCACTGTGGGTCATGCTCAAGAGATATCCAGATGTGTAGAGGCGAAGCAGCAGCTTTGTAGCATTTCTTCGCTGTTTGACTTAATCAGTTGATGTCACACTCCCACTCCGAGTCAGTGAGCAACGGTTTGCCTCTTCCTCTAGTGTCAGTTGTGATTAAATACACTTCTTGCTGCATGAGTCTCACTGTCACACCACCTCCTGTCATGCACTGACACTTTCCAGTCGTGTAACAGAGAGGCAGTTGTGCGTACATCCTCTCCCCGTGTGCTCCTGTGTGTCTCAGTGTGTGACTTTGTTCTGTGTCAGTGGTCATACACTGCTTTCTCATAACATGCTAATGCAATTACTTATCGGTGCGTGGGTAGGTAATCAGCAGAGAGCCTCTGCATCTGCACATTTCCCTGTTTAGATGGGTATTTGTTTCATTATTGCACGCAAAGTGCAAATAGTTGGATGCACCAGAGCCAATGACAGTGATCCAGCTACTCTCATGGTACAAACAGCCTCTTATCCACTGATACATCAGGCCTTTAGTGCCAGACTGAGCTGGTGATTAGTGCTTGTCCACTGCTACTCCACACTCCAGCTGGGCTTTTTTTCAAGGATTCCCAGTGCTCTGTATTAAAGGGTCTTTCAACCACTTTAAAAGCCTGTGCAATTTTTTTAACCTAAAAAGGAGCAATGAATCTAGTAGTTTTTACACTAATGACAAGTTATAAGATAGTCTGGCACTAGTTGGCCACTTACAAGCTGTTGCAGCTACATTTCTTACTTTTGACAACCAGCTACGTAATATTTAAGTCACAGTGTTAGAGAATCTAAAATGACTGTTCACTAAGCCGTTAGCCTTGGTTACTGTTACAGATGTTTTCCAGTCTCCTACCTTTCAGTGCTGTTTCTTTATTCACATCCTCAGCTGTTGAGGATGCTGACTTTTTACAGCTTTAGCCTAATTTAACGTGATAATATGTACTTAGCAATCATGCGTATTTTTATATTTATATCCTTATATTTGTTATATTTAATGCAACCCCATTTGGCTCTTGTTTAAATAAAAACAATAAACATTAAGAAAGTAGGCTGATGACTGAGTTTTCAACAACCGTTAGCTTACTAAAGCTACCTACTTAATGTTGCTACACCTGTTGTGCTTTCCTTTTTCACAATGTAGATATGCATTTTACACCAATAACAGTGGCAGATTTTTTCCTAAAAATCATCATAATTTTTCATTTCATTCTAGAGAAGCTTCTCATTTCCAGCTGACGACCGACAGTTTTGCTGACTGAAATGAAAATTGCCACTGGCAATTTTTTGAGCTGTAGTTAGCTAGTTAATTAAGCTAATGTTGATTTCATGTGACGTTCGTTTGATTTCTTATTTCATGATGTTGTGCTGAGGCTGAAACTGGCAAAGTGCCGAGCATCCTCTCCAACTGATGACACAAAGAAACACCTGATGGTTTGCAGCGCACAGCTAGTTATTTGTAGTAGTATTATACATTGAAAAAGTAAGTAAGTAGTTATTTCATCTAACATGACCCTTTATAGCTGCTTAACTTGCATAAATATTTTTTTTCAATTTTAACATGTCAAGAGAAAAGTCTTGGGATGGGGACTAAATGATGAGATCGGTTAATGTGACACTGTTTCGGGAAACTTCGGCCAGTTAATTGGAGTTCTGCCAAATCCAATTAAAGACAGGAACGAACAAATGTTCAGGTAACTCTGATAGCATTCACTACTGATTTAGTGGATGTGATGAATCTGAATCTGGCTTTTTTAACTCTTTGAAGTAATGCTTAGTTATTAAGCTAGTTAGCCAGACATGCTAAAATACATAGCTTACTTTTGCAGATAAACACACTGTTTAATCTATTCCATACACTTTTGCTCGGGAGAGAAATTTAGCGTGCGGTCAGTAGGCGATCCTCCAAGTTTTACACCTTAACTTACACTAAGTTTGGTATTCAACTTGATTTTACAGAAATGCTGATGAATCAGCATTTTTTAGGCAGGTTTTCCTTTTGTTATAAAGTGTCTGATGTCAGAGGAAGTTGTCAATGTCTGATATATTTTATAAATTATAAGTGAGCTCTGTTTGCTAAACTACTTCACATATGAGTGTTATGTAAAACTGCCAGAGTGAGAACAGAACCTTTGGCTCTGAGCAAACATCTCCAAATGTAATTTCATTGCAGAATAAAGGTGTGAGGAGCATTCATCTGTCATGCAATTAGAGTCAGGAGCATAGAATATAATTCAGTTAGTTCAGTTGCGGATTGAGGCGGATATGAATATAGACAGCCAATGTGAAAATACAAAAGGAGCTGCATGACAAATGAGCACTATCTAATTTTCCAAAACCACATTCTGCCTCTAACTCTCACTCACTGAGGCTAAACAGTTCACATGTCACAGTGAATTTTCAACCATTAAGTCTACAGAACAATAATATGCCTCTTTTGAGTGTTTGTAGGAAGGAATGATGATCACCTGATGCCATATTTTACACTTTTTGGCTGAAATTCTGATGTTGATGGCACATTAGTCATTATTATTATGCACGAGGTATCCCTTCATGCTCATTTCTTGGCCAACTGGAGTGTTTCCAGCAGTCTAGTTAACGATCACAAAAAAGTCACCATTTAGCTGTAGTTTTATGTACAGTTTACATTTCCAGGCTTCCTGTTAGACAGAATATGGCCGTAGGGTTTCTGTGAGGATGACTCTTGCCCATTCCTCTCCTCCTTGCAGCCAGATGTGTCGGTACTCTTGCCCTTGGACGACCCCGCCATGCACCAGCCTCTCTCTGCTAACATGGGGGTGTCCATGCGTGGCCTGGAGATATTCTACTAACCACTGACCTCTGACCTCTACAACATCCCGCCTCTTGATCCCCCCAACAACTCTTTGACCCCAACCACTACTACTTCCTCTTCCCCACCGTGCCCCGCTCTTCCACTTCCTGTGGCACTTCCTGTGTGTGGCAGGTTGGAGTAAAGCACTCTGGTTTCTCTTTCTCTGCTCAAATCCCTTCATCCCTCCATCATGAACCCCCTACCCCCCTCCCTCCCGGCTTGTGAGAAGGCAGTGTATCCCTCCCTTATTTTTCTCTTTCAACAAGTGCCTCCATTTGCATTTTTTTAATGTTTGTCTTTCTTGTTTTGACCTATATTTTTACTTGATTTAATGGGTTGAGACAGAAAATTCATTGTGATTCTCTTTTATTATGCTCCTCTGTTACCTCTCGCTCACTGATGCCACTTCATAGTTTAAGCAAATTTTTGTTTACAGCTCCAAAAACTCAAATGTAATCATTCTTCAGCCAATTAAAGAGGTTTAAGGCAAGGAGACAAAGCAGATGATGCAAACAAGTATCATAGCACAGCTGTTTAAAAGCAGCCATGGGGCCACCTGCAGAGACACATAACCATCTCCAGGGCTGCGGGAGTGTTGATTACATTCGCTTTGTGTGCAAATCACATAATGGGAAAGAAGCAAATATATGAGTTTTTTCATCCAGCACATTTGTTCCCTATCAGAGTCTGTCGGAAACATCCATCAACAGCAAATGCAGCATCATCAAGTGTTCAATTACGCTGCCCCAAGGGACTCCTAGCGCACACAGTCTATACAACAGACTGGATATGAACACATCCATTTGCCAAATTGCTGATGTTGTATTGAGCATCACATCAGAAGCTCATTCTATGTTTACCACGTCACGCAGGGACAGACAAGATGCCCCTATGGCACGTCCTTATTGTTTAACAGAAAAGTGACTCTCTCTTGATCGATTTTTATGGCTTAGATTGTCCTAGAGGACCAACAATCCAACAGCCATAAAAACTGCTGATGCTGGGTATTAGAGATGACAGAGGTGGACATACGGACTTGCATCAAAATAATTTAGCCCCGTGGCGGCTTATCCTTTTTCCAGCCTGTTTGCAACTGCTTTGACCTTGCTCTGTGAAATGTATGTTTCATTCACTGAGTGGCCTCCCATTGATTTGTGTTGCTCTTTTTTATCTTTTTTTTGGGCTAGATGGATTTGCTTTTACCTTGCCATCTTGGCTGAATAATCACTTGATCCATGTGTCACAAAGTCCATACTGACTCCTATCCCTTTCTCCTCTCTCTCGTCTACTTTTTTTTTTTTTTATCCACAGGCCTTCAACAAAAACAATCTGATTCTGGAGGAAAGAAATAAGTACTTCAACCCACAGCTTGCCGGGAAGACCTATACCAATGCATACTTCGCCGACCTCAATACCTACGATGACTATTAACCTTTGATTCACCAGTTCACACTCCATACTATAGTGGGAACACAAACCCTATCATCTGTTTTGACTCTATTCTTTTCTTTGTGCTTTGTATTGAGATTCGTGACACCATGCGTGGGATAGTCCCACTCTGAGACTCTATGGCAGCTGGTATGTAATGAAAACACAGACACACAGTATTGCCAACAGAGGGAAACACCCACTTTCTCTCAGGTGCCTTGGGGTACACTTGGAAAGCTCAATTTTTGGGGGCAAAGCTTGCCTTGACTCTTGCAGAGGAACGGACAACTAGATTTCCCGACGTGGACAAAAAGGGGAAAATCAGAACTCAACTCAAAGAGACTGTGAGAAATGTGATCCCTTTTAACTTTCCTGTGACGCCTCTAAAACAGACCTGTATTTGTAATGAGGGAAATAACCACAAAACCGCTTTGCATGACTTCATCTGACGTGTTTTCTCTGTCGTTCTGTTTTGTTTTGCATGATTGATCGCATTCCAGGGTTTGGGGACTTGCAAGCAGTATCTTTGCTGGTCTTAGGTTCAGGACTGGTTTTGGAGGCTATAAAAACAATGGCTGAGATGATGCCAGGTGATTTTACCATTTACTGCTCCAGTCCTTGAATCAGGATGTAGATATTTGAAGCCTGTGGTCAAGTTGGTCTTTTTTTTTTGTTTTGTTTTGTTTTTTGTGTTTTTTTGTTGTTGTTGTTTTTAGTTACAGGCTCTTGCAGGGTCTAGCAGCTAGCGGTGATTGAACTCAGTGTAAAACCTTTTATTTTGTTGTTTTCTTTTTTTGCTTTTAAAGGTACATATGTTTTTTGTACAGGAAGTTAAGTTCAAAGCTTATGTCTGTAGTTTTTCTAAATACATTTATTCAGTGTCTCAAATGTTTAAACAATTAAATATTTTCTTTTGAAAAGAAAAAAAAAAAGTTTATGTGAATTCTGGCAAGTAATCGGGAGTATTCATATCAGCCTGCATCAAGTTCTTTGTCACCGTACTTTTTATATTTTTTGTAAAAAAAAATAATGTTTTTGAATTTTGATAGTGTTCGCTATTCCTTTGGCTTCTGAGTTAAATATGTATTTGTGAGAGCAGGATGTTAATGGCATTTACTGTACAGATGGAGCGTAGCAAACACTATTTTCCTGAACCCCAACTGGAGTGCAACCCATAAACTATAAGATGAAATCCATTCATCAAGTTGAGATATTTCTGTTCAGAGTGTATAACCAAATATTAGGTTATTCAATGATTCAGTTGCAACTAACTCTTTTTACATGTCTGCTTGTGTTACTGTGCATAAATTAAAAACTGCTTCGTACACAAATGACTTGTCAAAGTGTGAGTTATACAGATTCATTTTCATTTGTGAAGCTTTCATGTCTTTGATCTTATTTTTTTTTTTTTTCTCTGGCTCTTCTGAATGACCTAAAGATGGCTTCATCTTGAATGAAAATAGACTGTGATGTAACACACTTTGTAACAAGTGTGAGACACTTTTTTCCAGTGCGGTTTGCTCTGACAACTTTGGAGACTTTGATATTCCTCAAGCAACAACACTGTAAAGCCACTGCACCTTAAGCACACACCAGCACTTCATAAATCACTCAGAACTAGAGTAAAAAGACTCCCTCCACCCACTTTTAAAGGAGTCTTCGGCAGGGCCCCGTTGTGACAAATGGCATCAGCAGCAGTGGAAGGATACCTGAAGGATACAAATCGCATGAGGCAGCAGGGTAAAGGTGGAAGGGGCGCTGTCTGATGCCCAAACTCTAATCTGTATGATGGGGTGTAACACCACACACCGTGCTGTTCTCCATCAACCTTCAACCTGACGTCCCATCTGTGTGCAGAGGGTAATGGAGGGGGTGTTATTAATCACCCCGCTGTTTGGTCGGTTGAGTTTGAGGGTGGTGGGTGGGGGTTGCTGATCCAGCCCAATGTACAGCCCAGCTCTGTCTCACTCCAGAAAATCAATCTCTACTGACTACATTCTTACTTCCTGAGAAAACAATGTAGCAACAGACACTTAGACGGTCGTGGATGTACATATAGGGGCTATAGACAGTGGATGCCTGTGCAGGTGTGTAAGGAAGTGTGTGTTAGAGATTGGGAAAGTGGTGTGAGCAACTGAAAATGTGTGCATTCTTCTTTTAATATTGGTTCTCAGAAATCATTTTCAATGTGCAATATATATAAACCAGCCATTTGTTCCATGCCGACTGCACCAAACATTGATTGATAATTCACCACTGTATGCACACATAATGTCCACATATTTCCGGCTCACATACGCACATCTCCAGCCAGCAGAACAGTGCACAAGCTCTCTTCAGCACTTTCATCTCTCCATGAATTTGCCAGCATCATGAGCTACGCAGCTTGTAGTCAGACACATGTGACATTCCACTTTGACAGCACAGATGAGGACAATAAATGACTTTCCGAAAGTGGCATTTAGGGACTGCTAAAGGTCACAGCTAAAGGTCACAAGAGCAGGGCTTACGGCTGTCAGAGAAACTGTGTGAGTGCTTGCTTGTACTGTATATAAAGAAGTCAAAGTGTCACTAGATGTGACTCGCAAGATAAGACGGATCACAATCTGCACCATCTGTATGTTGAACATTTTATTGCAACGGCAACAGCATTGCTGGTCTGACCACCACTTTGGTCCATACAGAAATATCTCAACCACTATTGGACAGATTGCCATGAAATCTTATGAGCACATTCAGGACCCATATGATGAAGTCTACTGACTTCGGTGTCAGTTGCACTGCCATGAGGTTCTTATTAGTGGTTTCGAGTGAAATGCCTTCATATCTACAGGACAGATTGTCATTATGTTTGGTGCATATATTCATGTTGTCCTCAAAATGAACTTGAAGAATTGGGGTGATCCCTCAACATTTCATCTAGCTCCATCATCAGATCAAATTTTTAAACCGCCCTATACTTTGGTTTATGACCAAAAACCGCAAAGATAATAACGTTCCCATCAGCTTCAGATTCAAACACAGAGTACTCTGTGTTTAGTGCTAATTAGCAAAAACCACAACACACAAAACTGAAATGATGAACATGGTTAAACATACATGCTAAACATCAACAAGTTGGCACTATGAGCATGTTAGCATTTAGCTCCAATCACCGCTGTGCCTACAGCAAAACTGACAGCAATGATCCTAATTTTGAAGGGTACAAATGTTATTCTCTAGTATAATCTCTGCACCCATGGCCTTTTCTGAATATTTGTTTGATTGATACCCATATTATGTTTGAATTTGAATACAAAGTACATTTACTATAAATAGCCTTTTTCATATATGAGCCAGGTTTCTCTGTGCATGTAACCATTTTGCTCATGAAGCATTCAGGAGCTCTGTTAATTAGCAACCTGTACACAGAGGCCTCTGAGTGGCAAACAAGGTGAGTGAGGGAGATTGTTCCTGTCAGGCAGGTAACAGAGCGTGAACATCCCATTAAACACCTCTTTTTACTCTCAAAGCCACATTTTCTCTCATTCACATGGATCACTGTGATTCATACTGACATTTCAGCACTTCCCTGAGCAGATCCACCACCCTGCCGGCACAGTAAAATCAGCAGGATTTGTATACAAATGCCTCAGAATTACGTCCCCAGATTACAAGGGGGCACTGCAGCTGCTGATGTTGTTCAGCACCAGTTGATAATCCAGCGAAAACTGTTTAGTCATCTGTTAACTGCAGAGGTAATCAAAAGAAGTTATTGCCAAGTCTGGGGACTGGACCCCGTGCAGTCAACACAGTACATTCTGAAAAATGCTTTCATGGAGAAAACCTACTGACGAATGTATTCTGTTGTGCAGTGTTTGTATGAGCTGGGAGAAGTGATGGAAGTAGATGTAGACTAAACAACCCCAGGAAAGACTGAAGACTACTCGACAATGTATGAGCTGTCATGAAATGCTGTGTTTTTTGCAGTAGGAAAATTACAGTGATTACCAACGCCTTGGGAGAGGGGTGGGCTGGGGTGGAGAGGTTACAGTAGGTTTATCTGTACACAGAGATGTGAGTGCTGTACTCACACAGTGCTAAACTCTCCTTAGAGCTCTGCTGAGGTGTAACTTACTTTACACTTCTCAAGGTCTGAGGCCCTGCTGATTTACCACTGTCTTATTTGTTACTTTGTTAATAGACTCAACTCAGACAGATGATTCTTTAGTACATTTGACTGGACTTTTCCCATTGGTCATTACTCCGTCAAAATGATTTTGCACAAACATTTTTTCTATTGCATCATCGAGGATACTTTCATCAGATCAACAACAGTTTTCATTTTCAGACACCACTAGCGCTTTTTGTCAAAAAAAGCACCTAACAACAAATCTAGCGACTTTTTTGACAAACCCTGGCTAAAATTAGCATGCTACTGCAACACACTAAATCAAAATGATGAACATGGTAAACATTCTACATGCCAAACATCAGCAAGTTAGCATTTTAAGCATGTTAGCATGCTGACCAGCTGACACTAGGCAGAATGCAATAATATGACACGATGATGTCATCAATGTGCTGATTAGTGTATGACGTAATTTGGCGACTGATCCAGCAGGCTTGAACTGCTTTCCCTTGAAAGCGTTTGTTCCACAATAGTTTTCATCTATGTCCTCAATTTTTGCACATTGATACATACACTAAACACTACATACGAGGTGTTGAACTAGTCCTGTTTTCTCTGTGCTTGTATGTTTTGAGGCAAACATTCCTTAATACAGCTTCAGTTCAGCTTATCATCACTGTACTGTGCTGCATTCAAAGCAAACGGATGTGAAAGAGTCAAAGCAGCTCTAATCTCTAAAACCCCCTTTGCTATAGCTTAAAGAAAAATATTTTGCATATCAGACATCTTCGAGGCAAATTGTGTTTTTTTCTGTTTTCTACTATGAATCCTATACTTATTACATTATAATCTATTGTTGGTGTAACTTTACAAGTTTCCAGATAGCACAGCAGTCCAGTTTTCTCTGTTTCCTGCACAAACTCTACTTTTTCTTCAGCCCAGACAGAAGGAAGCACAACTTCCAGCAGTGCTCACTCAGACAGATATGTGTGGGTTGATAGGAAGCTGGCACGACGCTGCCAGCTCCGATATGCCAGACTGAAGGATGAATGTCACCGCAGGCACTAATGCCAGTTGAGAGATGCCACCATAGATTCTACCCCAAGACATCTGGAATCCCAGGTGCCTGTCCCGCTGATCCAGGTCTCAGCTGCAGGAAGCCAAGAGTCCTCATGGATGCCAAGAGCCCTGCAGCACCAGCCAAGCCACACTGAAGCTTATCAGCTCCACCACAACCCTTTATGGGCCTATTCACCTCAATCAAAGCTGTTATTTAGGTAACGAGCCAAGATGGCGGATATTGCTGCGCTCCAATTACCCACTATGTCTCCTCCATCTTTCCCTGCCAGTTTCCCCACAAGCCCTGATTCTCCTCAGCAAGCCCAGCTGCTCTGGCATTGCTCCGCTTCCTTAGTATCTGTATGGAGGAAGACCTTTCAGAACAGAAGGGCTCTGTCACCACTCGATTCACTCACAAGGGCTATTGATGAATGTCATTCTGTTTGGTACAGAGGGTCTTATCAAATGTGGAAAGGTGTCTCTCATAGTGCAATGACAGCAGCAACTACTGATCTCCAATAAACCATAGCAGACCTTTTTTTAAATAACATGTTGGTTATGATGATTATACAAGTATGAAAACAGCTATAATGATAATGTATTCCAAATTCATGATCATTTAACATCTAAAAAAGCCATCTGTGATGAGGATGAACAGTTATAAAATCAAGTGTGTTATTCTGTTGACATGGGAAAGACCAAAAAAAAACAAACAAACAAAAAACAGGTACAGGTAGCAAGCCTGCTATCACATTCATTTTAAGCCACACTAGCAGCATAGCTCTGGGAATGGCAACATCTGTATGTCAATTGTTTGACAGACTGCTTTGGCCCAGACTGAAATATCTCAACAGCTTTTGGATGGATTGGCATGAATTTGTACAGACGTTCACGGTTCCCAGACAATGTATCCTGATTATTCCAGTGACCTCGCAACTTTTCCTCTAGTACCACTATGAAGTTGACATTTTTTATTTTTAGTGAAATATTTGACAACTATTGGATGAATTTTCTTGAAATTTGGTACAGACGTGTCCCCTTCAAGATCAACGTGATCACTTGGGTGATCGCCTTTTAGCTGACGCCACTATCAGGTCACAATCTCAATTTGTCATCGTGAGCATGTTGACATAAGCGTTTAACTGAAAGTGGAACCTCTCAGAGCCCTAGCATTGTTTTAATCTTGTTAATTAATTTGTTACTGTTTTAATTTGTGCTTTACAAATAAACTTGAGTTTTGTAATTTGCGGCCTGGCACAAAAATTTCCAATGGGAGGAATACCATTTATTTTATCACATCATCTTTTAGTTTTAGTTTTTTGTGAGTTACTT
Organism: Trachinotus anak; assembly: GCF_046630095.1. NCBI lineage: Eukaryota > Metazoa > Chordata > Actinopteri > Carangiformes > Carangidae > Trachinotus > Trachinotus anak. Next base: position 12,075,769 of record NW_027273860.1, read on the forward strand.
AATAAGCATCTTGGCAAATACAGTGCATAACAGAATTTAAAATCAGCATTTATATTGCTCACTCATAATAGAAGTATAATCTCACTAGACGAATTGGAAAGTCAAGGCAAATTTATTTATATAGCCCTGTTGAAAAACAGAGCAATTCAAAGTGCTTAGCACATCTTTGATCATGTGTGCCTACGACAGTGCTTTTCATCTCTAGATGATGACTGCATTAAGGTAGTTAAAGATTGATTTAATCCAAACAAAGCAATCTGTTTTGTTGTTGCTTTGCTTTCGTTAACAGGAACAACAATAGACCAGGTCCTTAAATTAACCTGTAGTTAAAGCTTAACTGCACTTCTGGGTTTTTCACCAGACTTAGTATCTGGTGGACAACTGTATGAACTTGGAAACTTATTAAATATATATGAACAACAGCAGTAGCAGCAAGTGATTGCAGCAGTTACAGCAGAGCTTTCAGGTGACCAGTGCAGCAGTGGGTATGGCAAGAGTGACGGCATATGTATATCACCACAGTGAACTGGATATACTGTACTGTATGTTGTAACGAGAAGAGTATATTGCAGGCTCATGGTTTTCTGCCTGATCTAGCTTTGCTTCATTGGCTATGTCCTATTTGAATAATACAGTATATTGTGATTTTTGCATATTTAGTACATTAACAACAAACATTAATAATAATGACAGATTTCTGAACAATAAAACAAAACAGCTTACTTGCTTGATTTTTAGTGTGGTTTTGTTGGGCACCATGTGATCCCACAATGCAATGCACAAGGAAACAGAGGAGCTACATGTGTCTGAAATTAAAAAAAATACTTTACAGTATTGTTAGGATAGAACTACAACAAAGCAATTGAGATCTACCTTTAGGTTTATTCTGAGATACTGCACATTAGTCTTCTGTATCATCTAAGGAAAATGAAAAACGTACTGTTCTTGCCAAGTAACAAATATAATTACAGTAAGTGCTAGGAATAGTTGAAGAAGTAAAGTGGTAAATGATGTTTTAAAAGAAAAAGAAACACTACACTTTCAATCTTTCATTTTCATTTTTAATTAAATGTAAAGGTTAGCAGATTTTGGTAATTGGTAATGCAAATTCCTCTTCATGAGTGAATAAGTGACTTGTTCAAAATGTTTGTCTTAGATTGAGCTTTAATTTTATGATAAATTGAAGATTAAAAGTTTTACAAAGTCTGTTAAAATGCTTTAATATAATTTAGAAAATGTAACCCCTATAGAGTCCACTAATTAAACACAATGAGTCATAGAAAAATTAAGATGTTGTCTTATAATTATCTAACCTGAAACTTAATGCCTTGCCAATCATTCAGTGAAGTAAATTATAAGGTTTAAGGAGCATTCTTTCACCCTACCTGTTCTTGTTTTCTCTAGGTCTCTACAATTATCTTATGGAGTTGCACTTGAGTCTCAGTGGTACTCTTATAGAGTGGCCACTTCTCTGCTCTGTTGTCCAGGTCTTTCTCACTCTCTGTCCAACACCTCACAGTTCTGCTGATAGCACAAGAATTATAAAGAGGGGAAATGCACAAACTGCTAATATGCATTCAACAGATCCATTCAACATACCCAACAATATAACCTATTGAAAGTAGCATCATAGCAAATCGAATGAAAATATTCATGATAGCCTTGAGCAGAATTCATTTATGGCATTTCTGAAACTAAAAGATTTGAATCAATATTTGAAAAACAAACAAAAAAAAAAAAACATAAACAGCAGTGGGAGTCATATAAATGCATACCTTTACACCAAACTTCAAACAAACCAAAAGATTTACTTTGTGTTCGTTTCAGCTTTTACATCCAAATGTCCAAATGTTTCACTGCAGAGCTGACAGTTATGAAGCAGAAAATATGCCCAAATGCCTGTGAATCACTGTGGATATTATTTCTGCATCCACAAAATCAGGATCCCATTTATTGTCATCTCAGAAGAATAAGCAATTCCTCAAATGTGACAGAGTGAGATTTACGCTTCCCCTCATCTTTCCTTATGTGCTTTTACTTCAAGTTGTCATTTCTCACATACTTTTAACATTACTTTTGACACTAGTATAAGAAATAGACCATTGCATTTGTCTGCAGTTAATATTTCTAACATAAAAAGTACCACACTGTGTGATTGTTGTTGCAAATAAGAGAGAGTGGCACTGAGCATGCATTGCAAAGCAATGCAAATCCATACCCCCAATACAGGAACATACTCAGATATAGTATCCAGTATACCAACTCATATCAGAAAATTATTTTAAAAAACAAGAACACCTTGGTTTGATCTTCTTCCTGCTTTCTTTTCTTTGCCTGTTCTTGTGAAATTAGGATCCCTGGTTTAGTGTTCCCAAAATCTCCAGAGACTCTCCATACAATAAAAGGCTTGAGGTTCCACCCATAAACATTGTCACTCTTTAGACCTTATCATTTCAAATATCTTGAATTATTCCTCCTGATAAAACCACTCCAGTTTAGAGGAGCCGCTTTCTGCCTGTACCAGACACCACTAAAGTAGTGTCTGGTACATCCAAAACTGCATTGATAAAGAGAAAGAAAAAAGTGGGCTGAATGAAAATGGGGGGAAAACCTAGCTGTAGAAGAACCTAGAAGAAAGCTCAACTAAGGACTACAAAACAGAAATCAGACAACTGAGATTTTTCAGAAATATTATTGATTATGATAAAAACAACCCTGGACTGTTTGTCTTAATTATAGATAAGCTGTTAGGCACAAGTCTCCTGTTTAGATGAACTATACACCCATGAAAATTGTGAAGAACTTGCAGTTTTCTTTCACAACAGATTTATGGATCCAATATTTCTACACTCCATCCAGATCTACTGCTCCTCAGTGCCCTGCTACTGTGTTCACCTTCTCTGCTGTCGCTATAGAGGAGTTTTTCAAAGGTGCTTTCAATAGACCATATTCACACGGCGGCCATTTTCCTCTGCAGCTTGCTGTAAGTGGGAAGCCCTGAACACTTAAATGTCTCTGAATAACATCCTGTGCAAGAATGGCGAGACGGTCGAAAAAACTTGACTTGTTTACCAACACTTTCCTTTGACCATATGATATATGGGCAGATGAATTTGTCAGGTTCCTCAAAAGGATTCAAATAAAGGATACAGCAACTGGACTGAAGCTTATGCTTCAATGTTAAAGGTAAGACTGGCCCACACTTGAAACTAGCTAGCACACGTGAAGTTTGCAACTGACACAAATGTCGTGTTGGCGCTACTGAATTTGTCAGATGACAAATCAATTGACTGGAAAAAAGCAAGGTGTAGTTGGAGACCCTGTCACATTTGTCTACAAGTTGTTAGCAGTTCCACCAGAGACATTTCAATTATTATTCTAATATACTGAAATCATTGTTTGAGGCTTGAGCTCAGTACATGCGTTTTCCTTCTCCAGCTCAGTCATTTTGTTCTTGGTGGCCCCCCCCCCTCCAGCTCTGCTCTCTGCTCCCCCAGCTTCTTCAACACGTTCCACAGTTCAGTTGTCAAAAGCAGAACCTTGCTCCTCTCTTCTTCTTCTGCCTCAGCCTCAGTGTTGCTCACTCATCTCCAGGTTCCTCAGCTAAGGAAAAAAATGCCAATACCTTTAAAGTAATTAAGATCTTCTATCTTGTTTGTTTACAAACAAAACTCAGTCTTTATGCTAAGCTAACCAGCTGCTTGCTGTAGCTTCACCATGAAAGCTAATAAGCATATTCCCAAAATGTAAAACTATTCCTTGTGTTTCCAAGAATAATCTGAACCATGGCTCCCCTCAGTATTTATTAGATTTAAAATGTGGTGAAATAGAAGAATAAAGTAGCAAAGACTGACCTGAGACATGCGAGATATGTCGGACAGATATGATTTCATGACATCATTCCTGGCAAAAACACATCTTTCCTGTTTTAGGGAAGACAGGATTTCAACCCTACAGGTGTAAATGATAACATTCATATATGTAAGCGGTTTCTACTTTACATGTGACTTCTGTTCAGGGCTGTTTAGTGGCTGGATTTCATCTGACATTTTCCTTGAATCCCCTCTCACTGACCAACATTATTTGTCTCAGAGTTATGAAGAAGTCTTTTTTTCAATATCATTTATCCACACAGGTTAAAAAGGTTTATCATATATTTTGTAAAAAGACAGAGAAGGCCTCATTCCTAAAAATATACACCTGCAGTCTTTATTAAGTATTTGAATGTTTAAAAATTCAAGTTAAAGTTCTACCACCATCTACTACCACAACACTAAAAAAAGATGCTTTTTTATTTCCCCATAGACGCTGCTATTCAATTCTCATTCCATTACAGCATCTGCTATCCTGCTGGTTTGCTTTTTGCTGTAGCACAGAGCGAATGACTAAAACTATGAAGACTGACGTTGACAGTTTGGCTAAGAATTTTAACAAAAGACATTACGCACATTATGGTGTTAGGCGAGGACGTCTGGCTGTGAAAGCACATTTCCACATTTACACTGATGGACGGAGACAGGAGAGGTAATATTTGTGACTTGTAGGGGGTGGACTGATGATGCATGTTCTCAGATTGATGCAGCTGTAATTTCATAAATCCCAAACTCATTATAGGTATACAGTATAAAGGTGTTGGTGTGACTGTATCAAACCTAAACAAAGCAGTATTAGCATATATAGCTCCAGGTGTCATTGTTAGTGTTTGATTTTTTCTTGTTTGGCTCACCAGATGGCTGCAGTTTATTGAATTAAGATCATTCATATAGTGCCAGGTTAGTTGTCAGTCACACAAATGCAAACTCATTTTTCGTCATATGCGCTATTGTCTGTGTGAAAGCCTTAAATATTTACAATTTATTGCAATTTCCCATGTGGAAAATCCACCACATCCGGTGCTTAAGAAGGTTTAAATAAACAAAGCATTTTCAAATATTATTTGACCCAAGTGTCACTCTTAGTTGTGGGAGCATGAAGCAGCATAGCTGATAGCTCATTAGTGACAGAGTAGAGGTCAGGGTGAAAATATCTGCTCTCATCACCTGCTGGATGACAAATGAAGCCCTTCATGCGCCACAGGAAGTTAGGAGACGAGACAGAGAGAAAAGAAAGTTACAGGAAGAGATGTCGACAGATAGAGGAGAGCCGGTGGTGGAGACGGATCCGAGCAAGAGAGAAAATAAGACAGAGGGAGTTACTCGTATTATTGCCTCTTCTTGGTATTGTAACATCTTTCATTTTTATACATTATAAAGTTTTTTGTTTTACTGGTGACTTTACAACAGGGGACCAAACATCCCTCCAAGGTATGGTTTGTCTGTTTGATTAATGAAAGCACTCAACACAGACAGTGAAACACTTTAGGGATTCATGCTCATAAGAAAATTGATTACCTTTAACTAGAAAACAATGGAGAGTGAGGACGTGTAATGACTGGGCACCTGTTTTGCTTCACGATCATTACAGAGTCCAGGAAAGCAATCACCATGTTTTGTAAAACTAAATGAGAGTGAGAGTAAAACATCACTAAAAGACACTCATTTGCTCCTTAGAAGACTGATAACTTGCTTCATACAACAAAATTGAACATTAATATCACAGAGATAGGAGACTAGTTCCGCGTTGAATTAAATGAGGCCTAGTTGCACATAGCCACATCCTTTTCTTTCTAACTTGAATAACTTTGCAGACATATTGAAAAGAACACGTGTGAAAAAGTCATTCACAAAAACTCCTTAGAGGATTAATCAGCATTAATTTGAACCCTATTGTACCCTACACAAAAACAACCAGTAATTGTCCCTCTCTACTTTTTTACACCTAACAGAATCTGGCTTTACTGCTCCGGATTAAACCAACTCTTCATTTCACTAGATCATTAGATTCATCCTCTCTGCTAATGAGCCCTGTGATGAGCTATTGATCTACAGGAAGGTGTTTCAGGAAGTAGGAGAGGAGACCACACCAAACAAAACACCAAAAAAAGGAAATCATCTGCAATGTAGAAAGCTCACTCTGGGTTCAATAGGCCTACTAATTACACATTTTTACTTTTCAATGCTCACAATTGACTATTTGCTAGGTCCCCCTTGGTCACTATTGCCACGCCTGTCAAGCTGTTCATTCTGGCATGGTATACACTTTGCAGTGAAAACAGCGGCAGATTTACCACTGAAAATTTGCAGTAGTTTTTGGAACAGTGGGTCAGAAGTAAACAAAGGCAGCCTTGTTATTTCCAGCCAAAGACCATGAATTTAGTTTGCTGGAATGATGACAGAATTTAACAGCTAGCTATCAAGCCTACGCTAATGCTAGTGCTAACACTGAGTGGACTGAAATCTTCAACTGATTTTTTTAATATATAGGGGACAGCATTGTTTTTGTATTTGAGGATAGAGCTAGTTAGCTCAAATATTAATGTACAGTATTATGAATCAAATATTGAATGCGTACTATAAGAAACACATCACACAAGTATTTTCAGTCCATTTGTTTCACTTTTAAAAGCAAGCTGCTGCAAGCAGATAATAACAGAGTTTTAACATAAAGCTAGGACAAGTTTGGCTAAAGCTGCTAAAGTTACTTTTTTACAAATAAACAAAAACAACAGGTATTTTTCATTTTACGTAATTTGTAAGCACACAGAATAATGTAAGCTTGTTTCCGTCCATGGAAATAAGGCTAACTACAGGTGGTAAGCTTGTTAGCAGACCATGCTAATATTTAGCAACTTGCATTAGATGCCTCCACATTTCTTTTAATATTGTGTGTCCCGAGGAGTATTCCCATTGCAGTTGCACAGAAATAATATACAAATTATTCAAGCTGCTCATGTGAAAAGCAAGGTCACAGACTGTGAACAGCTCATCTTTTTAAATGCATGTTAATCAATCATTAACCCCTCTAACATGAATGTTAGCTTGCTAACATGCCCTTTCCTTTCTGAAAACAAATAGTGATTCATTTAACCTCTGACCACCTTGAGGAAAAATATATAATAAAATATCAGCAAGAAAATGTCTTGCTTAGTAAAACTCCTTCTCAGCTATTTGATATTGGTTATTAGTGATGGGGTTTTTCATTTCCGGAGGAAGATCAGATACATTAGGAGCAAGAGTGAGTGATGATGGTAATTAGGATAGAGTTGTCCTTTCTCAACCTATGCTCTTCAACCTTCTTAAGACCTTTAAGGACTTCTTTTCTGTCTCAGGCAGGTTCTGGATGAAAGATTAATAACATCCATCGGAAGGCTGTGATTATTAATAAGGCTTCAGACTTGTATGAACCATCATCTCAGAGGATAAGACACTGATATTTTTTTATACTTCAGCCATACACTGATGTTTACATTGTATATGCCTTTAATCTACAAAGAGATGGGTATATGATAAGCTATTTTGCATGATATGCAGCCTGTAATTATCCTGAATCTCATTGATTTACGTCTTATCCTGTTTGGCCAGACTCCCCACAGATAGTTTGTAGATACATATATTCAGGCTCCGTTTGGATTCTAGTGGTTCAAACACAGCTCTATTATATTTCCCACAGTTCTCCATTTATTCATTGTGTGCTTCGCCTGCTGCTTGGTAAGATTTGCAAGGCAGTAGAATCTGATCCCTCCCAGAACAAATTGAGATGTACTGTACTTGCAGCGCTCAGCAGTAGGGCTATCCAGCAGCTCGGAGAGGCCATGTTGTGCTGACTAGACTTGAGTGCTCACATCACCGCACACACCCACACAATGGACCTTTATTCTCAGGCGCTGCAGAGAAAAACGAAAAAGTGTGCATGCCTGTGCTTCTGTGAGTGTGTTTTGTGCATGTGCTGATGTGCTCTCGAGTTTAAAGGGTACATAAAATTTCACGGGATGAAAGTGTGGGCCTGTGTAGATGCTGTATATATGCAGGTACTGTATGCAAAAATGAGGATGTTTATATTTCGATCCTAAAGCCAAGGAGAGGTATAAGAGTGGGCTGAGGAAAAGCAGGTACTAGCATATCTCACAGTTTTTCTCTCACACAATGAAAGCAGCAGACAGGATGATTCTGGGTTTTAGACACATAAACACCTCTGAGAGCCAGCCAGGGGCCTCAGAGTTCATAGGATTGATGCTGCAAAGCCTTATCTCCCACTCATTCTTTCATGCACAAACACACACACATATACACAGCAAGCTGTTTCTCAGCCTCCTTCCCTCCATCTCTTTCTTTCTCCTGCCCTCCCCACTCACCTTCTCTCATGATTAGATTGACTGGCTTTGTTTTGGGCCCAGCAGCTCAGGGATAGAGAACCACTATGAAGGGGAATTGCCTTTAACCGAGATGAGGTTTGTCTCAGCTTGCTGTCGGCTCCTGTTTTAAGCCACAGGGTATTCAGCGTGCATTGCAGCACACTGCCTATATGCGTATCCCAAGTCCCTGGCCAGGCAAGGCAGATGACTTCTCTCAGGCTGACTCTATTCGACTTTATTTGTATTGCACAGCCCCTTTTAAATCCACTATGGAAACATCATTCAGAGCCACACAGTCTGGAGGAGAAACCCTGCCTCAGCCACTGAGCTTAAATTAAATTGCTAAAATCATTTTATTAGGAATATACTGATGGCGAATTCAAACCAAAAGAGCATGATCCACTGTATCTGATGCTGGTGTGACATTGGGTTGTCCTATAAGTTCTTCCTGTGTGACTGTTATGGGCATCATAATGAGGAATGGACTCACTTACAGTGCGAACACCACCGCAGTATATCATTGGATTTATGCTTACAGTTGCCTTGCAGGTGGGCGCCGCTACCTTATTTTTTTTTATTTTTTTTTTTACTCCTTGGCTTCATTCCTTGGGATTCATATCAATTTGTCCTCATTTTGCCTCATCCTGTAGATAGTTGTGTGAAAGCTGAAATGCAGACAAGGGAAGAAAATATGTGCATGTCTATGTGTGTGTTTGTGTCAGACAAAGTCAAAGAGAGAGAAAGGACTATGGAGATAGAAAAGGGGAGAGAAATAGTGGCAAGGATGGCGGAGTGGGGTGGGGTGGGGTGGGGGTCTGGGCTTCTTTCCGTGTCACAGGAAGAGTGTCTGGCCCATAACGAAATGCCAACCAAATGAGGACGGATCAGGGGGCCGAGAGTAAGCCACCCTGAGCCCCCATTACTGAGCAGAGAAGACGGATGGGACTGCTCGTCCTGAGAGAGAGAAGAGAAACACACACCTGCATTAATACACACCCCCACACTTACATGCACATGCAGACCTCAAGGACATACTCATGAACACAAACACACGACTATATACTATATACTACATACAAGGGCACCAGTATGGGAAGAAATAGATGGAGGGAAGTAGGTAAAGTAGATAAAGTACCACTTACACATGTATGCTCCATTCATGTTGACAGTCTGCATTCACAATAAAACTCTCCACTGAGGATGTAAATCCAAGGATATCAGTCGGCAAATAAAAGCTCAGACACTGACTCACAGACACACACACACACACACACACACACACACACACACACACACACACACACACACACATACTACTTAACACCACAAATGTCTCACTGATTGCAAAAATGGCAAGATGCAGATGCAGATGGCAAATCATCAGCCATGTAGCCAGCAAGCAGTACTGTAGCCAATCAGGACGAAAGATGAAAGATATGATAAGATTTATACCTCAAAACCAAATTTCAAATATTCATCTGGCATCTCACAACACTCAAGAACTCAAATTGTTTGCTTGTCTTGGCTTTCATTAGACTCCATGATGTCTGTGAAACAATTCACATCAAACACACGACAAATGATTTCCTCCCAGTGGTCTTTAACGACCCCAAAGTGTAACTTTATGGGGCATGACTAAAGCACTTCTGCTTATTAATGTTTCTGGTCAATGGCTTCCATCAAAAGCAGAGCAGAAGATCAGAGAAGGGGAAGCAGCTGAACTAGGGAGATTTATGGAGCAGCCCTGGCGGTGGTAGACCCACATCAGATGGCACAGCAGCAATCAAGCCTTTTACAATGGCTGAGTATCAAGCAGTTCACACAGTGTAATACAATACTAATACTACCCCCGCTGAGGGGAAAGGAGGTCAGAGGAGTTTCAACTTATTCAATGACTATTCAATAGCACTTGCGCCAACTGCTGTTTATATCAAGTTTTAATGGACACACACAGAGCCTTATATCAATTCAAGTCAGTAAGGTGCTATTCTTTTAAAAATGATCACATACTGTTTTATTGTTACTACATGCAAATTATCCTATAAGTGGGATAATTACTCTGAAATTTGGTGGTTGACATGCAAATTGAGAAAAATGACTATCCAAACAACTTCCTAACTAAACCTGAACTACTGCATATTAACATATAATTTCATTAACCCATTTCCCATTATGAAGATTGAGGCAGGGGGCTGGGCCTAAGTACTCTTAAGCAAATGCAACTTACAGGCCTGTCAAGCTTTGTTGAAGTGGCTGTAATAAGAGAGATACACTGAATAAATGTGGAGAATGGTGTCTTTTTTGCCTTTTAAAAACCAAGAACGAAGCAGAGCAAATTGGAATATATTAAACAGTGTATTTTTTCCAATATAACCTGCAATGTAATTTGTTCCAATGTTATCTGCAAACTTTAGCCTGGTAATACCCAGTATTACTAAGAAGGTCAAGGTGCATTTCATTCACATAAAAAAGCCCCTTTCATAATTTTACATACACTGTATTGTATTTCGCCACAGTGGAAGCTGGTCCTGAATGCTATTTAAGTCAAGGCTAATGTTAGCAGAGTTAGCATTCTGCATATACCCATTATGTGCATACTTATATACTGTTTTACAGCGTTCTCGTTTTACAATAAGTAAGCTGGAATGTTTAAAAAGTCGGACCACATTTTCAACCAACTCATAGCACTAACGTTAGCCTTGTGAATCATCAGTTAAATCAATTAAGTCAGACATTTTTTTTTTTCAGTCTATCTGTAATCCTGCCAACAATTTGATGATATTAATAACATTCCTGTAATTTCAAAATAAATTAAGCTTTGCTTTGAGGTAAGAATGACCTGCAACTCCTTTATTCTTCATGCATGATAAATGAAACGGAGAGATAAATAAACATACCGGCACTGAAGTCAGCCAAATTTAGGATATTTTAAGCAAGCCAGCAGCATGCTTTATTATTATAAGCAATTATTATGGATGACTATGCATGCAAGTTATTTTGTTCTTTCACCTTTGATGAGGGAGTATTAGGGCAGGATAGCCAAACCACAGAAGGCAATAAGACAAGACAAAGGAGGAGGTGAGGTGTGTGTGAAGCTTTGTAACCCTTGTTATTCCCACTCTACTCCCAGGAGGCTTGGTTCCTATCACAATTAATCCCTAATCAAACTGGGGGCAGCAAACATGATCTGATTTGGCCTTCACATAGGGATGCTCTAATCAGTTTCCCCATCCAAATAGGATTTGGAGGGAGACCAGAGGACACACACCTCCTCTGTTGTTTAGATTGTCCTCTGAGATATTATCACACACTTTGACATGTCCTACCCAGCGACTCCCAGTGTGTCTTGCAGAGGGCAGTGTCACCACACATAGTTAGATAACTGTAAACTTGAATGCAAGGTGATAGAGAACACTGGAAGTATTCTGGCAGTGTTATCTGTCCTCAGGCGAGTTAGTGGCTCTTGAGTTTGTACAGCACCAGATAGCGGAGGACTGGTGCCGACTGCATAATGTCTGAGGAGACAGGAGCCTGTAAACAAAATCTGATATATTATTCACACCTTAGCAAAAAGGTATCCACTGGTGCCTGATGCCGTGATACGCGGTGACACATCACATCTGCTAGCTAATGAGTCTGACTGCAGCAGGGCCATCTCATCAAGGGCATCAGTCGTTGCCCCACTGTGGGACAAGAGAAGAAACTACATCGCCTTAAGGCTGAGCTTCTGCTGTAATAAAGAACAACAAGCAGCTGCAAAGCACCAGGAGAGCACTTAGATCAATCCATTAAGAGGCTGAGACGCAGCACGGGTGAAGAAATACACAAAGTGTACAGAGAGAAGTGGAGTACACAAAGGAATTAAAAGTAAACTGAAAGAGACAAACAGGAGGAGAGGAGGAAGCAATGAAAAGGAAAAGGCTACAAGGCAAAACAGACAGGAAACAGCAGTAAGTTAAAAAGAAAGATAGAAGAAGAGTTGGCAAAAGAGGCTCAGAAGAAATGACCTACTCCCTATCATATTTCTCAGATTGAAAGTTTCAAAAGCAACTGGATTTTGAATTAACATTTCCTGAGTATACAAGGACACAGAGACAGGACATTGTATTGTAGCAAGACCAGAAAATATGAAATAATGCAACTATGGTGATTTATGCACTGAAATGACAAGAGAGTGTCTGCTGGAGTCCAGGCCCCCTGTCTCATAAATTATGTTGACCTGAAGTTAATTTGGTAATTCAGTGCCCCCTGCAGGTTACTACCTTATTTCAGCTTTGTGTCCACATTTCTACAGCCTTGATAACTTTACCCATTAATGAGTGTTATGTATTTGCTTAACAATCAAAGTTAAATTTTAGAGGAAAACATTGCTGGGTATTGTTTTGTTACACTTTACAACTCAAAACCTCAGCTAATTTGCATCATGTGTGGGTGTAGTTTGATTAAATTTGATTTGCCTGTTCTATAGGCAAACAATCAAACAACTGTCACCCTGTTTTTGATTTAATATTGCTAAATTTTGATTGGCACAAGGAAGTTGATTAAACATCACATCTCATTTTCCCAGTCTCACACAATTGTAATCACTGAGCACAGACTAAAAACACAACCAAAAACCTGTTCAAACATTGGCAGGAAATTGTGTGTTCATGTACGACCACATCGCTCACAGTAAGAAGCTGATTGAGAAAATGGGTAGTCAGGGTAGTTAAGTACTGGTTTCCTACAGTTCACAGCACAATAAAACAGTCATGAAAGCAATGGTTTGCCACAAAGAAGTGTGAGACTACATTCAGCAAAGGGTCACAGGTCAGACTCAAACCCCTGGCCGCTGTGATTAGGACTAAGCCTTAAAGGTACACGCTCTACCAGGTGAGCCACCAAGGCAGCCCAAGTCTGAGACTACTTAGAGGCTGCACTGAATGCTGGTCAACCAAAGTTTATTGTTGGTAGCGAAACTTTTATCTTTGCTTTTTTTAATGATTGATTTATTCTTGTTTGATTGACGAATGTTAGTACAAAATATTATATATATATGATGTAAATAGCTGGAAAAAAACATTCTGCAACCAAACTGGAAAAATAATATCTGAGCTTGATTGCATACATCGTCCAAAAAAGCTAAGTTAATTGCAAGTAGCCTTAAGTGTTGAATGATTTCATGCTGGATTTTCATGTCAGTACAGAGAGCACACATACACACACACACACACTCCCAGACAAACAAGCATTGTTCATCTTGTGGTTCTTATGAGTGGTCGTGTGCATCAAAGCGTACTTCGCCTTTCATAAAGTGCTATGGAAAACAAACACCCACTTCACTCAACTCTCAAAACATGAAGCATGGAGGGAGTGAAAGTAAAGTGAGCACCTCATTTATCAAACCCCAGTTGGCCACCAGTGGGTGGGCATCACTGTCAAAAGGCCAATTAACAAGAAGCCCATTGTGAGCATCACAGAGCAGCACAGGAGAGACTATTAGCAGAGATCCATCATTAGGAAATAATGGGACCAGAACAGGAAACACGTCCTCAGCTACAAATACTGTCAGGCTCTATTTTCAGCTGGAGAATAGGAGTGACTATTGAGCACCCATCTTATGATCCTCTAGTAAAATACAACATTTTTCAGAAGATTTTTTTCTACACAGATTTTTAAAAAATCTGTTTTGTGGCTGAATGCGCAGGCAATGCCTCCAGAAACATCTCAATAACAAGAGCCCTGTTCAGAAATCAGCCAGAGCAGCTCCTTGATCTCAAGGTGCAGCTGGAGCTCAAGTGTGTCCACCATTGCTCCTTGTCTTGAACTAAACATATCAATGGGGAAGGATCTCTAAGCTCAGACATGAATACAGACAGGAGGAGAAGCATGGAGATTTCCTGCGGCGAGCAATCGATAAAGCACAGAGAATATCTGAAGACAACAGATATGGGAGATGGGCTGTGGTGTTCAGGGGCAGACAGGGATTTTTGGTGTTTGGTGTTTATACATGGTGTTCTTTATTTTTTTTTAAATTTGTTTTATTTAATTTTGTTTTTTTTATTCAATATAGACAGAAATGACTCTGAGAACCCTTGAGCAGGGATTTTGTGTATATGGTCCAATAAGTCACTGTAGGTATTGAATATACTTGTGAATGAACCTTGAGAATTTCTACGTGTCATCATTTCAAACTTATTACTCCAACAAACATAAAAAAATTCACACTAAACAATGTTTTTTTTCTTCTCGAATTTCTAGACTGATGGAGGAAGAAAGAGGCTGTGACTTTTTTCTTGAAAATCTTTTTTGTCTTTGTAAAAGACGAACAATAACGGGAGCTCAATGGACATGTGCGGGGGAGGAAGGCAGACAGGAGCCTCAGATAAAGTCCGCTCCATTACAAAAGAAATCAATCAGGAATGATCATAAACATCAGGATAAAGCAAAGAAACGTAACAAGATGACACAAAGGGAACATTAAAAGGAACAAGAATCATAAAACTGAAAAATATTAGGGAAACTGGAAACATGAAAAGGGGAAACCTTAAAAAAGAGGCACTAGACACATAAAGAAGGAAATAAGAAACATTAAAATGTTTAACTAGAAACATGAAAAGGGGAATGTGAAACATAAAAAGGGAACTAGATACATTTAAAAGGGAGCGAAACATAAAACGAGTGTGTGTGTGTGTGTGTGTGTGTGTGTGTGTGTGTGTGTGTGTGTGTGTGTGTGTGTGTGTGTGGGTGTGTGTGTGTGTGTGTGTGTGTTGGCGGTTTATTTCACAAATCATCTTACAATACCGAGAAAGTCATCTTGTAAGGTACTGATGGGTTCAGATCGCCCAGGTTATAAAACTGCTCACCATATTTCCTTCAAAAACTCTTAATAATTCATTCAAGTTAAATCTTAAAGTAAATGTCAACCACCTGTCCCCACAGCCCTGAACAGGAGGACAAGTTGGGAGGACAGTATTGTCCTTCCTAACTCTGCTCTCTCAGCTCTCACCTTGATTCAACTCACTGGCTTCTCTTTGAGCTTTTCAGTTTGTGCGTGTGTCCCTGCGTTTGCGTCCATGTGTCAAGCTGCGACGGCACTTCAGATCGAAGTTGCATGTTTTGTCCCCTAGAGACACAGACTGATTAAGAGGCTGTGTATTGTTTAATGACTCTGCGGGGCAGCAGCTCCACACTGGCTGAATCAACCAGACGGCCCATCCTCCTCTGAGGAGAGCCACTCCTGAACCAGCAGCTCCGGTATACACTCTTACCTTGACTGCACCTGCCAATGCACGCAGCTTGAAATTCACCACACACACCAGACGATGCAGTCTATACAAAGGGCACTCAGTCCTCTGTGTCTCACGTTTTATCTCTGCCTGTGTTCTTCTGTCTTCTTCTTTTGTTCTGTTTCTCTCTTGTTGTGTCTGCATCTCTGTCTGTCTCACACTTTTGCTCCATGCTCCATGTTTCCCATGTCTGCTTTCTCACTTTCTATTTTCCTCTATTTCTGCCAGCGCTTGTGTCTCTAATATACACATTCAAAGTGTTTTCTCTCCTTCTTCTCTCTGTCTCTGTCAGACTTTGTCAGAAATATAACCTGCCAAGGTCAGTCACACTGATCAGCTGTCAATCAGCCTGGCCTGGGCACTACAGGCGTGCGTGTAGTGAATCCAGTGGATGCTGAGGTGTGTGCATGAATGTGTGTGTGTGTGTGGGGGGGGGGGGGGGGAGGGGGGGGGAGGGGGGGGGGGGGGCACGGAGGAGGTGTGTATGGGTGTGTTAGGGTGGGGTCTGCCAGTATGAAGCCTAGAAAGATAAATAAAGTTGGTGGTGCTGGTAGGGGTGACCTTGCTGCACAGCAGCAACATCTGAGGGGCTCTGAAGTAAAAGAGACAAAAAAAAGTGAGCACAGAAGTTTGGGATGGGTGGAACAAAAAAAGAAACACTTCTGCCGCTGAAAGTGTGCTTAGGGAAAGTGGAAAAAGTTTCATGTGTGGTAACTTTTCAGGCACAGCTTTTGTGCGTAAAGTGTAAACTATGCTATAACTATAAATACATTTCCAACGCAAATGGGCTTTTTCTAAAAACTACCTCCAAAAACTGAAGCTTTTGAAGGTTGAAGGCCACCTTTTGAGCATGATCCTCAATATAAAATAGCACCTCCAAACCGCAATTACCAGTTGGTTTGCAGCACTGTTCATTGTTTTGCCCATACTCTCTTTTAATTGAAACAAGGCTCCTAGTGTTTCATGGTACGTAGTTCTAAAGCAATCGAGTTTAAAATGAAGTCATATAGTACTCAAGAGGTGCAAATTAGCTCTCTCTCTCTCTGTCACACACACACACACACAAACAAACACATCCAGTGTGTCACCTCATTACTGTTTGTCTTTATTGCATTCAAGCCTCTATGGCATATATCCACCACGTTAGGCAAGAAGGGAAGAAAGCTGTTTATCCTTTCTCTCTCCTTTACACACACACATGAACACACCCACAGACAGACACAAAGAGAAATCAGTCGTCAAGGGGTGTTACAGTGGATATCAGTGTTAACACAAGTAATTGCCTCCCTGCTTGGGAGCTTGTGAGTGTTAATCCAGCTTGACAAAGTTTGCTCCTCGGTGCGTGACTTAGAGCATGTTGTTTTATCTGAACTCTTGGTTTCTGCTCCTGTCAGGACTACATCAGTGGCGTGTGCTGCAATTGTCTCACAGCTGATAGGACTACAGAGGGCCACTCACTCCAGAAATGAAGTGAAGTTTATCATCCTTGGGAACAGAGAAATAAGAAGTCCCAAAACGGCTGATACTGAGACGAACTCTCCTTCTAGTGTGAGAGATGAGCACAGTGAACCTTTTTAAAAACCCAGATCTCATCAAATAAATACATTATCACATTTCCCTGATGGAAGCAGACATTGTTGGAATTATTATGCCTACAGCAGCAGCAGGGTTTCTTATATTTTATCCTCATGATAAGATAAAACCTTTTCTCATTTCCTTTGTTTTAAATTTCACACATTGGAGACAAGGTGATCTCTCCTGGAGGTGTGAGTACCCATGTTAAGCAGCCTGTTACCGACAGGAAAGATGTCATTCATTATGAAAAATGCTAAATGAGATCTCCCGCGATACCACCGTGTGATTTGCAACTAGACTATCCCACCTCTGAATTTTTAATGGCAATATTAAATATTTAAGATATGAATAAAGACAGAGTTGACAAAGCAATTAGATATTGACTGACCTTTTCAGTGTGTTTAGTATTCTGAATCACTCACTCCTGATTCATTTTAGCGCCGCACTGAGCTGTGAGGAGAAGAAGCAGCGGTAGAAGTGCTACAGATCTATTCTAGTCAATCGGCGCCTGAGGAGTCTGGGGGCCAGTCTCAAAGTTTTCATGTGTTAGGCAAAGCTTATGCAACAAGGCAGGGTGATATCACATGGAGTTATGCTACCTGTGAGATGTAATAGAAGGACAATTTCTGCACCGCTGAAGTGGAAAGGATGATGCCAGTGAATCTTGATCAAGAACATTCTCAACATGAATTTAAAAGCACCTCAGCATGAGGGGCTGAAGGGAAAATGCCAAGCTCATTATTTCACATCTTCATCATGCCATGTTCCAAAAGGGTGTAACACCAAGAAAACGGTACATCCATGCAAGAAAAAAAAACTTTTAGCAAACTACTCACTAAACCAGCAATAAAAACCTGTTGTATATTTTGTTCTAAGTGAAATGTAATGCTACTGCTAATTTATTGCCATTTTCTTCAAATCAGAGTAGTAAATGGCCTTAAAAGTGTTTCTCTGCAGGATTTTCTATACCCTCTAATTTTGGGTTTCAGCAGTGTTGTTTTCACTTACAGCTAATATAAAGGACCAACCTTGTAGCCACACAAAGGTGAACCACGTTCATCCCGGTCTATGCTATTTAGAGCCTTTCCAACCACTGACTGATAGGCTTGCAGACATAGGAAGCAATTCGAATGGCAGCTCTCCAATTTTCTGTTCTATAGCAATTACAAGTCTCACTGCCTCCTCTGCTCGCAACATGAGGATCTGAATGGAAAAAAATAGCAAAGCCAGAATGATATCTTTAGGTCTTTGCACCACAGGCTCCTTCTCCTGCACCCACTGTCCCACAGGGAAAGGCCCAACAAAAAGGACTATTACCATCGATATGAAGTAGATATCTCAAGTTGATAAAAAAGCTGAACTTTGCCACACTGAGTGTTACCTCGCTGTGTCTGACACTGTAGCACTTCATATTTGTGCAGCAGCATCAACAATGACACACCACCAGCAGCCTGTGAAATGCCCTCACATACCCTGTGTCTGTGCTTTCAGCCTAATAGACAAAAATCTGTTTCATGCATTTCTTCCTCATAAGGTGGAGGATAAAAAGCACCTAAGTGGTCCATCCTAGACCTGAGAGAGCTCTAAAGGCCCATCGGTTCTGCTTCTGTATAGCACTGCTGCAGTCCCCTCTGAGCATGCAGTTTGGATGATGAACCAAGAGAGCTGATGTTAAGGCAAAGCAGCAAAGCACTGCCTTCATAGACAACAGCTTGAGGGGGATTGGGATGATGGGTTTTAAAGGCTCCCCAGACAGCACCTCAAGGACCTGAAGTAGCTCCCACTGAGGGGCGGCAGCCTGTCTCACTGGTCCTAACCACCTGAACCCTGGCAGGGGGAAGCTGCAGACTGTCTGCTCCCAAGAAGAGACAGCTGAAGCTTGAGGCAACTTTATATTTCTTTTTTTTTTTCCCCCAATGCCTTCAATTTTTGCTGTGCAACATGAAGTCACACGTCTATGGAGGAAGTAGCCATGCCAACACATTTGTTGAGACTGTGGCATTGCAATTACAGCACATGAATGACGTGGGTGCTGGCACTGGAAGCAAGCCAGTTTTCTGCTACTGTGCCTCTTGAGGCCATATTACAGTGTGTCATGCTACAGAAAGGGGGTCAAAGAGGCAATAAATTATTGGCTCTTATGGAGCAATGGAGACCTGTGACAGAATGTGAGACATGCTGCAAACCTGTCTAAGCTATATTTTGTTATAAACTGTAATCTGCACCATTGCATGCTGCTCCTGAATGCAAGCAGCCTTAAGGTATTCACTTTTTCTTTGTTAAATTGACTATATAAATGCATACCTGCTGAAATGACATTAGCAAGACTCTACATCTCCTCTGTCTCTATTACACAGACACATACACACACACACACACACACACGCTATGGCATGTGGAAGTAGAAAGGTCAGTGACACCAGTGGCTAATTAGTGACTTGCCTCATTAGTCACCTAGTCTCCATCTCTGGCCCCAGCAATTATCCCTCTCAGGACCACACCAAGGTTGAGCCTTCCTGTCTTCATCTCTCGCACACACATACACCCTTCACACTCTCTCTCTCCACTGAAGATGTGTCTTCAGGGACATGGTGAGATTTTATAGATTTTTCTCTTTTTTTTTTTAAATCATTATTTTTTTCACATTGATCAAAAGCTGTTTAGTTGCAAACATACTTTAAAGTTTATGTATGTGCAGCATTGTTATTATGATAGCTAGCACAACTTGTGTTACAACGGTGCTTTTTTGACAGGGAACCTACCAAGATCTCACAAATAATAGAGATATTAGGCTCTATATTAACAGCAGCAGTATTATTAGAATCACAGAGTGGCAGAACATCTTCTGATCCAACACCCCTGAGTTAATTCTCATCGACAGCATGAACATTTTCAGTTTTCTGCACCCTAGAGGTTGTACGGAAGCACAGCACTGCGACTGTGTGAAAAACAGAAACAGAGAAAAAAGTTCCATTAATAAAGTGTAATAACATTTTGAAGATGAGGACTGAGTCCAGTGGGTTGAAGGCTTCTAGCTCCATTAACCTAAGAGTGACCCGTACAAATTGCTGCCAAAATGGCTTTGTGCTACAGTGTTAGCTGTGCACTCCAGCTGTTTTGCATGTAGATATTACTTCTACACATCTGCACCCATTCAGTCAGCAAGTATTTCAAATAATGATTGAGTCAATAAGATATGAAGTGGCCTTGTAAATGTATCTCTTATCTTATACGGCCAAGACTCTGAAAAATATGACAGTGGCTTAGAAATTTTGTAAAATTACATTAATCTAAATTGTCTGCTTTTTTTTTTTTTTGTAGTAAAACACTCTGAGCATACACTGGACTTTTGCCAAAACATAATTTCACATTATGCAAATGATCATCACAGCTAATTGCCCAACATGAAATCCTTGGTGTTTTTTGGTTCCCTCTCCTGTGGGTCCTGAATCTTTGATTCTTCATTACAACCCACAGGCCAATTTTCACCCATTTTTGTCAGTTTGGAAGCAGAAGAAGAATATTCATAGTTTCAGTTGCCTGTTTTCCCCTGTGACAAATGTACGGCTGAATTTTAAACTAGACCATTAAATGGGCCGCTGGGGTGGTCCAAGTTTCAAGTATCTGAGTGGCACATTATGTGTGTGCCTATCTGCCCCCCCATCTCATCTTCTTCACCATTCGGAGGAATACATAATGAGTTGCCTCTGCTCTGCATGCTTCATGGTACAACAGGAGCAACTCTCACAGGGTTAGATTAAGTCTATCTGTACAGGACAGGTCCGAGCCCAAGGTAACTACTAATACTGCAGAGCTCCCTCACGGCGTTTCACACCAAGCAGTGAAATCGGTGTAGCATTCTGTCCAACTTCTCCTTCCTGGTTCACTTATCTTGTTAAGTTGTAGGTAACCGGTAAAGCTTCTGCAAAGACACCTCGAGTTAAATTCCCTATCTGTCAGCTTGAAACTTTATCACTTTTCTCTCACAACATTCATCTAAAGTTATGGTATCTTGTATTTTGATACCAAACCATGCTGTTGATGCTCTCTTCCTGCCAACGCAAACTATGACAAACATGGATGGCATATGGGGATTGTTAGCAAAGGGGAAGACAGATCAGACCTCCGGGTGTTCAGTATGTGAATCAAATCATGAAATGAGACGTGCTGCTGGCTCGTGGCATGCAGAGTCAGGTGGAGCAATTTTCCTCGCTGCCGTGTTATTCCAGACTTTTACGTGTGTTTTCAAGAGTTGTTTGCTTTGACAGATAATCTTAATCCAAAACTGCAGGCTTTGAAACAGATTTAAGAGATGAACAAGTGGGCACAGCAACTGCTTCTCATCTAAAATACATGTTCTGAAGTGATTGATGAGGGCCAGGACCTTTTCGCAAGCTGCTGCTCTTTCAAGAAACATATGGTGGGTAAACCAAGGAAATATGGTTTAAAATCTGGGCAGCATCTGATACAAGGATCGAGGACTGTGTACTTTTATGTCGCTGTACACGGAGGGCATGACGTGCGTGGCACTTGAGACATCAGCAAGTCTTGAATGTCACTGTGACAACTTTTTTTTCTTGAGCCAGGAGATACTGTGGGGATAAACAAACCTGACTTTTCTCCTGCAGTGTTCGCACAAAAGGTCAGACTCCTCTCTCCTCAAAGTCTGAATTCCAAAACAATACAACAAATTGCATTATATGGTCCCAGCGAACGAGAAATAACCTGAGGGGAGGACAAGAAGCTTGGTATACTCTCTAATTAAAATTGGAACAAAGACAAAGTCAAGACCTTAAGGAATGTTTTTGTCTTCATCTTCTACTACTTTAAAGTGCATTGCTTTGAATTTTTACATGATGTCTGCTACTAGGTTTCTGCTACTAGGTGCTATGTTTTATTAATCTCCAGAATTATTACACAAATATTTGCATTGCGCTGCTGTCACACCTCTGCAGTATGGTATCTTATTATTCAATCAGAATAATAAAATACTATATATAAAATTGCAACTGTCTCATCAACTGAAGCATTGATCTTGTCTTAAATGAGACCACTCAACTGCAAATGCTTCTTATTTCTTACATTTTTAGATGCAAGTTTGCAGTGGGGATAACAACACAATTCTCCAAAAAGATGTGAGTCTCCCTCAGCTTCTTCACTCCAGCCTTGTTGTCCAGCCTCCTCTGAGGTTTACGGAAAACATTCTCAGCACTCAAATGTCTCAGTCCGTCCTTTTCTCAGGGTGAGGTTCATGAGCGTGCATGAAACCCCAAGATATCTGTCTGAGATGGTGATTTATCGTAGAGCCACAGCCAGTCTGCAGGTAAACAGCAAAATTTAGGCTTCAGCAGACTGCCTTGCACCTGGAAAAACAGGTGATCAAAATTAACTGCAATTAACTAGCTGGTGGGAGGGGCTGGTCGTGGAAAACCAGGATTTAAAATCACTGGACTGGATAGAACAAGTTGCGAACTGTAATAAAGTGAAGTGTAAAGTCAGCCAGCAACATGTCATTATAGTATACAGCAGAAGTTAAAAAAGAGTACAAGGACCCGACATGAGCAAGTGGACTGAGAGTAAAACCACACCAGGACTGATATATTTGTGTGGAGCTGCGGCTGCTGTTAAAAATTGGTTGCTTCTGGGCACGTTGACTAGAGAAATCAGTGCTGACTAGAGAAATCAATCATCCTGATGGGCTGGATATTGCAGCTTGCACATTGCTGCATTCAAGTATGACCCAAATATATCATCACTTACTACACTCAAATAAAAATCTGGTGTTAGTTCTGTTGCACCTGCTAGAATAGCACAACTTCCACCTTCCTTATTGATATTAGTAGTAATAGACCTTTTTCATGGAAGACATTTTGCCTTTGCAAAGCAAAGGTGTGATGAATAACATATGTGATGACCCTGTTCTTTTGTATTGCCTCAGTAAGCCGTGAGTGGTTCATGACGCAACGCAAAGCACAATCCCAAACCCATTAATATAAGAGGGCTAGTTTTACTTGTGTGTTTCCTGCTTAGACAAGTCAGAAATGTATGAGTGTGTATGTGTGAAAAAGGCCTATTCACAGCAAAGCTCCACCTAGTTACAACCTCAGCAAGGGGGTGATTAGCTAGAATAACTGAAAGCAGCTCTGTGGGTGTGCACAGTCTTTAACAAATTATCAATTCATCTGGGCAAATTGATGCATCTGGAAGCTGAACTAATAAACCAGCCGAACAAGTTCACATCGCACTGCAAGGCTGCCACAGTTTAGTGTGAATAGCTTAGCAGTAGATTTTCAATATGGCCCCCAAAATGGCACATACCAAATTCATATCACATTTTACAGATGGGTTTGACCACTCTAAGAACACTACAGACCATCACAGCAACCTCAGTAGTATAATCTTTGATTGTTGTAGTCAAACTTACAAAGTGTATAACACAAACTTCCCTTTTCTCATTTGATTTTGTTTCCCCACATTAAAAACCTTAATCTTAACCCTAATTTCCAATAAATTCATGTTTAAGATGCATAAATATGAATTTTGCTGCCCACAAAGACATTGGTAACTTTGAATCATGCTCTGGCTGCAAATGGATGCAAAAGTGGTCCACTGTCAAAACACTGCCATGATTTTTGACATTTTTTTTTGATATAGGCCGTTTTCATGGGAGACATTTTACATTTCACAGTAGGAAAGGCACAGAAATAATCAAAATAATTATGTCTCAGTTCCATTTAGCTGCTTCTGGTTCTGGTTCCTGTTAATGCATGCTGACTCATGGCTTAGTGGAAGACTATCATTAATGTTATTAGTAAGACGTGATTTTCCTATTATGACAAGTCATAATGTCTGCTGTGAAAAGGGCCTATAAGTTAGCAGGAAATGACGGACAAAGATGGCAACCAGGTCATTATTATTTATTCTTTCTATCTTTGCTTTGGTAAAAAAAACAAAACAAAAAAAAAAAACAAGATATATTTTAAAATGTGCTAAAATTGTACTTCATACTCTGGAAGTAATCTTCTTGTGCAGCAGCAGCATGGCAAAGTTTTTAAGTATTAAGAACAGTTCTTCAAAAACATGTTTTGTTTGATGACCTATTATTTTTGAAAGTTTTACTTCTATTTTTTGATGAGCGGTAACTTAATCATCAATACAGAAGCATGAAGTTCAAAAGCAATGAGGAAATAAATCAGTTGTATTGTATTGCAAGCTTTATCTTGCTACTTTGTTGAACAGTATTTCTGCTCATGCACATAAACCTTTGTTAAATTTTCCTCCCACTGGTTTTTAACAATGAAAAGATTGTAAAACCAAAATGAGAAAATATTCTGTATCAAGTAAACAACAGAATCACTCTTTGTATGTGTATGTTGATCATGTGGGGCATTTGAAAGATCAAATGATCACAGCAGCTGGAAGGGCAGAGCCTCTGTTTGTGTTTCCCACAGTGAGGATGTCCCACAGTTTACCTGTTTATTTACACCCTTTGATAAAGCTGACACTCTTCAGTGAAGTGCAACTGGGGAAGAACCTGTTAGAAAAGCATCCTTCCTGTTTTCTTTCATCGTGACTATCATCAAAATGACACTATACTTGAGAGACGTGTTGTTTCCACTGCTGTTAAACTATGTTGACGGCAAATAATAAAGCTCTTTCTAACATTAGTGCGCTGATGAAAAGATCAGTTGCAAGGCCAGTTACTTAGCAACAGCCATGGCAGTGTATTGTAGCACCACCGCATCTCCAAAAGAAAAATGCCATGTTTAAGCTCTTTTTAATCACTGGCTCTGGATCAAACTCCAGTAAAAAGATCCTTAACTGTCTGAGTGTGTGGGTGTGCAATTGTTTGGTCTTATGATGCAACGCATTCTGTATATGATATTTTCTCATAGTCTTGCCCTCAGAGAGAAGTTGCTCTCATGGTCAGCGTAACTTCCACACAGCACACCTGAATAAAGAAGAGCTGCAATTTTATGTACTGTATGCCTGTTTTATGTATTTCTCTACCTGAAGTAGGAGTGGGTTGCGTCCAGGTTATGTTAAAGCTGCCCAGAGGGGTTGGCCTATCACCCAGTTCTGCAGTTCCCCTTAGCTCCATTGAGTGTGTTAGCATCTTTTAGCTCACTGTTTTGGTTTTTTATGGCACAACTTTAAGATCAGTCAGTCTCATTCTAGTCATAGTAGGCAGCTGTTTTCTGCAAAACAATGTTTGATGAACCTGTACCCTACCAGCACCAAGCAACAGAGTTAGAAACTAGCGATAACTTGTGCAGTATTTAACAGCTAAAAAGCCAATGTGGAGTTGGTGGAGACCACAACAGAGCAGAACAGACACATGACTCCAAACAAGCCCTCCAGCCTAAACAACCACATAGGTAATTTAGGTTTGAGGAATGATCATGATTTGGGTTAAAATAAGTACTTTTTTAGGGTTAGAGTACATTCATCATCATGGTCATCATAACAAACAAGTGGTTATAATTATAGAAAGATCGTGGTTTAAAATAAAACAGCGCTATGAGTCTGAAGTCTGAAAAAGGAAACAAACAGCTGTGCTCAGGACCAAAGTTTTGCTGACCTATCAATCCACCCCGACTTTATAGACTCTGACGCTATAGCAAGTTCACCTGACTTCCTCCTTTGTTCTCATAATAATTACTCTGGACACTGAAGGGGCTTTTGTTTCTTGAATGCGAATATCTTGTTTTGGGTACTGAAATGACTGATGCTGTTAGACACAACTGCTAGATTTCGCTTATCAATAAAACTATGGGTTGTGATAAGCTGCTTGCACAAATGACCTAAGGGCTCATTTTTAAAACAGCTTTTCACACAACTTTACTGTTAATCAGTTAATGTTGTGTTTGCAGCTTGTTGTACTTCACCAAGTAAACATCTTTACAGTATTTCTTTTACTATTTGAAGTAAAAGAAGTTCCCACGCAACAGATATTTCAGTGGAAACCAATATAATTTAGCTGGACTCTCCAAAAAGCAAACTGTATCCATGTAGTTTAAAACTTTGTAATTCAAAAAAGTCTGTTTTTTAATAATACATTTTTTACAGTAGTTTGCTTTTTCCAGTGGTGTTATGCACTTTTTTTAATCTCCATTTTTAATAGATGTGTATATCTCTGCATATCAAATTCATTTAATGCCCAATATCTCAAATGAACGGAAAACATATTTCCTGTGTTGATGCATGATTTGCCCTGAACACTGATACACTGCAATACAAACAGTTTATGCTGTAACCTGCGTAATTGCTCTTCGTACATATAGATTTTTCAATAAAACAGTAATTACTGAGTGAAATCCCAACTGTCCCATTACATGCACATGCGCTGTCACTTTATGGGAAGATGATTAATCACACAAACAGTTGCTCATTTTTAAATACATCCTTAATGCATTCTTTTGCCTCTGGGGCTATATCTCACCTGTTTTCCACATTCGGTGTTTGATGAAAGTATAAACTTTTTACGTGGCTTTTGGACCCTTGTGACGCAAGAGAACTACCAGATTGCTGTGTGTTTTTCATTTATTCTCAAAAGTGTGTGTGTGTCTGTCATGGGGTGACTCTAAGGCCATCTATACAGGAGTCAAATCTGAAAAAGGGTCAGCTGATGTTGTAACTCACCCAGGTTCGCCTCCTGCTGCACAGAAAGCACCGTAATAAATTCAGAGTCAGGGACCTCTTACATTTTCCTGTTGCACTCCTACCTGTACCTGTTGTCATTCAACATTGTCTCCTCACCACCCCTTATCTGTTCATCCCTCTCCCCTCAGAGGAAAATTGTTTTTGTATGCCTCTCTCAATCTCTGCTCCTTCTCTATATTTTACCCCAATTTACAAACCCTAACAGTCAATCTTTCTCTCTTTACAGTGTCATTCTACTTTCTGCTCTCTGCCTTTGTTCATCCCTTTCACAGTGTGGTGCAGGGAGTACAGCTGGACATTAATCTGCCACAGATGAGCCCCATTCACCAGACGGCTCATGGCTGCTTATCAGGCAATGGGTAAGACTGGGACACTCACTAATAAGCACAGTGGAGTTTTGGCAAGAGCGTGATGAAAAGACTTTTGGTAAAAACACTGTCATTACCTTTCATACGCCTCAATAAAGACTAGAAGCTGTATCACATTGAAAACAATAACTGAAACGCAATATTTTGTGCTCATCATACAATGATACCTTTGATAAAATCCTCAAAAATTAAGCATCACTACAGCAACCCTCTAAATACTCTTTCTTCTTTCTTAGAACTTTATTTTGATCTTTTTGTCATATTATTTGTCTCTCTCTGTACAAAAATATCGCAGTGAGATCAAATTAAATCTAAGGTGACACTCCATCCTCAGTCTTTTTATATCCCCACAGTTATTCTGCAGATGCACTATGATAGACAAAGCCTGTGGAGAACCTGTTAAATTTTGAAATTAATTTCTTCATGTGTATTTTTAGAGATCTCCAGAGTAGGACATATTGATTAAGCTCCATGGTAACACACATTCAGCATATTCCACACAACAAATAAAGACAAATGTCAAGTGTACACAGTTTATCCTTCCATCCATCTTTTCTTCCATCTTTCATCCATCCTTAATTGTACATGCATCTCTGTTTTTTGCAGAACAACCTCATCTCAGCACTTAACCTCCAATTTGCATAAGTCATTATGGCTGTCAGGAGTGAGCAGGCTATAAATTCTACTAAGTGTTCATCCATCCTTGTAAGTTTAAAAATGCTCAACCAATTTTTACATTTCTTTGACTAATGGAGACAGAAAGAGCATCCATCGCTGAAACATCATTAATACATTTGATGAGCCAAGCAGTTTCACCTTAATTCATTAGTACCTGACGGGGATGGAGAATCTTTCTTAAACAGGTCACATTTAATGTTTGCAATTTTATATTTTAAAGTTATTCTTTTTTTTTTTTACAATATGCTTTTCTTGGTCAGTTGAATGTAAAAGAGAAATATTTATGTAAACCCACAGGGAGAACAATACTTTCTTATTGAATACTTTCTCCTCTTGCCAGCATCAATTACAGCAAATGTTTGCTCTGCCAAATAGGAAGCAGGGATATCTCTCCTGCTCCATCAATAAACAGAGACCAGAACAACACCGGTATCTCACAGTGAAAACAGGAAACTCGATAGAAACGCTGCAGCCTTTTTAGAAAAACATAGATTTTCCTCCAGCACTCCTGACAGATGCTGGAGTTAAAGTGTTTGTGCACAGCTGGGACTCCCTCTCTCTGTGTTTGTGTATGTATGTATGTGTGTATATGTGTGTGTGTGTGTGTGTGTGTGTGTGTGTGTGTCTGATAGCAGAGCTGTCATCGATGCCACATCAAAGAGCTGAGTTGACATTCCTGGGTCATGGACTGCAGCCTGAGAACAGCAGACACAGAGTGCTATTGTTCTTTTTAATGATAAAACAACAGGTGAGGGGAAGCTGGAAGAACTTGGAGAAGATGAGGATTTCTGCTGACTGCACTAATGCATGTCGACGCCTCAAGAAGAGATGCAGATTTCAACCTGGATCAAAACTTCAATACAGAACGCGACTATCTTTCTTCACCCTCATCCTGGAACGATTCAGAAAAATACTTGAAACCGTCCCAGAGTCAAAATTTTGTTTCCCTACTTTGTTGCTATTATTATCGTACAGACAGAGAGACAGACAGACAGATAGAATCTTGCTTTATAACTAGATTACATCAGTGGTCCCCAACCTGTGGGCCGGGGCCCTGGTGGGCCTAGAAGGTATTGCAATTGGTTGACAAATTATTTGTGAAACATTACAATTTTGGGGAAACAATGTAATTCAAAACAAAATGATCTTTAAAAAGGTTGAAGATGGGTTGTTTTTTTTTCCCGTATGAAGGCATATCACTGTAATATGCCTTTTATGTTGTTGCTAGCTGGATCACATCGTACACTTGTTTATCTGTGTCTGATTGTGCACTAAAAGATCACGTCCATGGCAAAAAACTGGAGTCTCATAGCTGGTTAGGAACAGGAAGAGGAAAGGAAATTGAATCAAGAGACTTGATGTTGTCATTAAAATAACATTGTAATCTGATAATGCATTACTTTGCCTCCGTATTGTTATGGGGTTGGATGCAGGGCTGCCAACATTTTTTTGAGATTTTCAAGTGGGCCATGAGTTGGAAAAGGTTGGGAACCAATGGATTAGATAGTTAGATGTATGACCCATATTAGTGACTGTCTTTCTTAGTATTACTTAATATTCAGGGACAAAGTGGGAATAAAAATCAGCTCCATACTCATGATTTGGACTGGCCCTCCAAAACCCATCATAACCATGGTGTGTCAAACTGAACATTCTGTCAAACAGAATTCATACAAATACAACACCAGACATATTTCAATCTTAGTAGTTTTTCTCCATCACTGGGTCATTCTGTGATATAATCCTGTAGATCTGAGCTAATCACACAGAGTTTAAGTACTTTAATTGGCGCATTAGAATTAATGATGAAACAAGAGTAGAACACAAAGCTATAAAAAATTATCCCGCAGGAATCTTCCTGTGCCTCCCGAATGCTGCTCTGCTCTGCTCACATATTAGAAAATGTGACATTAATGATGAATCATTTCACCACCTGCAACTCATCCGCTACTAATCAGAGTGTTAATCTTTATGACCAAGCCACGGATCAACTGTGTTGCCCACGGATATAACTGCAGTCACTACTGTCCCTGTACAAGCTATGTTTACTATGATAACAAACAAGACCACAAGGATATATTTAACTTTAACTGAAATGCTGCTTTAGCTAATATACTCACACACAGCCGAGGTACCACCTGTAAAGTTAGCTAAGAAGTAACAACAGCTGGTGACGTGCAATTCAATGCCTAATAAAAACTACATCCATTAAAATTTGCCCTCGGACTTTAGATTTGTAGGCCTCCTGGTCTGTGTCACTCCGTGTTTTGTTTCTACAGTGCAACATATTTGCGAGGTCCTGCCAGTAAACTGTGACTAAGGGGATAGATGGATGGAGCATTTCAAGTCTACACTGAGCCATAATAACTATGGTTACAGCGTGAGAACATACACTACACTGTAGTCACTAGTCAGCCCTAGATTGTAAATAAAGATGGACGTGACATCACCCATAGGTTTCTGAAGAGCAGTTTTGAAGCTCAGAGTAGGCTTCTCTGCTGTGCCATCTTGGCAGTGCGTGATTCCATCTGGCTAACCCAAAATTGAGATGATGATGATGATGATGATGATGATGATGATGATGATGATGATGATGATGATGATGATGATGATGAAAGAGATGGGGCGTGTGTGGAACAGTGACTTCAGTGCATGCCGCTTTGTCATACACTCACCCACCTGTCACTTAAAGCAGCTACGCCCTATATTATGCAGAACTTGAAGCCTCAATAAAATTTAAACTGGTGATTTATATATAAATGCACCTCCTGTACAGTTGTCGTGAAGAGGGAAATTAACTATAGAGACCAAAGCCATTTTTGTACCAGGCTGTAAACATGTTTATTTCTGCTGTAAATTTGGGCATTTTAACATGAGAGTCTATGGGGACTGACTCCCCATCGGAGCTGGCCTCAAGCAGCCCTTCAAAGAAGTGCAGCTTTTGGTACTTCAGTGTTAGCTTCAATTTTCAGCCCCAGAGGATGTTGTTTGGTCAGCAGCCAGTTGAGCTTGTTATTTGCTAAACTATGGTTTAAAATAAGTAGGTGAAAAATGTTGTGTCCTTTCATTCTGGAGGTGTCACACATTTTCTATTGACACCATTAAGTCTTGTGACCTGCTTCACCAAATGGATAAATGATGCTGTCATCCTTTGTGCAACTCTGATAAGGAGTGGAAACTGAACTATTCCTTGAAACTTGCAGACCCCTGCAGTTTGCAGGGGTCGGCACATAAAAATATGCATCCCCATGACCGCCCCCGCCTCAGCAATATACACATACACAGATACATACCTCTTTGCAAGAATGTATTCTCCAAAGTTTTGTCATGGAGGACAAAATTTGGTTTCTTCTTGCTGTGCACTCCTAAATCTACCACTGCGTTGTTTTACCTGCAGTCACAGACCTCAGCCAAATGAATTTGACACATTGTCACTTGCATAATTAAGGTACATTCCTTGCGCAGCTCAGAGTGTGGGAGGTTCCAGTTACTCTCCTCATCGTCAGTACTTGTACTTTCTGCACCAAGGAGCTGAATGTTAAGCGGTTCTTTCCAGCATCTCCAAACTCATGGATATAAAGTGCATCTTCCCACTTGGCTTAATCAACACTTCTATAATAACAGTCATTATCTTCAACACACATCTTTCTGCTTCATTTAAGCCACTCTTAACAAGGGATATTTATCATGGAGGTGCTACTATTGTGCGGTCACCCTGACCTCCAGCGCTCTGATTTATTCCTGACCACCTCCTCAGCTCTGTGTTTCACTCTCACTGCAGGACAAAAATCGCCAATGTGAACCTTTTTAATTACAAAGACATAATTTAAAACTTCATCAGTCCTGGGTAGTTGCAGGGCAGGGTGACACAAGCAGCCAGCGGGCTCTCTGTCTTACAGTTGTGGCCATTTTTTAAATGAACATGAGGGCATGTTAATAGCGAAGGTAAATAAGAGCAGCTCAGCTCAAAGTGTACGTCATGGTTCTTAAATCTGATACTTTGATGAAACTTTCCTTCTTGTTACAACATGCGTGAACATTTTTGTAATTTTCCCCAACAACAAATTGTGATCTTGCGTTACATGGGAGCTTTATATCATCATGTGTGTGGGACATGAGATTGGTGGTGCTGTTAGGCACACAGCGCATCATTATTTTGATTTTGTCCTCTGCTGCTCCTGTGACTTGGTGAAGCAGCAGGACAGTGAGAGATGAGGGTGAGGAGGTGCAGCCAGCTGCGCCTGGACAAACACAAGGACAGCTCTACCTCTGACAACACTGTATTAAACCAATTATTCACTATCAGGGATTGTTTTCTGCAACAGTAAATGTTTTGTTTACTCGGCTCAAAAAATGTAGCGAATGGGTTGTCATCTACGGCGCAGGCGGTGGAGATTGTAAACATGTTTTCCTCTCCCCTCCCTACAAGAGGATAAATAAAAAGACTGCTGTTAGAAGATTTAATTCCAGGAAGCCGCTCTCTGGGGCTCTGCGTTGTGCTAAGAAGCCCATTGCGAAAAGCCTTTAATTAGCATAGCGCGCTTTCATCTTCTGACCAAAGTCACCCTGAACAATCAAATTATCTCTAAATTTAAATAATACAATCACTCCCAATCAATCAGGGTTCATTATCTCACACATAATTTCCATTGCCTCATGAACATGCCAAGAAAACCTCCACCCCCAACACACGCTCATCCGCATCCACAGCCTTAAAATACATGTGCGTAAGGTCATCTACAAAACACACCTGTGCATGCACAGATAAAAGAAAAAGTGTTGACAACAACAGTTAACACTGAAATGTCTTTTAATTCCTGATCACATAAGTCACAGTTGTGTTTGTTTTGACCACAGTTTGGGAGATTTTAGTCAGCTTTGCAGGAGTTAGAAAAGTTAGAGTTTGTAGTCTCCACACCGACAGGCTGCTGGGTGTGTGGGGGCAGACACAGACACAAACAAAGTTAGTTAGATAAATTGCTGCGGTCGGAGCTGCACATTATCATTGAGATTCACGCCCTGTGTACTTAGAACTTAACACAGTATAATGATAAATTACTGACAACGTCCTCATCTCCGTAGACTTAATTTATAAAATTGTCACTTTGCCATTTTTAGGACCAAACCTGTCTTCGTGATGTCCACAAGAGGAAAAAAGGTGAGCAATATCCACAGTATTTAGAAATATAAAATATGATAAAATATGAAACGAGATTATACTGGAGAAAACCAATCAGTCGAGATGTCTGATTATGACTTTAGAGGTAAACTGTGGTGCATTTCGTTGGCAGTGAGCTGTATTGGCACAATTCAAAAACAAAAACAATTATGAAAAAATGATTTATGTTGTCCTTGACTGACAATAAACAATTTACTGTGTGTCTGTGTTGTTTAAGAACTACAGATTGCTGTGTTGTTTCCATCTAGGCTGAAGCGACATCTCACTCTGAGTCTATTCAAAATCACTCCATTACAGCTGACGGAAGTAAATACCTTTTCCCCAGACAGGACGAAAGGAGGAGGCTTTCCTACACTAAAACACATTTTCATACTCCAGGACCAATCTCCGGCACTACCTCCCTGATCAAGGTTATTTCTTTTCAAACAGCAAAGCCCAAGATGATGTAGTGAACCGATCCCCGGGCTACCATGATACATTCCATCTTGGTAACGTTGGGTGGTGTAAACTACCTCAAGGCTTCAGCATCCACAATTTTTTTGGCTCTAGAGGTTACAGCTGAGTATGCTGATTTTTTTTTCTTTTTTTTGTAAGTTGTAAAAAAAGAAAAAAAGCTCAGTGGATGCTGCAAAATGCCCTTATCTGGTCATCGTCTGTCAGCCCCAGATGTCCTGTAAGTAGCGTTTCTCCTCTCTCAGCCCTGCCAGTCTCTTCATGGCCTCCAGTTGGTCCACCTGAAGCTCTGTTTTAATCATCTCCATCAGGGTGTCATTCACGTCTTTAGCCATGTTCTTAGCATCCCTGGGGAAGGTAGAAGAGGCACAAATATGTCAGTAAAATGGGAAACAGAATTAATATACATGTTTTTGAGACAGTGCTTTGTGTGTCTAAGCGTCGTGGCAATCTGACACCAGCAAGTGCTGCAAGTCCAGGAGTTCATCCCAGACGGATATTGCTGAAATCTCTATCTTGCTGTTGCAGCATAATGGGAGAGATTCATCATCCAACAGTGATGTTTTTTGACTCTGAAAAATTTACCCTGTTCTGATTTTTCCAAAGTCATTTACTCAAAGGGGAGGTAAGCGGCCAGGCAGTGATGAGAGAGGAGAAACAAAGAACGTGATGTTGGGCCGTAGAACTGTTGATGAGACTTGACACGGCACCCTAACCCCATCTGTGATTTACTTTGTCTTATTGTCTTTGCACTGGCAGGAAGAACATATTGTCTTTGGAAAGGGCAGAAGAGGTTATGTACACGCTATAAATGCTACAAACTGTACAAAATGTTGCATCAGTGTGAGGACATCAGTAGCAAAGTGATGTTGTGAGCAGAAAGTTGCTACTGATTATATGTAGAAAAAAGTGTGATAGTTACATAGGTACGATTGTCTTCTCCCTCAATAGCTTGCCCTTAAGCTTGGCACTTCAACCGCTACTGTTTATTTTTCATGAGTTTAGTGCCTTGCTCCAAAACAGAAGTATTCTTTGGCCAACAGATGAATTCAGCTTGGTCATGTCACTTAAGGGACATCCCTGATAAAAGTATTTTTAGCTGTTTGTTTTAAAAGTCATAACAAAATTACTGGGAAGAGCGATTATATTTTAATGTATTTGTACATTGGTGTGAAGTAGTGTAAATGCACTTTCACTGTTTACCTCACTTAAAATATTGAGAAAGATTCATATGTACCTTGTCATTTTTGATCCCACTCTCTGTAATCTCCCTGTTTACTTATGTACGATGCTTTGTCCCGTTTCAACAGTTAGACCTGATCATCTGGATGGATAATCTTTCAGAGCTTTGAGAGTCTGCCTTGTACTTGGCAAAAATACACACCATGGGCTTAGAAACAGGACAAACTTCATTTGGATGCGCTGCTTTCATGCCAGGTACTCAAATGCAACAGTCAAAAAGATGTTTGATGAATCTAACTTTCATCAAACTTTGATGTTTGATGAACAGATTTTCTATATTTTGATGATTGTCAGCAAATCTCATGAAGAGACCAAAACAACAACGAATGTGTCCTCACAAGTATACTGTGTGTGTATATCCAGAATCTGATTTAGCTTGTGCATCTGTGTCATTGACCTACATTGTTGTCCAAAAACTATTAAAAACACATCAGTGGGCCACACTGTGAACCAGCTCCACAGACCCATAATGGTGATCACTTTCACAGTCTCTGGAGGGGAGTTCATGTAAGGCAGAGGCCACTGTGCATGCTTGGGAACAAAGTTTGCCATTTTTTCATTGCCTTTTTAACTTGTACAAACTTAGCATTAGAAAATAAAGTGCTCTGTCCTTGGTTGGGGAAATGTGCAGACCACATGATTAGCCACTTCTCCCCTTTGGGTTCTGTGAAATACTGTCAGTCAATCAATGCAGCACCTTCATTCTGCCTCGTTTGGCTTTGTTGAGCACAGACTGCATCTTGCATCTACACCACCAGTCTCCTGTAGCTCTGTTTTTGGGGTGCTCGATGCCTCGCTATCAGTCCACGGAATAATGTTAGTGTCCACTGTTGCTCTTAGTCTCTCCCCCTCAGCACATCTCTTCTGATTACTCCATGCCATTATATCAATCCATCACTTTCTTCTTGTTCATCAGACATATATTCATCTTCACCGTATCAATCAGGTTGCAAATTTCTCAAAGAAATTCATCTAAAGTTAGGAGGTCGTGATTTGTAGGAGAACAAGCTTGTGATGCAGTGTAAACAGAACCACATTTCCATGCACGCTTATTGGTCTCTAGCTTACAGGAACTACACTGCAGATACTGTACAAGTGATCACTGTTATCAGTCTCATATTTTCTCAGTTTCAGCCCCCCCCCCACCCACCCATCCCATGAAATGTATAGTTTAATATCATATTTCTGTCCATTGTGAAAAATTAAAGCCATTTATACAGATTAAATAACAAGGAGATGTGTGTGTGAGTGGAGCCAGAACATGACACAGCTATACCAGGTGGACATCATGGAAGAAGAGACAATTTCATTTAGGATGAGTTAAGGTTAAAATTAAAGTCACCACTAAATTGCTGTTATCAGTGTCAGTCTTACCCGCAGACATAGAGGTGACCGTTCTGTTTGAGCAGGATTTCAGTGATGTGTTGGCTGTTAAGCAGCAGGTTGTGTTGGACATATCTGGGTCGAGCTACTGAGGTGGTGACCTCCATCTCCTCCTCCTGCTCCTGGTCATCTCTGGAAAAACACACCTTGAGGTGGTTCAGGATACCACTGGACACAAAGCCCTCCAGCTCCTCTCTGGGAAAAGGAGACAGCATGCAGAGTCACATCCAAACATTTCAGCTCATTGTGAATCAAATTTCCTACAAGGTTATCCCTGCAGTCTTGGACAGGTTGGTCCTAATTGGTGAAAATGAGTCTTTCCAAAGCTACAATCAGGAAAGATTCTGTTAATGATGTGGAGAAAAGATCATGTAACAGTGAAAAACACATGCACATTCTTAATAATAGTTTGTATTATAATCAATAAGTACATGTAGAAACTGCTTGCCGAGAATTTAACTCAATTCTCACACCAATTGTTTATCCTTCCACAACCAACACTTCCAAAAGATATTTACTAATAGCTTTAACCATCTCACAAGACATATAACCCCAGAACATTTCCTATTAACAAAAAAAACCTGTCAAGCTCGATAAAACAGAACGCTGATGGGCAAAAGGTCTGAGCAAAACTGTGCCAGGCAACCAATTCATCTTGCTTAACGAGAGAAGTGCAAAAAAATATGGGTTTCATAAGCAAGGTCAAGTCACTTTTATAAGCATCTTTTTATAATCAATTCTGCCAGCCTTGCAGTTGGGTGTAACCTTGCTCCCTATCGGTGGTTCGCTTGCCAACTACTCCTTCTTCTGCCTCAGTGTTTTTACAGGGCCTGGGGTGCTATTGGAAGAGAAGGAAGGAAGAATGTGGGGAGGGAGTACGGTTTACTGTGGCTTAGAGCATCTTGTTTAAAGCTAAGCAGTCAGAATGAGTAAAAACACACACTCACAACAAGCCACAGTTTTAAGATCATCGGCGAAGGTCTTCGCCTCAGGGGTCTGTGTTTTGCAGTAACCCCTAGACTAAAATAAGGCATTTTTCAGTAACACA
Source organism: Trachinotus anak (assembly GCF_046630095.1). NCBI lineage: Eukaryota > Metazoa > Chordata > Actinopteri > Carangiformes > Carangidae > Trachinotus > Trachinotus anak. The sequence continues at coordinate 12,112,856 of NW_027273860.1, forward strand.
TAGACACTGTTGTTAGAATACTAACATAAGGAGTAATAGGAGTATTATGGTCTTTGTTCCATGTGAGACGTCCAGAATTGTTGCTTCTCTTGCAATATTTACCACCTCACATTTGATTGAAGACAGAGCTATAACAACAATCTCATTCTTTTGACCAAGATGTGTGATTGTGAAATCTGTTTGAACATGAGAAGGAGAAGGATGGCGGAGTCTTCTTTGTTTGACGTCTGAACATGAATCATCATAGACTGATAACCATGTGAGCAGAAACCAGCATTTGACAAAGGACAGTTGACTTCTTAGGAAAAAAAAAAAAAAAAAAAACAACAGTCAAGGTTTTCTGAGAGGCAAAACCTGCCAGACTCCTCTGCACACACACAACAGCCTGTGGCAATATCCCGGACCCGAAAGTGAACCCAGCAGGCCTTCCAGTCATGTTTCCCCTGCAGCATGAAATCACATGTCATAAAGAGGCTGAGAAATCAGAGGGAGAGGAGGAGGGTAAGGGCAGGGGAGGGGAGGGGAGGACGAGTTTGATGTGACAAGCAGCCAGATTGGCATCAACCTCTCACAGGGATGTTAAGTGCTGTGAGTGATTGAGGCACATTGCAAGCTTTGTTTGTTTTTTCCTGTTGGAAAATTCATAGCAAGATTGTGATGTTGGGCACATCCAGTCTTGACATTTTGTAATATTTATAAGCATAAAAAGCCATTTATGCAAGTTTAAATTTCAACTCCTACTTATGACTTCAGCTGAACTTTTCTTTAAAAAAATCTGGGACGCTAAAAAGTACTATAAACTATGCTAACCATGTTTCCAAGGCGATGTGACATAAAATTGCACTTACTTTTAGAGAAATCCAACAGAGATGAATGCAGGCAGGCCAATTCAACTGCAGGTATGTTGTTCTCATTCTGCTAACCTATTTAAATTGAGTGCAACTCTTCACGGGTGGCTCATAAAACACAGACTAATCGCTTTGGTCAACACTGTGGGGGTGTTCATCAAAGAAGCCCACACTGTGAACAAACACCGCCTACTACCTGGCTGTGAGGTGGTATTTAACTAAGGGATAGAGGACACAGAGGGGAACAAACAACATCCTCTGTGATCTGTTCTTGTGTGATTAAGGATACTAATCCATTCGCACAATTTAATCCTGCAAAAGAACTCCATCAGTGCCCCAGCATTAAGTACATGCGCACTACTGATACTAGGAAAAGCCAATCAATGAGTTTCTAGTCAGGAGAGAGTAAAGCCAAAGCAAACTTATATGAGAAATGATCTACGCACAGGGTGATGTCAGTTTACAATGCTTACATAACATAGGATCAATACAGGAAAAGTAGTACATTCAATACAACTTAGTTGGATACAATTTCAAACCAACACTGGATGGAAATACTGAATATTGTGTCAATTCTGAGCACTAAACCAATAACTCTCTATAAAACAAAAAGCAGGGTTGTGGTTTAGCAAATCTGCTTATCAAAACTGAATCTTTTTGTATCCATTACTGAATCTGTTTAAGTTTAGTTTTCAACAACGTTAAGCAACAAACTAAAGATTTAAAAATTAAACCTCAAATATCAATATCTAAATCCTTAATATAAAAAAACAACACTTCAACCTGCATCACCAGATTTTTTGGCTTTATGGGGGCAAGAAAAAAAGCTGTTGTCACCTTTTAAGTTGATCTGACAAACCTGTTAGCAACATTAGCATTCATAGCCACCTGACAAATGTAAGTCTCCTTTTAGCCCCGTTTTTGTCTCCACCAGCTCCTGAGAATGTTACATAATAGCTAAATGTTTGCCTGAAATGTAAGCAACATTACTTTTTGCTAATAAATAACTTGAATTACCACCTCATGGTTGTATGCTGCCATCACTCAGACTGGTTTCAGGTTACAGCCCTGTTTATCCAGAATCATTCTGGCTAAAAAGTGACCTTGATCTTTGTCCCCACCAAAATCTAATCAGTTCATCCTTGCATCCAAATGATTGTATCCGCCAAATTTGAAGAAATTTCCTCAAGGCATTACTGAGATATCACATTCACAAGGCCAAAACTGTGGAGAGATTCATTAGCTTCTGAGCTTACCAAATACAGATATTTGATCAACTTAGAAAAGGATTCTTAAGAGAAATGCCTATTAGAGCCCAGCCATAATAAACAGTCACATAACTTCTTTGCAATTTGCTGCCTTGAGTCACACGCACAAGGCAAAGCAACAAGACACTAGTATTCCTGGACCTTTTCACTCACAAGAAAATGACAATCATGCATACACAGTGAGATGTACATTATTGAGGTCAAAGATTTCAATAAGATTATGCTGGGGCAAGCTGATGATGTAGAACAGCATGTCTGACTTGCAAAAGGTTAAGTATAGATATATGTGAATGTATGAGTATGGAGTCTGGTTATAACCACCGAACGGAAAAGAGAAACACAGCTTACCTGAACAGGTAGTCTCTGCCTCTGTGGCGACAACCAAAGAACAGCCAGGTCTCGCCAAATGCGGCCTCGGGGTTCTCCTGCCTCTCCTTCTCTCTGAAAGTCAAACAACAGACGTTAGTGGTCAATCAATACTAACAGACGAGCAGAGCAGATGGAGGAGAGGAAGTCCTTCCTAGCAGCAGAGGTTAAAGAAGAGTAGTGACACCATTAAGCACTTTCTACAATGACAGTACACTGAGTGCCACAAATGCCTAATGCGCGGAAACGACTGTGCATGCTGCAGCGAGGACATTATATGTATGATTAAATTTCACCCAAACAGAAGGATAGATCCCATCACAATAAACAGTTACCAAAAATGAAACCAGGGCTTGTGCTTTGTGTGTGGGTGTGTTGTGTGTATGGTTATGTGTCCAACTGTGCTTGTGTGCAAAAAAAAAAAAAAAAAACTGCTCTTGCAAAAGTGATTCCTCTTGTGGCTTGGGAGTTTGGCAAAGCTCCCAGAATTCTTTGCAGGCAATGACAACACAGCGGCACAAAGATGCTGTGAGGTTGTCGGTATCTGTGCTGCACACCTGCTGCAAAGGTGACAGCTCTCTCCCAGATAAGAACAGTTGACCCTCAACCTTTCATGATGCCATCAGTCAGCTGACTCTCTAAAGAGTGTGGCATTATCTGTTACCCCTTTCTGCAAGCAGGTGGAGTGGAGGAGTGGGGTTGAAGTGACTGACCACAACAAGGAGCTGAGGGATGCCACTGAGAGGCACAGAGCCGAGGCCCTTTGTGCTGCGCTGCTGCGCTCCGAGGATAAGGTGATGGCTCCCCTAAACTCCATATTTTGCTATTTATGTAAAGACTGAATCATGCTTTGTGTTTCAGTCACAAAGTTAAAATGGCTGCAAACTTTTCTGCTTGAATCAAGTCTCCACATCACACTTGTGCAGTTAAGTTCCATAATGGACCACGAATGGCTTCCATACTAGTTGTGATGGAAAATCATCTCATATGTATAACTCAGATTTAGGCTGAGCACAGGGAAACTTTCCTTCAGCAGATGAAAGGTCAAACAACCAAAACAACCAATAAGCAAAACATATTTTTAAGGGGAGAAGGACTTTCATTATCAGTGGTTCTCAAACTATTGTGGGGGGGGGGCTCCTCACAGGACATGGCTGCACCCCAGGAGGGGCAAAAATGTAGAGTGGTACTAAAGTTGAATGAATCAATTTCATGTGGACTAACAGAGACTATAAAAAATCATATTAGCTTAGCATATTAGATTTTTGACAGCGTGATGAAGTGTACAAGGATGAGATGGAAAGGACTTTCACTAGTGAGTCCAAACAAAGGTCAGGAAAGAAAATGTAGCAAGCTTTTTATGTCTAAAAAGTTTAATAAAGATCATCAAAATGTTATTTCACTAAACTTTCCATTTGTCTCATTTTTCTGTTGCTTATTTCCCCAACTTTGCTAATAGTACAGAAAAATTTATTAAGTACAAGGGCACTGGGGCAGGATTTTTTTAATTTTCTAATTTTTAAACCACTGGTTTCGGCATTCACTCAAACAAATATCCCAAACCGTTGCTGGTCTCAGCTTCTAAGATTTTTTTTCTTTAATGTCATTGTAAATTGGATCGTAAGCAATGTTAAGACGTCATCTTTGCTTCTGGAAAACTGTGATGAAATTTGTTTTCTATTTCCTGACATTTTCTAGAGCAAATGATGAACATATTTGTTATATTTCAAATCATGAAAATAATGTTTGAACAATAGTTAATTGCAGCTCTACACTAATTAACCCTAGCGAAAAAAACAAAATCAATGCAAAAGTCTAAATGTGAATACTGAAACAAAGTTTTGCTCCGTATTAATTAAATGGACTTAGTTAAGAAAAACGCTTTGGAGAAGAAGTTTGTTTGAACTGTAAGTCTGTGAATGAGGCCTGGTAACAGAGCTGTCTGGCTGAGTTGATCTGAACACTCAGATCCCATCCATTAGCATCCTGGACGAGATTCTTCTGATCTGCAAACAGCCTCAAGTAAACTCATTTTAGTGGGCTCGTCTCTCTCCTCTCGCCGCCTGCCCTAAAGGAATCAATACCAATATGAAAAACCTGGATTCCATTCTGAGTAGACCACACCGGCGCCTTCCCTGAATACAAATCACATCACATCACATGCCCACACTATAACAGCCTGCAATACAATCCCAAAGGAGAAGGCAGCATCCACAGAGCACTCCATTTGGGGTCGAAATCAGAAGCAGTTGCCTTTCAGTGCCATTCAGATGATCAGCAGGAGGGGGAAACTGCAGGGGAAGCTGAGGTGAAGACTTGGTAAACATCACAATTATCTCATATCTTTCATCTGTTTTCTTTGCCGCTTCGTGCAAGTCTTGCTGAGTGGCTTTTAGGGATAAAAATATAACAAGAACTAAAATAAAAGCCCACATACAACGACGGCTCGAGGCTTAATCGCTGGAATTAAATTGCGGAATTACACCCATATACATTCAACCATACTGAATTCAAATAGTTTCATAATACAGAACAATGTTGAGTACCAAGATGCTGTAGCCTAATTGTAATCAGCTGTTTGGTTACACTGATGAAACGAAGCTCAATATTTGTTCACACAAACTTAATACAAGTTGTCATCTTGAATGTGCCAAGTATGCCTACTGGCATACCGAAGTATTGAACTGAACAAACAGATTCTTTTTCCAAAATTAAAGCTTGTTAGAGCTGCTAAGGAGATTAGGGCTAACTACTCAGTTAAAATACAATATTTGTTTAACTGTCACTGCTCCAGGCTAAATACAAAAACGCTGAAAATTACATTCCCTATAAAATCCTTGCATGCAAACGACAGCAATCAATACCAGACAACTTGGGGGCCTTATTAAAACCTCTTAGCAAAAGCAAGTCAGCCTCAGACCTTCTTCTACTTGTTGACGGCACAACAAACTCGCACAAAGTACTTTTGCAAACAGCCATCGAAAACCAGTGGGGGTGGGAAACGGGGAGAGGTAGGAAGATCGAAGTGTCCCCATGTTGTTCTGTTGCTAACAGGACCCTTCTCAGGCCTCGAGGCTGATATGGCGTCCCGTTGACAAACTGGTGATTGTTATCTCCTATCAGAGTGCACCGTCAGCCACCGAGGCTTTGTTTGGAATCTCAAGTTCGATTCTTTACAATGCCGCGCACCATGACAAGGTTTTTACAATCCTCCTGCACAATATGCAGTTAGCAGGGGAGAGGATGAGAGACACAGAGAGGGAGAAAGAACTGAGGAGTCAGACAAGCTGATCAATCAGTTCACATGGGTTTGTAGTCCAACAGTGAAGAGCCTCTTGAAATAAAAAGAAAAAACATGTTTGAACTTTAATGAAAGAAATTTTAAAACATTATGCATTTGGGATGCATTTGATTAGGTGTAGTTATTGTATTATGAAACAAAGCCTTCCAAGAATCAGCCAAGGTCTGAGGGTTTTGTTTGCACTGACAAGCAGGTTTGCAAGGACAGCCCATTAATAAAACACACAAATGTGTATTTTGATATCTTTTTTATTTTTTAGAAAGAGCAGTGTTTGGGTACCGCTGGAAGGATCAAAGTAAGACGGATAGTTTCATATCACTGCTGCTCACCAGAGTACTCTCCCCCTGGCTCAACCTTGATCATTAAGAAGAGGAGTCTGTCTGCGAGTGGTGTGACTAGGTTGGTCCAAAAACGTTTGCCATCTTCAGTGCTCCTGCATCCCAAAAAAGCAGAGACACCTCTCACCCCAGAGGACCTCTCATCCTCCCAGGAATCTGCTGCAGACAATCCACCACCCTGCCATTGCTTCAGCCGATGCCGTGTCACCTCTCAGAGCAATCACCCGCCGATGCTGCCCGCCACAACAGAGGAGACATCCGGGGGATTTAGAGACAATTGGAGTTGACTGGGGCACAACCTCATTTATACAAAGCCACCCAAGAGTTAGACATGTCAGTCTGACTAAAAAGGCTACTCCGCTTTCTGACAAGTCATGGTGGCTGTGGGCCTGGTTCAACATATGGGCATCCGGCTGGATAGAAAGGCTTTAGTCACATTAAATCCTTCTGGCAGGTCAGCTTCTTGCAATCTTGATTCACCCGTCAATTCAGAAGCTCCGAAAATTGAACAAAATGTCACATTTGTCACTCCTCAGGCATTCAGACTTACTGCCGTGGTTAAACAAACTGTAGATAGCTACGATGCACTCGACAATCACAAGGAATGATTTACTCCAACATTGTGGCCACCACCTACTGGACTTCCTACTTTCAAACCAATAACACTACATGCATTACCTTGACTCCTTGCTGTTCATTACATCCCAAGTCGTAAACGTGTGTATCAGAGAGGGTCTAATTTGTTCCTGTTGAGACAAGTGAGGCATCCGAAATAATCCCCGACGTGATTGCAGACCTTGCCGCTAGATTTATTATGCCTTACGAGATGTACATGATGTGGACTTTTATCAGCTTTGAGCAGGGTCTCATTGAATTGTCTCTGCAGATTACTTGAAAATATGCATAGATGATGTGAACTTCACGCACATCACTTGAACATTTTGAATATTCATTACGTGGTGCAGGAATTTCAGCTGGAGTAATCTGTGCCACACAGTGCATCAGTCAGCACATAACCTGCATGCTTCTGATGCTTGACATGGACATTTGATTGACCTACTTCAGCTGCTTATCCTGTAACTTGTATGACATTGGCACAGGATCAAGTGCATCGCCATATGTAATTGATTTCTTTTGATAGAGACATTTGCAAAATGATACTTGAAAAAAATGTTATTTATTGTGGTGTGAGTTAATAACATAATGTCGTGTAGTGTTTGCCATACCTTTGCTGGAGGAAACCAATGAAGGGAGCAACTCCTGTGCCAGGTCCGACCATTATGAAGGGCACCGACAGGTCAGACGGAGGCCGAAAGGAGCAGTTCGGTCTCAAACTCACATGGATCTGAGGGCCAGAGGGCATTAGAAAGCATTTAAAATAATGAGAGTAATTACAACAACGCTGAGAAGTCACTATGGGCTTACCAATCTATTAATTGATCTACTTAATATTCTACGACATACTAATGAGAAAACTCATGAGCTCCAACTGGAATCCATAGAGTCTGTGTTACAGAGGATTTACTTGCTTGAATTTAAATTATTTTTTTTAATTAACCACACACAACTGGCCCAAAGCTCGTTCTTTTTTTGGTGTCTCATACATTAAAACTGAGCTTCCAGAGGAGCCTAAAACATGTAGTACGAACAGGTTGAATCCCTAATTCCAGAAACTGCACACCTTTCTGATATTCTGCCATCTCTTTTACTCGGGAACCTCTTGCACTGGAATATTTGAAGGGAAATGGGCAGTCCACCTCTCTTGATAATTTTATTACAAAATTTTAAGTAAGGAAAGTGTAACCTACAGAAGTACATCTATTTCTTTTCTCCCAATGACTGGGGGGTTATAACTGTAAGACCACCTGTGAACACTTACAAATACGTAAGCCAACCAAGAGCCCACAAAATTGCACATTCTAGTCTCAGCCCTCTATTTTCCAGTGTACTCATTACCTTAGGCAGAGCCTGGCTGCCAAAGTGTTCAGGCTTCCCAGGGAAAACCAGGCCAGGATTGATGAGGTCAAACAACCAACCGGTACACAAGCCTCGCCTCCCCGCAGGCCGTGCAGAGCATGCTGGGAACTCTACCACGTTGAAGACAAAATGCAGCTTTCCCGGGTGCTTAAGACAGGAGCTATAGCGATGGGACCACAGAGAGTTTGAGATGGAGGAAGACAGGGGTAGAGGGAAACAACGGTGTGTGACAGTGTGTGTGCAAGATATAGAGAAAGACAGCGACAAGCAGAGAGATACACAGAGATGAAGTGAAAAATGGAGTGAAATCCAGAGGAGCAGAGGGAGAACAGATGGATACAGAGAGGCACAAATGATTCGCACAACATCATGTTCAGAAAATTTAAGGGCTAAACAAAGTAACAAGGATTCAGTATTAACTACAAATACAGACATAACCTTGATGTGTGCTAAATTATGATCTAAACCAGACGCACCCCCACAGCCCAGTCATACCCCCTCATCAACACCACCTGTTGTGTTCTTTTGAATGGGTGTTTAGCTAACAAATACAACCATTTCTCCATTTCTTTAGCTATCTAGTTATTTAGCATTTACTCTTGACTGTTTATTTCAACTGTAAACACGACGAGACAAGATAATATGCCCCCTGAGCACCATGTCTTCAGTGCAGATTGGAGGCTATAGTGAGATGCTGTTGGAAAGTGACAAAATGGCCAGCTGGGGTTAGCTGGTTAGCGTGCTAACTTCAGTAGATGAAAAGAAGTGGTAGAGAGAAGAGTTAGCACTGGCTTTGCTTTCCACTGCTGCAGACAGCTCTTGGTGAGTAAAGGAATTAAGTTTGATGCCAAACACGCAACATTTCTTCTAGACTGGTAAGTAAACAGCTGTTGCTAATGCTAAGGTTGGCTGTGTAGCACCAACCTTAGCTATACCAATAGCTCCTTTAAACTAACTATGTCAAATACTTAGCAATTACTTTAAGTTAACTATTTCAACTATTGCTTTTAGATAACTATTTTGATTTCTCTGTTCACGTGATAACTAGCTGTCAAACACAACATGTGACTCAGGGTGGTGAGAGGTACTGTGCAGTCAACCTACTGTGGCTGGTAGCTTATTATACATCGCCTATACTAAAGTAATCCTAATCCATCTAGATTCATTTTTTTAATCAAGTCGTAATTCCAATTTTTTCAAATTAGTTGAGCTATTCCTCCGTTTTTCCATGTACCACCTGGAAACCGTAGGAATACACCCAAGGATTAAAGTAACCCTGGTTGGGAATAACTCATCTACACAATAACGTCTGCTTCTGCTTCATTGTAGACTAAAAAAAAAATACTGCTGGGAGTGAGAGAAAAAAATAACTTTCTGTCTGTCTTTCTTCAATAAAACTGTCTCTCCCTCTACCTGTTCCAGACTTCATTCCCGGCTGAAGCACTGTCACGCTCTCTCATCCTTCACTCTCCAGTTCCTGTGGGCCACTGGAGACCTCTATTGACCACAGCATCAATAATGCAAGCCTCTAATGTCTCTGCACCATCTGATAAACTACAGCCACCATCTCTCCTGTCCGTTCCCTGTCTTTCCGCACAAACACACACCACACATACACACACACACACACACAAATAAGCAGCTAAGTGAGGAACTAATGAGGGGAGCGGAGAAGTTTTGACATTGCGTTAGATGTTGCTGTTCCACATGAGCTTTAAAGCAAACTTAATGGGCACTATCTTAACAGGAAGAGCAAATCAATGACAGGCTAAGTGAGGCAAAGAGAAGGAGCACTTGGGCCTATTTAAACTAGGCACAACCGGCTAAAGACTACACAATATTTACAGTCCATTCATTTGTGCAGTTTTCTCCTTCATCATTGAGCTTTTAAGGGAATTATATCTACAAATACCCATCCAAACAAAGCTACACATAACATGACATGGAGTGTGACAAAGTGAGCAAACCTCAAATAGACGCAAACATACACAAACAATAATTATAAGGTCTATATTTGTGTTAATATGTTTATATATATATATATATATATATATGTATATATATAGGTGATGGTTTCAGATCATTTTGTTCTCTTTTTAGAAGAGTTTCTAAATGTCTCAGTGTCTAAATTCTTATGAAGATGCCTAACTTAATAAAATTCCTGGAGCCCTTTTGATGTCATAATAAAATCTCTCAAATGTCAGATAATTTAAAAGCTCAATACACCATGAATGTACTGGCAAACTAGCAGATCTCCAGTGGATAGCAATGCATTTCCTAGCTGCCAATAGAGCAAGATCGATATGTATTTTATCATGCATACTCCAACTCTGTCGAGTATGCGTGATAAGTGGAGGATTTAGCGTTATATTATGATGCATGCACAAAAAGAAAATATCAACAATAAATTCACAAAGTAACGTTAAAAAGGTCACATAATATTATATAATAATATTTGAACTTCAGGACAAACATAAATGCAGCCCTCCTCGTCAATCTCTGTTTGCCAATCAATCTGCCATGAAAGCCCAATGTCTGGATTTTCTGATGCATTTCTAATAAATGTTATCTGATTTTCAGAAATATTCATTCTATTTTCTATACAATCTATACTTTGTAAGAATGCAACTGATTAAGGGATTCCTAAACAGAATTAATCAGGTGTCTTATTTGAAAGCAAACAAGAGGAGAGGACGTCATATTATATTTTAATAGCAATTGAGTAAATAAGAGTTTGTTCTTCAAATACATGAAATGTATCAATTAATCCCTTAACATGCCATGACTTAGATACACCACCATTACAAACAGCAAAACATGACCTTTTCATCAAGGTAAAAATAGAGCTATTTCAAACCATTTCCATAACTGAACACCTTTTAGTATCACTGGATTAACAGTTAGGTTAATAGATTATTTAAATCCAGTGTATGTTTTAAATTGTAAGGAAACACATCCAAGGACTTAATTCTACATTCAGTATCACTGTCTTAATACAATTTCTTAATGTGTACTTACTGTGCAACTAGCAAACACGATCAGAAATTAGGAAAATCTAAGACTCCATGATTATTTGCTAAGAATAAGACAGAAATTAGTATGCAGTATTAAAAAATGTAAGCTACAGTCTTATTTTTCTGTCACCTTACCTGGCTGCTGAATAAGGCCTGGGCTGCAGTTTCGGCAAGTGCTCTGAAAAGCAAGCATAGCTGTCAATCATCCTGATGTTGTGCTAAGATTTTGTTACACAGACAACCATGACAGAGAGGAGACAAAATAAGTGAAAGTCATCTCGGTCCATTGAGACATCCTACCAACCAATCTACCCTCAGCCACCCCCACCCAGGTTTCAGTCTTGTTTCTAGGACACACTTCTATATTTATGAAATTACAAACTCAGGGTTATGGAATCCCAAGTGTCCAGATGTGGAGCCAGTAGGAAACAGATTGCTTATGCAGACCTTATTTCAATGCCAGCCATGAAGGTGCCCTCTTTTGGGTAATATGTAGTGTGCATTGTATCTGCGAGGAGGTGTCGAGAGAAATCAGGAAAACGTATAACTTTTCACGCTGTAGCAACAGGATATGCTGTTTGCTACACTGTGACCAACACAAACTATTAGATGTGGACAAAGAGAATGATTGAGAGCTGTGTGATGTGCTTGCTATGCACTCCCTTGCATTTTGTTTGTATTTCAGTGATAGATGAACCTAGGAGAGTAGAGCTGCACCATATGTACCAGCCAAGGCCTTACAATAACACATTTTTCTGCTAAATTGCTTGGAAAGACAAACAGCTGGACTAAATCTGCTCTCTCCTCTCTTTCTGGATTTCTCTGACATCTAAACAGCTCAGGGTGTTACTGAGGCAGCTCTGCACTTTGACATCCATTTCATCTCTTTGAGCTGAGATCTTTTAAAAAAAAAAAAACAGGAAACGCTTTAAACTAAGCTTGAAAGGTTTTAGAACAAAAACATAGGGCCTGCTCAAACAGCCACTTTTCCAGTGATTTTACTAATCCAGATTCCTTCAGATACTAAAAGAAACAATAAGAAAAAAAAAAAACAAGCTCAGGGAGATTTAGAATAGTAATATATGAATCTGGAAGAATTGGAAGAATTATGTTCTCAATATTTTTCCTGTTCCGGGTTGAGATCTGGTATTTTACTGTTCAATTTTGAAACTATAAAGTATATTCAGTCTAATAGATGAAAATGTGCAATCTTGATGATATGGAAAATAGGTTTCTTTTTGTTTTTGGCTTCACAGATGCAAAACATTTCAGTTAGCCAATTACTCGGAGAAAGCCTGGGTGACAGGTTAAAAACAAGCCCTTTATCAGGATAAATTTGTAGCTTTTATTTTCTTTCTTCTGCTTTGGTGTACAACTTGTTTGAAGTTTAGCACATAAACATATAGTATTTCAAAGGGAAGTAGAAATAGTGTTACTGGTGTTTATTTTTTGGTTTTGTATATGTTTTGTATATGGATTATCAGAAATTGTCTCATTATAATTTTGATTAGGGCTGCAACAAATTATTTTCATTAAAGATTAAGCTACCAGTAATTTTCTTAATTAACTGATGAATCATTAGGCCTATGCAACATTAAAAAATAGTGACAAATGCTCTCTATAAATTTCTCATTGACTATTCTATTGGACAAACAATCCAAAACCATTCAGTCTGAATAAGTTCAAATGTTTAGACATGGTGGCTGAAAAAATATTGGACTGCAGGGAAGACAAATTTTACAAGGAGAGCTAAGATTGCATACCGGCCTTGTTTTGTTATAATCAATATGCTTGTACTCTAGATGCAACCCACAGTAAGTCACTTATGACTAAATCTGCAGAAATAAATAGTACTAAAATCTTTTTTGGACAAAACATCACATACATCAATATTCTGCGATCTGTCAGAGAAAGCCTCTCCATCAGAGGGTGTATAATGCACATTAACACAATCCTCTGCAGCCGCATGGTGTTCAAGTTGCTGCTTTTCCATCGCAGAGTGACAGTACGTGTCTGAGGCAGAGGACAGTCAATTCATCATCTGACATCACTGCATCATGATGATACCGCTGGTAGATGGGATATATCACTTTTAAAACCTTTAGAGTGCAAAGCTTTTTTGTTTTTTTTCTTTTGTTTTTTTTTTTTTGTTGCAGCGAGTGGCTTGAGGATATATTTTAAGATATGTATTTCACAAAAAGGTCTCTGTTCCAAAAAATACAGTCCCAGGGTCCCCACTATGTTTTTCATAAGTGATCATTTTCAGGACTACCATCGATCATGCTGCACAACAATATAATCTATTCCATCTCAAAAGTCTCTCTGCGTTGCAATTTATATGCAGAAAGACCATTTTAGAGGAAAAAAAATGAGATCGCAATGTGGTTGCACATAAAAGTTATATTTCTTAAGATATATGGATTTCTTTGGCTGCAGCTGAAATTAAGGAGGTTGTTAGCATTAAAGCATTCAAAGGAATTCTCTGTGGGAGGGTTTTTTCCTTTTTTTAATAGTCTACAAATGCTAATTTCAAGTTAAGGGACCTGCTTTCTCATGGTTTTCCAAATCCATTTAAAAGTTTTCCAAAGCATTTCATTATATCTTAAATGAATGAAGTGGGAATATATATGTGATATGCGGTGCAGACTCTGTGACCAGGAAATTTCATTTTAAATTTCAAGCCTTTCTGGAGAGAGAAGGGGCTGTAGCCTCTTGGGATACAGATGCATTCCCTTTACTTTAGTTTGCTTTACTTTCTTCCACAGGTCACAATAGTGTTAAAAAAAAAGGAATAAAACTGCACCCAGGTAAAATTTTATTTGAACGCTGCAGGAAAGTAAATTGAAAAAGACGCTCATGGACAACATTCACCTCTCTGGGGCTATGACCTCAAAGTTTTCATCTGACACACTATATGAAACAATAGACCATATAACAAGAGAGCTGACTCTGAGAAGCAGGTATCTCTCTCAATTTATACCCAGAATTTACTTTTACCCAGCCTGCACTTGGCCAAAAACATCTGGGCCGAGACATATCTCTCCTCATTATTTATGGTTTGTTTATTAAAGCATAAACTCTGATCAGCAAACACCTCCCGTTTGGTCAGGGTAATGAACCAAGAGCAGAACAAAAATGCAGCAGTACACTTTAACAGTGACACACTGAGTCAGAGTTGACCATTAACCTATGATCCAAGCTGACCCTGTGTGCTTGTGTCCTTGCAAAGCTCAGTGACTCAACAGTAAACGGCCCCATGTCCCTGAAATAACAGCTGTTGCCCCAAAGGCCCTCCAACTCCACATTTTTCACGAGGGAACGACTGTCCCGATTGCCAATTTCTCCATCAGTTCACTACTGAAAAAAGGTGCCGGGCGGGCAAGTAGGCCAAAAATAACTGACATTGGGCAAGGCCAAGAGCTGTGACACAGCTGTTTTAAAGGACAACTCAACTTGTATGTAAAACTGTAGCCAACTAATTTCACTGTCTGGTAAGTTTCAGTCAAAGCTTATTAGATCTATAGTGAGTGACCAGCCAGCTATCTAAATGAGCTGAAAGAAATGTTCGTCTTATACCAACAGCTGGCTCAAAGGGTCAAAGAAGAGATGGCACAAGTGGAAAAGAAATTATCAATATTATTGACAGGAAGGAGATAATGACTAAACTGAGAGAATCTCTCTTAATTTGCAGCTACAATACCGCTGTTATAATCACAGGAAGGGTGACACAAAAACTATACTGGAGCAATGTGGACTTCAGACAAGGAAATGAGTGTTGGTCCTCTGGGGACCCCTCTGATGTACACTGTCTGACCATTCAGTATAATTAAATGCTCTCACATAAATCAGCCTTGAGACTAAGCGCGCTATGCTCTAGTTACTGGGGCTACAGTGACCCCTACTGGATAAAAATGATCCCGACAGACAAGCCTTCCTGAATAACAAGCAACAGAAGGTAGACTTGACATAACCTGAGGTCTTTTTCAAAGTGAAATAACTAGTTCTGAAGTAAATTATTCCACTGATATTTTGTACAGGTGCAGTCTAAATCCCACTCATGTGTCAATCACTGTAATTCCCCATTTGCTTTAGGCAACATGAAAGCCTGCTTTTAATTAAACATGAATACATTATAATAGAAAATTAAAAAAAAACTAAATGAGAAACATCTTAGAAATATGCCACGATATTAGTCTGTTTTCTCATTAGTTACTGGACGAGCATACTGGTTATGAAATGTACCTGTGACATGCTGCGTGACACAAAGATTAAGTAAAATAAGAATGACAAAATTAAATGTGATGTTTGATCAGTTTTTGTACTTCAGAGTTGTTTCCTTGCAGCCTGTTGTGTAATGCGTCTAGCACAGTGTTTCCTTTATACATATTTTACACAGTCCTACGGGAGACACTGTGGTGAGAATAGTTTTTGCCCAGTGCACCTGTTTATTATGGACTCACAGACTCACACTTTTTGGACCTTATGACTAACTGACTGAGTCAGATAACAGCAGGGATTCTGACCTATGAGGAGGCTGAGAGGAGGCGAGCAGGATGGGAAGGCTGTGAGAAGCTCCAAAACGCTGAGGCTTGGGTCTCTCACATATAGGTTGTAATCTGTGGCGCCTTGTTTACTGCAAAGCTCCTGCAGTCTCCTCTTCTGCACACCGTCCCGTGTATGCTCCACCAGTGCTCGTAGAAATGCCTGACAGAGATAGAGAGAAAGAAAGAGAGAGAGATAGAGAAAGAGAGAGAGAGAGAGAGAGAGAAAGAGAGAAATCGTATGTAAAGTCACTGATTCAGGTACCCATTCACCACTGTAAAAAGTAGAGCCACCTAATACATTTGACCCTGCAGCAGGACCAACTTCAATGCCACACTGTGCACAGGCTACATAAAATGCATATCTTTGTAGGTTTTCTGGGTAAATGAAAACTGCAGAGGTAGAAATTGACACCAACCCAGCTATGGAGTACAGACAATTTAATATACGCCGCAGTTTCTGTCCCCATAAAACTGTCATTTAGTTTTTAAATGCTTTTCCAGTTATTTAAAAATTAGTAGAGGCAAAGAAGCATTCTTTCAATCCTTTGGCAAATTAATCAAAATCAATTAATGAAATAAATTAATATGTTTATGTTGCAAGAGACAAGCTGAAGTTTAAATGGCATTTCATCAATTATAGCTTACTATTCTTTTTGTAGGCAGTGATTTAAATTACAGGATTTAAGGGTTCATGAAGAAATATTAAAATTCGGCTGCTGCTCCACTGTTAGAGTGATCAGACTTTATTAATCAAGCTGATATGGTTATAAGAACTTCTAAATATTTGTCATGCCTAAGTGTACTGGAGAATTTCAGTGATTCATTATAGTTCATGAATGCAGAGATTAGTGGCACGTTCTTGCAGCTTGTACTGTTATTAATTATTATCCCGATCTTCCAATCCATCCAGTTTAACAAGCATTTCACCAGTATTTGACGAATGTCAAACTATGGTGACTATAAATGTCAGAGTCTCTGGATGGCATGAGTAATATATTCTAACATTTGCCTCTGTAGAAATGGTGAGTCATTTACCTGTATATGATGCTATTATTGGGAAATGTACTTACTAAGAGGCTATGGTTATTACCTTTCACTATCCTAAAAATCGTGGCGTTTAAAAATTATAGATGTTGTAAATGCTTTAGTAAAACAGATTAACTGCTTGGATTACACAGACAGGTGTTGTAAAATAAAAGTCTTACTGCCTTGTAAGTCTGTAGACAACACTTTGACCTGAAGCAATCAATTTCTGTGCAGGAATTTAATAACATGGGAGAAAAGGAGTCTGTGGAAGTCTCACATGCAGCAGGGAACTGGACTGACAGAAAGTTGAAAAGCTTTTCTTATTAAATCAAAAAGACATTCGGACTAATGTTCCATAATGTCTTCTACTCTTTTTGCATAACATTTTATGGTAAGTTCTTGAACATATTCTAAAAAAAGCTGAATACTGAACAATATATAAATTGCTGTATTTACTGAGAAGCTACTCAGCTGCTGCCATATTCTGACATTTTACAAATTGTCTTCCTTTTGTCATTTACTGCGCTGTTTACAAAAACCAGCAAACTACTGATGCAGATCATGCCCGAGGAAAATTAATAGTTTTCAATTTCAATAGACTGTAATGTGTTTATTAAATAATGAATTTAACTTGCATAATAAAAAATCAGGATGAGAATGCAATGTGAGCAAAAATAAATTCCAAGATGGAAATTAGAAACTGCATGAGGAGTACAGGAAGGGTCTCAGTGACTCAAAAGCCACTGTGAGTAGTATAGTAATAGCGTTTAAAGGAATGTTGCAAAAGTTAGATAAGCGTATGAAACCGTATGTGCAGACCACATCCCCAACCAAAAGTTAGGCACTGCCAAAGCTAAAGGTGGCCAGTTGACACTTTGATGCACCAAATGTGTTAATCGCCATTGCCACAGAAGACCAGGAAAATGTAATCATCACTCAACCTTTGACCCAGTCACATTAAATTCTGACCCATCTGAGCTTATGAAACCAAACTATGGACCCAAACAAATCTTTTGGGTCCAGACCCTGTCCTGACAGACTATTTCAGTACCAATAGGCTTGTTAAGTAACGAAATCAGTGCCAGTTGAAATAGTCAAATAAATGCACTTCTGCTTGAAAAGTAATACACTCTTCTCCAAGCTTTGACAATACAAATAAAAGCAGTGAGCTCTTACTGGAGAAAACCTGACACTAAAAAATATCTGCCTTCTTATTATGCTGATACACCAAAAGAACAAATAGGATGTCACATAAAAGAGTGGCTTGGCAGATGCAGTTTACAAAGACAGTAGTTGCAGAGCAATGTTTAGACATATTGTACACTACCTTCTTAGGAACACTTCTGATCTCTAGACACCATGTGAACAAGTAGAGCAAAGAAATGCGCTGGGGGATGTAAGTCGGCACCTGGGCACCTACAGCCAGGGAGCAAAGAACATCAGAAAATCATTATAATCAATCATTAAAACAAGGTAAATAAGGGTCATATGCAATGTGCTATAATCGCATAAGAGATACTGTGTTAGAGCTGTGTCGTTTTCTGTAGAATTCAAGAGTACATTAGCCATGCAGGTTAAAATTATGTGACAGGTGAACTTAACCTTTCTTCTTGGTATCCTTATTGAGAGAAATGTGGACATGATGGTTCCTCTGGTCCTGAAGGCCCAGTCTGTGGAGCATGTCCTCCACCTCTGTGGCTCTGTTTGGGCAGAACACGTCAAAAGAATCCCCTGGCTGATAGGCCATCATCGGGTAAGCCTGAGAATAAGGAGAAAGCATCTACACCTTAAACTGCAGACTAAATCTAAATCTAGATCTAAATTCATCGTGCAGGTGGAGAAAAACGTCATTAACAGGATTTAGTCAAACTTACAGAGATGTCCAATTCTAAGAGGAGGGACGTCTTGACTGAATCTCCTCTGGTCAGCTGAACAGCTCTGTTTATGGGAACCTCATGAACATTTTCATCGTTTAGCCGTCCAACAATCTGGAAAAAAGAAATAAACAAATGTCAGATGCAGGGTGAAGTATAGCACAAATACTGGTTTTATCAGCAGCAGCACTCCTCACCTGTTCCACAGTGTCCACATCCTGGAGGGAGACATCAAGGTAGGGAGGAGGCAGAGCAGGAACATTAAGAGAAGATTCTGACAGTGGGGGCAGGGAGCATGTCAGTGAGGCTGCCAATGCAACATGTGGAACTCCAGCATCCTCAGTCTGTGTCTCTGGTGCTGATGTAGAAACACTGGCAGTGCCATGAGACTGGGATGCCAACACAGGGCTCCCTGCAAGCGAAGCTGGCCTGAGATCAGAAACAGCATTCCGTGTATCAGAAGATGAAGATGCATATTTGGAGTCCGTGTCTACAGATGCTCTGACTGACTCGCAGCTCTGGTGGTCATTAAGGCTTAGGAGGTTAAGTTGGACATCTGGTATGTATGAATCGGGAGTTTCCTTTGGTGAATCACCCACATCCCCTTTCGAGGGATCAGTCCTATCAGATGCCATTTTTGATAAGGCTCCTTTGATTGCTTTCCACAGTCCTTCAAGCCAGGGGTCCAAAACCACCTCCAGCCTGGAGAGAGGAAAGTCCACAAGATGATGAAATGACAGCAGTGTGGTCAAAAGATTTTAACTTTGGGGGAAGGTTACAGGCCAAATGCAGGGAACTTCCATTTCTCTGCAGAACTTACCCTACACCATCATCTGCATATCCCGTTGCATAGAATTGTTTGGCTCCAAGTTCCTGTAGACGACGCTCAACTGTCTTCCCACAGTTGCAGAAATTTGCATAATTTGTGTCTCCTAAAGCTGGAGCAGACCGAGTAAAACAGATGAAGATTTCTCAAGCCAGTAACTGCTCAGAAAGTAAACAATGTGCAGTGTTCTGCATTGTAATGACTTACATAAATATGCTGTGCATATCAAATTCCACATATTCACAGATGAGCTACAAAAAGAGCTACTGCAAACCCTCATAACAGAATTTACCTAAAAGTGCATAGCAAAGGTGTTTATAGTGGTCAGTGGAGAGGGTCTTCTTCTTGATGCGCTTTACAAATTGGAGGGCATTGTCTGGAGGTTCCCCATCTCCAGTAGTAGACACAATAAAGACCACTGGGGCATTCTCCTTCTCCAAATTGTACTGGAACCAGTTATATGATTAATCAGTGACTGGTGTTTTCACAGTCCACATTAAAACACATAACATTAATATCCTTACAATGATTAGGCAAGATCACTTTTATTAATATGTTACTGATGTGTTATTGTGTGTCATTACCCATGCAGTAAAAGAGAGGCTTAAACAGCTCTACTTCAAGAAGAACCATTCTAATGTGCAATAGCTACCTTCTCACTCTGGTTCAAGCAGCTGAGCTCAGCTACCAGTCCATGATCCTCAGCCTCCTCAGCTATCCCCTCTGCTATGGATTGGGCCTGGCCCTTCTGAGATCCGTACAGAACCACGAACCGAGGCTTCACTTCAGAGGGCATGCTAGAGCATCCAGAGCGACATCGTATTTTTAAATGACATTTCGTAACAGACATTTTTCACAACAAGACTTGTTCTAACAGGAAAGGCACAGGCGTTACAAATGACATTAACAACGGTGCCACTGTGTCCGTGCCAGGACGCTGTGCATGCATAATAACAGAGCCCTGAACCCGAAGCAGCTAAATGAAATTCAGCCATCATCCCTTTTATTACTTATACCATTTAAAATGTCTTTTGTAAAAAGATGCAGCAAGATGAACTAGTGTAGGAGGCTGTGGTGTGGGCTTAAGGGTCTTGACATGTTGACAAGATTCATAATAGACTTTTCATAAATCTTGAGTTAAAAAGGTCGAGTCACCTGGTTGACAGACGTTATCATCAAGCCATATCACCACAGTTTATATTTGAAGAATGGGGATATTCTCTCTGAATAGCTAACGTATTAATTTAGTTCTATCACACAAATTTACATCATATTCACAAGCAGCAAAGTACATCTGTAACCTCTCCAAAGCTTCTACAACTAGACCTACTTACAAGGCACGGTTAAAAAACACTGTCAGATACTTGTGAAGTACAGAAAGAAATCTGAAAGATGATATATTTGTGTTTTCACGACATCTTAGCTTACCTACATACTTCACGATTTGACAGGCTACAGACAAACTGCCACAAAGCAACCTTTTCAACATAGTGAAGAGCAGCAGCCCTGAACACCACCATGAAGTACCCGGACGTTGCGTCAGTTTTCGACGTTGACAGCGTTACATATATATACACGTGGATTCGAGCATGTACTTTATCTTTCCACATCTAAATCAAAAGCAGCCACTTCATAAATATACCACAGTTGTGTATTTTTAGGTAATAGCAACTGACAACTCGGTTTCCATACGGAAGACTAGCCCTGGCTTGAAAAAGTCTTTCAGCAAAAGCGGTCCAAAACTACGTAAAAAACACAGTGCCATAAACAAAGTACCACAGAATGCAGATATAAATGTATTGAGTTTTTTTTCCCGAAGATATATTTATACCTTTTCTTGTAGCAATTCAATCAAGTCCCCTTCTTCCCATGTAATTTTATCAACACTGGAATTCACGCGAGATTTAAGTGGACTGTGATTGAACGTGATCGGAAGAAACCACATTGAAGAAGGCTTTTTTGTTTTGTTTTGTTTTACGCTTTACATCATGTGTGAAAAGCTTGAACTGAACACTCGGGGGGTAGTGTTAACATAGTTAAATTAATTCTGTCTTGTCATCTTAGATAAAGGGGTATTTATAAGAGGAACAGTAAGACACACTCACCGGTACTTGGTTCCGCCCTCCCCGCCCGTAGAGCCTTCCAGAAGTCGCCGGCAGACCCGTGCGGCTTTCAGCTTAGCCACACTCCAGATTCACATCATTAAAACTCATTATTTTATCACCTAAACACTTGTAAAGTGTTATAATCCATCGGTCAACATGTCCACTTTGGGGACACTAGCTTTCGATGAGTATGGAAGGCCTTTCATCATCATCAAAGACCAGGACAAGAAGACACGGTTAACGGGCATTGACGCATTGAAGGTACAATGGGCTAGCTAGCGGGATACAACTGTGGGGTGTTGGCTAGCAAATTACTAGTTTGCAATTAGTTGCATGACGTTGGGCACTTTTTAGCCAACATGATATATATTGATATCCAAGGCTAAGCACATACTTAACTGTCAAGCTAAGCTGTTGGTGGAAATAGCATTAGCTAAAGGTTTAGCTAGTCATGCTAACATGCGGCCCATGTGCTTTCTGCTATGTGCTCAGCCGGGGATGTTGCTATGTAGCATGGGGCTGTGCCCTAAATGGTCATCGTTGATGCGCATCAGCTCCATTGTACTCAGTTGAAACATTATCGCAAAAGACAACTTATATCGGTCTTCGATGTAACAGCCAAGAGTTTGTTAGGATGTAAGCTGATTGTAATGTTTGTGTTTTGCAGTCTCACATTATGGCAGCCAAGGCAGTTGCGTCAACCCTTAAAACATCTCTGGGACCTAATGGTGAGTATAAACCAAAGCAATGCAGCCACATTTGATTTCATCTGATCAAATAGGTTAACAATTTGAGCTGAGTGCTTGGATGCTGAGGTCCTGATCGGTATAATGAAATCAATAATATTTGTGAAAACCACAACTATTCCTCACACATCCAGTTGTGACAGCTATGTTAACCATATCTCAAACATCACACCTGTCACTTTTCCTGAACCGTTTTCCTTGTTTGCATCCAGGTCTTGATAAGATGATGGTTGACAGGGATGGAGAAGTGACTGTCACCAACGACGGAGCCACTATTCTTAGCATGATGGATGTGGACCACCAGATTGCCAAGCTTATGGTGGAGCTGTCCAAATCCCAGGATGATGAGATTGGTGATGGAACCACTGGAGTTGTTGGTACGGGAAGGGAAGATGAGGGGCTGCTTGAACCTTAAATCTGGCTTTATACCCCTGTGCTGAGGTGTTGTGGTCTCAGTGCTGCTGCCCCTTGAGAGAGAGTGACAATCTCACAAAGGCTTGTACTGGAAATGGCTCTGCTAAATCCCAAAATATAAATTTTATTGTAGAGGAAATTCATGTAACGTACTTGACATCACAGGAATTGTTGTAGCTCTGATCATGACAACATGCCATCTTCTTATTATATTCCACCTATAGTTTGTCTTGTTTTCCCTCTTTCTCCTCAGTGCTGGCTGGGGCTCTGCTTGAGCAGGCTGAGCAGCTGCTGGACCGTGGAATCCACCCCATCAGGATCTCTGACGGTTATGACCAGGCTGCACGCATCGCCATCGAGCAGCTGGACAAAATTGCAGAAACCTTCCCCTATGATCCCAACAACACAGAACCGCTCATTCAGACTGCCATGACAACACTGGGATCCAAAGTGTGAGTCTTGCAGACACAAAAGTGTTGGGTTGTTTTCATTATGTAACTAAAATACAGTTAGTGTGAACTGTCTTTGATAGTTTTTGATTACTTTCTTACATTTACACATTAAATTAATCTGCTTAGATACTTTATTTTAAAGTTCTTCTGTTGTCTTTCAGTATCAACCGGTGCCACAGACAGATGGCAGAGATCGCAGTGAATGCCATCCTCACTGTGGCTGATATGGAGAGGAAGGATGTTGACTTTGAGCTTATCAAGATGGAGGGCAAGGTGGGAGGCAAGCTGGAAGACACACAGCTCATCAAGGGAGTCATAGTTGACAAGGAGTTCAGCCATCCTCAGATGCCCAAGGTATGAGCACAGAGAAATCTCATATCAAATAGCTGGCAGTACATATTAATTGTGTATGTCTGTCATGTATCTATGATCATTAAAAAAAAGGTATACTAATGATTTTTGTTGGAGATAACTGAGGAATTGTTTGAGAAAAACGTGAACCAGTAAAATGTGAATCTTAATATTACAGGCATGTAATGCATAGCAACTGAGGGAAATAAAAACTAGACAGACATGGCAGTGTATGAGTGACAACTCATAAGGAAATTTGTTACTTGCTTTGTAATACTGTAACCAAAAACCACAAGTTATATTGCATTTTCCTTTTGTGTGACCACCGTTGGATAAAAATACTAACATCGGTTATTCTTTGTCACCACTCAGGTTATGAAAGATGTGAAAATTGCTATCCTCACCTGCCCGTTCGAGCCTCCTAAGCCCAAGACCAAGCATAAGTTGGATGTGACCTCTGTGGAGGATTACAAAGCACTCCAGAAATACGAAAAGGAGAAGTTTGAGGAGATGATCCAACAGGTTCTACAACATCTATGCTACTACAACTGAATTCTTAAAATCAACACTGCCACATATGGTTAATCTTAAAATGTATGCTCCTATTTCTCTTTAGGTCAAAAGCAATGGGGCTAACCTGGCTATCTGCCAGTGGGGCTTTGACGATGAAGCCAACCACCTCCTGCTGCAGAATGAGCTGCCGGCCGTGCGCTGGGTTGGAGGACCTGAGATCGAGGTGAGACATTTGTCACATGGCAGAACTCCTTTTAACAGAGTATAAGCTTAAATTAAATATTTTCACTTGCTTCATTGCCTCAATCAGTCATGAATTTTATGACAATGTTGTGCAGATAAGCAGAAAGTATATAGTGAAAATTACTTGATAGTTTTGTAATTGTACGGTGTCTATTGTGTTCCTCTGCAGTTGATTGCCATAGCCACAGGAGGCCGCATTGTGCCGAGGTTCTGTGAGCTGACACCAGAGAAGCTTGGCACAGCTGGTTTGGTGAAGGAGATCTCCTTTGGCACCACGAAGGACCACATGCTGGTTATCCAGGAGTGCAAAAACACCAGGGCGGTAACCATTTTCATCCGTGGTGGAAACAAAATGGTAAGCACAGATATAACTTTGAACTCTGTAAAGCATCCATTTATGTTGCTTATTCTGTCATTTATGTTTACTTTTAATTTTCATCTGTCTCACTAATAGATCATTGAAGAGGCCAAGCGTGCTCTCCATGATGCTCTGTGTGTAATTCGCAATCTGGTCAGAGACAACCGTGTTGTGTACGGAGGAGGAGCTTCAGAGATTGCATGTGCCCTGGCTGTCAATCAGGCTGCAGATAAAGTAAGTAAAATGCAATATTCTGAGTATTTGCTATTACCATTAGAGTAAATATGACGATGGATGCTCACGTTGCTGCTTAAATCCTCTTTAACTTTTGTTCCTTTCCTTTTTAGTGCCCATCATTGGAGCAGTACGCCATGAGGTCGTTTGCTGATGCTCTAGAGGTGATCCCAATGGCGTTGGCTGAGAACAGTGGGCTGAACCCTATCCAGACCATGACAGAGGTCAGAGCCAGACAGGTCAGAGAGAACAACGCCTTCCTAGGCATTGACTGTCTGCACAACAACACCAATGGTAAGGAATGCAATGATCTTAAATTATTTATCTGGTGGATTCTCACACTGGACTTTGATGTCAAAGCAAGATAACATGAGACTGAATCACCTTATTTGTTTGCTCCTGCACAGACATGAAACAGCAACATGTGATCGAGACCCTGATTGGCAAGAAGCAGCAGATCTTGCTGGCTACACAGGTAGTCAAGATGATCCTGAAGATTGACGACATCAGAAGCCAGGGAGAGAGCGAGGACTAGAACCCTCCGTAACACCGTAACGCTCGGCTGTGCTCTAGAGCACTTAAAAAAAATTTCTGCTGTTCTAGAGGTTTTAGGCACTTCCCCGAGCACCATGTCCAAACCGCACTGCATATTGCTATTTATCATTTGATAAAAAATGTTCAAGCTGTTAAAGTATCAAAAGTCACCATTAAAATGTTGGTCTGTTGAAATTTCCACTGTGTAGTAATACTTCATTTTACACACATATTTGTGTATTCCGTGTCAGGTTTACATTATATATCTTACAGAACAAAAATCTGGCAAGCTAATGCATAAAAAGTTATTATTACATTCAACAGATTATTGCTTCCATTCTTTCATTAAAAGTATACTGCATCCATACAGCTTCCACAAAGCAAAAGTACTTATCATATTTGGCTCAAAAATCATTAAGATTAAAAATCACAGTTCCTTAATTTCCAAAGGTGCAGACTTAAAAAATTAAATGTAAATGTCTGGATTGTCAAAAGAAATTATGTACAGCAATCACCAGCTCACTCTGAATAGCACCTCTGCATTTTACATTGGTCTTTCCAGGTTTTCATTCTGACTCTCAAAATTGGTCCAGTATGTGTAGAAATATGATTAAAGGCAGCAGTTGCTAGTGTAGTATCACATGTAACTGACTCCAATGTGCTGCTTCTGACCTTCTGATTTACAGATACTTGTTAAGCCAGTTGAGCATGTCTGTTCTGGCTGACTGGATGCTAGGTTTGTCGGCAGGGTTGATGTCCTCTCTCTTGCGGTGGACAAACCCATGAGTCTGACCAGGAAAGATCTTTACTTGATAGTCCACTGTGCATTTCTCCTTCAGCTTTGCTTCAAGGGCACTCACCTGAACAGCAGCAGGATGTAAGCACAGGTTGTTGGTGGTTCCATGACAAATTATGGTAATATGAAATTAATATCTCAAATGTTTCATTACTGGTGTATTTTCACATACTAGATGTATGTGTGTATACATTTAGTATGTTAAAATACATTTATGCTTACTAACCTGGTCCAGTGGGATAACCTCATCCTTTTCCCCAAAAATGAACAGCGTGGGACTCTTCAGCTCATACCTGTCCTCCCTCTCACGGATGATCCCTGCACAGCGTTACATAAGCCCGTCATTAAAACACAAACCATACGCTGCATTCTCTCTTGCCTCCTCACACAGTGAATTAACTACCTTGTAGCGACGACATACCATAGACTGATACTCCAGCTTTGACCTCTGGATACTGCAGGGCCAGGTAATGCGTGGCAACCCCTCCCCAGCAGAAGCCCACTGCTCCGATGTGCTTGGCCCCACACTGCTCTTTCAGGAACCTCAGCACTGCATCCACCTCTCTGGGAAGATTATTATTGTCAACACTCAAATGCGGAGCGGCAATAAGGGCTCATGAACGAATTTATAACAATCCTGAGATCAGCAAGCCATTCAGGAATCCACACCACCGTATCAACAATTGTTCCACTTAATGACCTAAAAGCTTCCAACTTCAACAGGGACATCAGCTGCTAAATTAACTGAAACAAGACTGTGTGTAGTGATATAGTGTGTGGTGAAACATCATCACTCGCTCACCCACTCACCAGCATTTGCAGATACAGGCAAAAATGTTAAGTTACTTGTTGATGTTGGTTGGCTTTCTGTCTTCAAGCCACTCCTGAAATTTGGACCAATCGTGTGATGGACTCCACGGCTCTTTCCCAACATAGAAGTCTGGACAAACAGCACTGCTCAGAGAAAAACAAAGGCAGAAAAATCATAGTTACAGATCAGACTGGTCCATCAGATTTACAAGCTTCTGGAATTAACAGGTACTCACCCACCATAAGCCTTATAACTAACCTAGTCATATAGTCTATATTTCTTCTGAACTTGCTTTTAGGAGCACAGATATGACTATGCCTTTTCTGTTACATTGATTTTTTACATACATGTATCCATTGGCAGCCAGCATGTCAGCCATGTATCTTGTGTTGGGAAGCTGCCACCCATAAATGTCTTGTATGACGATAATGGCCTTGTCAGATGCGGTGGGTGGCTTGACTACATAAGCTTTGGTGTGCTCTAGTTGAACCTCCTGACCGAGTCCTCCATACTCCATCCGATCGCCAATATCACATGGGCATGGCTTTGCTTCATTTGCCATCTGCTGACAGACAAGCAGACCGACAGGCAGAGAGTATTATAAGACTTATAATACATCCATGGTTTGGACACAGTACAGATTTTCTGAGCGTGCGCAGATGTGGAAGTCACTTGTCATATCCTTGTATAATTATAAAAGTATTTGCGTAACACAATGACGAAGCATTTTGCACAGATTGCTCTATAACCTTTTCCAGTATCTCCTGTTAGCCGCGGACAAAGATTTTTAACATTGGATGGGTATATTTTTTGGCACAGATCACGTACATACCGTACTGTTTTGTGATGAGAGGAGACAACCCGTGTTTTGGGCAGCTACAAAAAAAGTTGCAGCAAGTCTTAGGTCGGTGACTGTAAAGTTTACGTCAAGTAAAAAAGACGGAATTAAATTCCAGCCCGGACCTTCAAAATAAAAGCTATAAATTTCTACTTCCGAGTGGCCTGCACATGAGCACTTCGCTGGTGCTTTTTGTGCTGCAACCTGAGCACAGCCTCTGCTTGTTTTTGTCAACCACACCAGAAGAAGCCATCTATAAATTGAACATCTCACATGAAAGTTTGTATTGAGTGATGTCGTCTAATCAGCTGACATCTTTATAGGCTGCACCTTTAGAGACCGTTCTAAGAACGTCCGCTACACGTTAAATTTTCGCTACTTTTAGTGAACGTCCCAGCAACGTTCTCTACAGGTTATTTTGTGGAGACGTCAGAGAACCAATAATGTCCTACAAACATAACCTCCCAGAAACGTTCCTGGAACGTTCTCTAGAAGTTATAGGGGGACCAGGAACGTTCCCTTAAGGTTCTATGACAACTTTTAGCGAACGTTCGCTAAAGAATGTCAGTGAAACTTTTAGCGAACGTTCCAGGACCGTTCGAAAATAACCTTGAAGGAACGTTCCCTTAAGGTTCTATTACAACTTTTAGCGAACGTTCGTTAAACGTTGTCAGAGAAACGTTTAGCGAACGTTCCAGGACCGTTCGAAAATAACCTTTGAGGAACGTTCCCTTAAGGTTCCCCATCAACTTTTAGCGAACGTTCGTTAAAGGTTGTCAGAGAAACGTTTAGCGAACGTTCCAGGACCGTTCGAAAATAACCTTGAAGGAACGTTCCCTTAAGGTTCTATTACAACTCTGCCTTCAACACCATCATCCCGGCTCTGCTGCAGGACAAGCTCTCCCAGCTGAGCGTGCCTGACTCCACCTGCAGGTGGATCACCGACTTCCTGTCTGACAGGAGGCAGCACGTGAAGCTAGGAAAGCACGTGTCTGACTCCCAGACCATCAGCACTGGATCCCCACAAGGCTGCGTTCTTTCTCCTCTGCTCTTCTCCCTGTACACCAACACCTGCACCTCCAGCCATCAGTCTGTCAAGCTCCTGAAGTTTGCAGACGACACCACTCTCATTGGACTCATCTCTGATGGCGATGAGTCTGCCTACAGGTGGGAGACTGAGCGTCTGGTGACCTGGTGCAGGCAGAACAACCTAGAGCTAAACGCTCTGAAGACAGTGGAAATGATAGTGGACTTCAGCCCAGCCCCACCCGCCCCCCTGTGCGACTCCCCCGTGGCCACCGTGGAGCATTTCCGCTTCTTGGGAACCACCATCACACAGGATCTCAAATGGGAGCTAAACATCAGCTCCCTCATCAAAAAAGCTCAGCAGAGGATGTATTTCCTGAGGCAGTTGAAGAAGTTCAACCTGCCAAGGACTATGATGGTGAACTTCTACACCTCCATCATTGAGTCCATCCTCACCTCCTCCATCACCATCTGGTACGCTGCTGCCACGGAGAGGGACAATAACAGACTGCAGCGTATCATCCACTCTGCTGAGAAGGTGATTGGCTGCAATCTTCCGTCCCTCCAGGACCTGCACGCCTCAAGGACTCTGAGGCGTGCAGGGAAGATTGTAGCTGACTCCTCCCACCCTGGACACAAACTCTTTGAGACACTCCCCTCTGGCAGGAGGCTGCGGTCCTTCAGGACCAAAACCTCTCGCCACAAAAATAGCTTCTTCCCATCTGCTATTAGCCTCATCAACAAGGCTAGAGAGCCCCACTGTTGCTGATCAATTGCACCAATCACCAGAAAAAATTCCTCGTATGTGAAAACATACTTGGCAATAAAACTGATTCTGATTCTGATTTATAGAATTAAATAGAATCAATTTCAACTTATAGCGAACGTTCGCTAAAGGTTGTCAGAGAAATTCTACCGTAGAATTTCTTAGTTGAAAGAAAATAATTATGCTGCATTACATCATATGCACGAGTTCCACACCTCCCTTCTCTACGTCGTCCTGCTCGGTCACCTGGATAACTACGTGACCGTGGCAGCATCAGCGCGAACACCAGTTCACCAGCTCGGCCCCGCAGGTGTTGATGGCGACGGCGGACTCGCTCGCCACACCGGGAACATTAGTACTGGCCCATGTACTCACTCTGTATCTCCCTGACACCCGCCGCTATCCTTTCTGCATGTTCTCTTAGTTTACACATTCAACGCTTCTACTCCTCACGACACATAAACGTTGCTCTAATTGCAAACACTGCAACATTCATTTGTGCCACTGTCAGTTTTAATAAACTGTATTTACATGGTTCTCTTGCATGGACTCCCTCCAATCCAAGTTTGTGACGCACTTTATGTCATAACATCCTCAGTATTACCTCCGTTTGATGTGTCACCCTCCTTACCTTTGATGCATCACTTTACTTAACTGTGAAAACAACCACAATATGCTCATCATTTCACTTGTTTTACATGTGAAGAAACTGCATGTGTAGCAGAGAGCTGTATTTGTAAAAAAAAAAAAAAAAAAAAAAAAAAAAAAAAAGATGTAAATCTGTGAACAAATGATATCGGTGGTGAGGTAACACAGACACTGAAAGACAAAGTGCTTTTATCAGATGAAGAGCAGAAAATTTGTGTGTAACACTGAGGTTACAGGTGGAATTTAACTCCATTTTTACAGCTGTAACTGATTGGACAATGACGTCCCAATCACAAAGCAGAGACCAATCAGAGGGCCGGTGGTCCCCTTACCTTAATCTCTGCTGCTGAGAAAAATCTGGTAACACAACTTTAACTGTCACTGTGTAAAAACCGTGTATGGGATTTCAAAGGTGAATACAACCAAAAATATAGACAGGTTTCTGAGCATTTTGAGTTTTGGATGTAGTTTCTAGCTGAAAGTATGAATGAGAAGAAGAGGTTGAAAAATGCATGAAAAGTTGTGGAAAACTGGAGATTTAAAAAGACTTTCCCTGTCCTACACAATAAATGTGAAACTCCTGTTTTCATTGAAAGAAAGGATTTAGAAAACAGGGCAATCTCATTCGTAGAAATGGGGTTTATTTATCTGTCCTGATGTAATAACAGAAGAGCAGTAACCACATCAAGTTGTTTTGTTACACAAGTGGTTGTTCCAGTTAAAACAGATTGGCTTTATCTTTCTACAGTTAAGCTGGAATCAATGTAAAAACTGGAAAACACTTCAGTTGGCAAAAATACAATGGCAATTTTGGAGTCTCCATAAAATGTGATATGTATTATCAAAAAAGGGCAACTAAACATACTGAGTTACTATAAAAAAAAAAACATTCCAATGAACAAGTGGAACGTTTTAACTGAGAAACTTATTCTATGCATCAATCACAGAAAATGTTTTTGATGTCATGTATAGTTGGTTGTGGACAGCTTGTTATTGCTACATAGCCAGCGTTAACATTAACAGCTGTTTTATTTGCCAGTCTTAGCAAGAGCTTCAGCCTTCGTTGAGTTGAAGTTATGATACGTCCTGATTATGATTCAGGGCAGGCTGATTGCAACAGTGACTCAGTATCATAAAGTGACAAGACAGTCCAACTGGGCTGGGGCAAGCTTGTTAGCGATACTTTCCATCGATGGGCACAGCTCTTGGCATTAAAGGACTGAAGTTTGATGCTGAACATTTCTCCTTGACTGGTAAGCAAACAGTTAATGCTTACATTGGCTATGTAGCAACAGCAAAACTTACAAATGACTCTTTTCACCTTTGTTGTTGACATTTAGCCTGCTAATGTAAGTACGTCTGTAGTGTCTTAGTGTATTAGACTGTAGTGTTATTTTTCATAAATCCTGAAAATATATGACATTTCTGTATGTTAAAGTTTATGAAACTAGCTGTTAGCACACAGATAACTGCAAAACAGTGTTACTGGAAAACATTTTTGTCCTAGCTGATGGCAGCTGTTAGTACAAGTAGAAACTGATAAAATGTTACTAGTCTGCATCTAGGTCTTTCTTTCTCACAGTAGGATGATGAGTGTTGTTACCA
Source organism: Trachinotus anak (assembly GCF_046630095.1). Lineage (NCBI taxonomy): Eukaryota > Metazoa > Chordata > Actinopteri > Carangiformes > Carangidae > Trachinotus > Trachinotus anak. Next base: position 12,144,678 of record NW_027273860.1, read on the forward strand.
CTGTTTTCCTTGCTCATTTAAAAAAATCCTTCCATCTTTATCAAGGTGTCTCACTCTGTCTTCTCCATCTTTCATTGTGCTTGTGTTTCTGCAATTTTCTCATCTCTTTCCCTCCTCTCCTCTGGCTTGTCTGTTAACTCTCTCTTGCTTTCTTATTTCTTCTCACACACCCTCTTGTGCCATTCGGTATTCAAATACACTGCCCCTCTCAAGGAAAGTCTCATTCAAGCGCCTGCGCTTGGCCTGAGGTTTACTGTTGGTTTCCTCTTTTCCTCCAAATCCTCCTCCTCCAGGGGTGTAGAGGCAGAACATGTCCTGTAGGGGGAGACACACAGACAAACAGAGGATATATATGACATATATAGGACTTTTCAGTTTATACCAACTGAAAAGCTCATTTAAGTTTCTTTGATTGTACTTAATAGGTGCCTACCACTTCCTAACAGTCTTAATTAACAATAATTGGAGCAGTAGCAGTAGTAGTAGCTGTACACAGCTATTGGAATAAATGACAATCAATACAACAACCAGTCAGGACCATAGACCATAAACAGTCTTTCCTTCTCATTCAGCGGTCTTACACTAACAGTTACCTCATGGTTTGACCATGTTTGAAATATAAAGCTACAGATCAGAAAAATCTGTTTGTGTGCCTTATTTAATAAAGACATGGGACACCACTTATTATATTTGTACTCCTACAGATTATAGATTAACATTTTCATGTAGTATAACAAAATTCGATAAGGTTATCTTGTATTTGGAATATCTTCTGCTGTTATTCTGATAATGATTGTTTTCACATCCACATTGTGCAGTGTTACCCCGGGCTGAAGGCTGACACTGGTTTTGGCTCCCAGGTTGAGGACTCTGCCATCTGCCCTGTTGAGCAGGTTTAGCCCAGCTGCACCATCCTCACCCCCTGACAAGGAGATAAAGGGATTAAGTTTACATAGTAAAATGAAAGACTAGCTACGAGGTAAAATGAAAGCAAGTTCAAAGGCTGAGAGTTTACCCCCGAGGCCGTAGGGGCAAGTGGATCGTCTCTCTGTCAGTACGGACAGAACCACCTTGTTCCTGAACAAAAGTTTCCGGATCACGCCATCTCCACCGCAGTATTTCCCCTCACCTCCTGAGCTGGGCCGCAGAGAGAACTGCTCTAAAATCACTGGATACCTGAACACGACACAGACAGGAGCCAATGTACAAAGCAATAATATCAACAGAACATTATTGGACACAACAAATTCACACTTTAAATTTCTTCAACTAAAACTTGAACTCAAGTCCCACCTTTTCTCGAGAATCTCAGGGTCAGTGATGCGAGTGTTGGTCATGTGACTGTGAACCCCACTCCTCCCATTCCAGCCCGGCCCGGCCCCTGCTCCCCCAGCAACAGTCTCATAGTAACCGATTCTCTCACTGCCAAATGAAATGTTGTTCATGCAGCCCTGAAGGGAAGAAAGATGACAACATAAAGAGATTTAAGCTAGATAATAAGAATATCTCCCCCAAGATAACTACCTTTAAAGTGCAAACATTTTTTTCATGGTCAAATCCAGCCTCTTACCTGTGATGCCGCACACACTTCAAACGCCCTGAAGATGACATCAACCACTCTCTGGGAAGTAAGAACATTTCCTCCAACCACAGCTGCATTCTGGGAAGGCTGGAGGATCGAGCCAGGGGGGATGATGACTTTGATTGGTGCAAGACAACCCTGAATATGAAAAAGAAACAGATAAACAATAAAAAAGATGGAACTAAATATTACTTTTTCAAGTATTTGAATTTATTTCTAAATGAGTGATGAATTGTTACACAGACAGCCAAAAGCCAAATCCTCATGTAGAAAATGTTAAGAGACATAGATTATTAGACTGATGAGTTATAAACTTGTGTTTCATTACAGCTGAGAAAAAAAATCACATCTTTTTCTGTGCAGATATAAAAAGTATCTGGTTCTGACTTTGACCATGAATGCTTTAAAGAAGCCTGCCTGAGTGCTGTTGCTGTTTGCTCTACCAACTTGGTACTGGATGGAACCTGCTATCTGAACCTGTTTATACAGACAACCACACCTTTACAGTTCCTGAGACCCACACAATGGTTCCTAGAATAAAACCTCTTTACCTGGTTGAGGGGGATGTCCTGTCCGACCATGCAGCGCAGGCAGTAGATGAGGGCAGAGAGAGTGATGGCCCGTGGAGCATTGCAGTTCCCCCACACTTCTGTGCCAGTCCCTGTGAAGTCAAACACTGCACTGCCCTGTAATGATGGAGTTTTTTTTTATTTAATTACATATTCACACTAAGAAATTATTTAACTTCTTCCTAATGCAAGTTTGTAATGTCTTTCAAGTTGATCAATACACTTATGAAATCTGAGGGGATTCCTTCTGCTAACCTGTTCTTCATTAATCTGGACCCGCAGTCTGATTGGTGTCCCATCATCCATGAAATCCTCTGACTCCACCTCCAAGGAGCCAGTCTGTTGCCGTCGGCGACGTGCAAAGTCTCTCAGCATGTCCCTCACTGCCAGCTCTGCATTACTCTGAAACATTTACACACAAAGGCTGTAGCAGTGCAACACAAGCAGTACTTAATACTTTCTAGAATAACAATATATTTTTTTTCTTTACACTGTTTCACATGGAGCCACACTTACCTGAATGTACCCCATGTAGGCCTGGACCACAGCCAGCCCATAGCCGTCAATCAACTCCCCCACCAACTGGCTGCCTCTCTGATTGGCTGCCACTTGAGCCCGCAGGTCTGACAGGTTGTCATGGAGATTACGAGTCCCAGAGCAGTCTGGGTACTGGGCTGGAGCCATGAGAGCTTCAGTTACAGCTGATATGGAGAAGGAAGGAAAAGCCCAGGGAGGAATGCAATGGGGGAAACAAGGGACAAGGAGAAAAGCATGATGGGAACAGAGAGTGAAGAAAGTGTTGTAAATGTCACATAAGATGACAGGAAACATTCAGACCCATTATTTTTGTTAAATTACTAACATGCAAAGTCACTGGTTTAGTATGGTCTCTGTGAAATCACTGTATATTTGCAAACAAGTGATTTGAACAGGAAGTAATGATTCTTTATTTATTATTATTCTTTATTCTTTATTGTTGGTAAGATACAGCTCTGCTTCCTTTCATCAGTCTCTTACAATCATTCTCAGTTCAGCTCCTAATCTCTCACCCTCTTCCTGGAAGACCCCACCAGTGACAAGTTTGAAGGAAATGAAGACAGCACCCTCCTGCTGAAGGGAGGTGGAATGGGGGGGCATGGAGCCTGGAGTGATACCTCCAATGTCGGCATGGTGCCCCCTGCTGGCTACAAAGAACACTGGACCGCTCACCCCTTTTCTGAACACCTGGAGTGAAAAGAGTGAGAAAGAAGGCAGTGAGAGAGAGATAGGAGAGGTATGTTAGAAAAGGGAAAAAGTGGCACTGAAGAGAGCAAGGATGCAGAAAGAAAACTAGACGGACTGACTGGTGTGATGACTGTGAGATCTGGCAGGTGGCTGCCTCCAGCACACGGGTGGTTACTCAGAATCACGTCCCCTTCTTTCAGCTTGTTGCCCAGTGATCTGATCTGCATAGAGAAGAAGCACAAAAAAAGAACTTCACTGTATGTCACTCTGCCTAAATGTGTTTCTGACTGCACTCAGAAACACACATGGCTAACCATCCCTTACCTGGTACTGGACAGTCTCTTGCATGGCACCCAGGTGGACAGGGATGTGAGGTGCATTGGACACCAGACCCCCGTCTGGTCCGAACACAGCGCAGGAGAAGTCGAGACGTTCCTTGATGTTGGTGGAGATGGAGGTTCTTTGGAGAACTCGGCCCATCTGCTCTGTTGAGGAAGATAAGTGGAACAAACTTGAACAAGTAAATAGGAAATTGACACAGAAAACGACTCAGTCTTCATAGATCCCTATGTAACTTCCTCATTCTCTCCTCTCCACCTCTCTTCTCTGTTGGTATACCTGCTATGCTCATGAAGCGGTGGGAGAAGATGGAAAGCTGCACGGTGTTCAGCTCAGTGCCAAGTGCACAGTGAGGGTCAGAGCCTACAGTCATGCAAACATCGCCCCCCTCTGTCAGACGAGCCTCACAGCATGGCTCCACCAGGATGGTGCTGATGGGGGAAAGAAAGAAAGAAAAAAACATTTTCCTTTATGCAAGCACATATGTTCAGGGTAAACACAGACATTATTGCCACTGAAGCTCTTTAAAGATCCAAATTAAGACCAAGGTCACATCAAACTCAACCCAGAAAAGTTGTATTTTGGAAGTATTTGAGTAAGTATTACACATCTATAGTAGTGAGCAAACAATTAAATGTAAGACTTCTGAAACTGTTAATTCAAAGGCATCATTTCATCATATTTAACCCATTGCAATGTTCTGAATTCAGCGAAACAAATATAAAACATTAAAATCGAAAATAGCAGATGCTATAATGAAAAAAAGACATAAGTGGAAAATGCTTGCCTGTTCTTGTCAATGATGATGGCTGGTCCCTGGATGCTGTGACCACATGGCAGCTCCTCCCATAGATACACACTGGTGTCCAGGTAACCATCCTCAAAGTAACACTTGGTCATCTACAGAGAAGAAGAGGGATAAATAACCATACATAAAAGTTTCCAGCCCAGAGAGATGTGTTTACTTTAAGTATTTCATTACACTTTAAATGTATTCACTGGTGTCTATCAAAGCATAATGTATATATTAATGAAAGTGTGTGAAGTGACTCCATATACCGTGACAGGTTTGGCCTGCCCAGATTCCATCTTAGTTTTATGCACCGATTTGATACCAGATTTTCCACAACCCCTCACTCTGATGTCATCGACCACGATGGGTCTGTCTGGGATGGTGAATCCAAATTCCTTCAAATAGCTAGAAAGAAAGAAGGTATGTGACATAAGAAAAGGGGGAAGAAAAAGGTTAGAGGGAACATAGGAAAGCATGAATAGTGTATATAAACAGCTCCATAGTTTACTAAGCTTACTGGATTTCCTATGGAAAGATGACACATTAACCAATTGGTGTGTTTGCTTACACATTGTAAACCTTAAAAGGAGCCAAAGTGTACAAGGCAGTGATTCATCCACTGAGTGAGTACAGGACTTGTGACATAAGTGAACAAATGTGTAAACATGGAGCTAACCGTTTGGTGAAGGCACTGTGGAAGTCTCCAGCTCGACAGGACTGGGCGTTGCTGGGGTAACCAGCAGCAGTAACCATGAGCGCACAGTCTGTGCCCTCATAACGCAGGTGGAGGAAAACCTCAGTGGTTATCTGACTGCTGAAGAAGACAAGAACCACAAGGCTGCTTTAATCTGGTGTTAGATAGATAGATAGATAGATAGATAGATAGATAGATAGATAGATAGATAGATAGATAGATAGATAGATAGAAAAATAAAGTATTAAAGTAAATAAAATAAATAATGGATCATTATTTGTTAAAAATGCATATATTTAGTGAGTGTCAGTGGTTTTTTTTGTAACAGTGAAAAGGTGGGGTAGATTAATGGGGCTGGGGAAACAGTTGGTTGACTGCAGAGCATGTAGTGTTTTGTGGGGCCTGACCTTGTGAAGCCACGTGTGCAGAGTGTATCATGGCAGCGTTTTGATAGCTGCTCCACCCTCCGGTCGAGCTCGCTGAAACAGTGCTGTTCATACTGCAGTGAGCATGGCTCCTGCACCTCCTCCACCACGTCAGCTAGAGCTAACCCGTAGGCAGACAGCACGCCACTATACCTGCAAAACAACAATCAATTTTTCTTGTGTTCGACCTTTTCTTTCTGGTCTCACCTACAGACTCCCCGACACACACACACGCACGCACGCACGCACGCACGCACGCACGCACGCACGCACGCACGCACGCACGCACGCACGCACGCACAACAACACTGAAACACAGTCTGTCAACCTTACTTATGTATAAAGACAGTCTTCATCCCCAGGGCTCGGGCAATAGCACAAGCATGTTGGCCACCTGCACCCCCGAAACATGCTAACACATGTTGAGATGTATCATGGCCCTTGGCCTAGGGGGTTTAAGATGTAGGGAGGGGGAGGAGAGAATGAAAGACATGGGAGAGATAAAAATGTAGTCAAATATAGCATCGCCATTTCATCAAGCTGGAGCAATAACTTTAATACCCAAATTACCTGTGTCAGAGCTCTAATTGGCCGGCACATGGCTTCATTAGCGACACGAATGAATCCCATGGCAACCTCCTCCACACTCATCTCAGACTGGCTGTTTGGCAACATGCTATTGTGTGGGTGGTTGGCCCCATTTGCGCTAACCTTCAAATGAAAATATAAATAAATAAAAAACATTACCCTCATCATTATCCCCCCTTACTCCTTACAAAAGAAAATTAGAGGTCTATTCAATAATGATAATTCAATAAGTAAACATTAGTGCCTGTGACTGGCTAGAAGACAAGAAGAGGTTGATCTCTTGGGTGAGATGATGGAAATGCTTCATGGTCTCCTCCAAGGACAGTGGTTCATTCTCCCCAGGCCCAAAGATTTTTGGGAAGAAAGAAGGAAGGAGTCGTCCCAGGGCTAAGTTAGCATCGGTCACAGTCAAAGGGCCACCTACAGTAGAAAAATTCCACAGTGAATCAATTGTAATTCAGTTTCACCACAACTAGGTTTTTTCTTTAGGACATTCTGTGAGAAAATGTTGAAGTAAAACTGTGAAAGGCACTGGAGATCATGTTATATGAAAAAGAGCTAACCACTCCTCAACCGTCCAACAGGGTACATCCACAATAAAGTCAGAGTCAAGTTTCTTTATGTTACCACACATTGCTGCTCCGACTGAGAACTGAGAGGCAGGCTTCAGTTATATCATCTGAACATTGGATTTGTGCCAATTTCTGCTGTCATGGAGCTATATGACAGTAATAATCCAGTCCCACCCTACATGCCTGGATTTGTGCTTTGATGAATGACGGCTGAGACAGCTGGATGCATGATAATGATTGAAAGAGTGGACAAAACCACTGAGGGTGGTTAAAGTGAGCTGCGAACGTATAGTTAACCATCTACCAGGTTGTGGACTCAATAAAGAAGAGACAGAAATTGGAGAGTTGAAGAATGGTGGGGGAAATCGAGCTTTCTGTTACCTTTTCTGTAGCATGCTGGTCCTGGATGTGCACCTGCAGACTCTGGTCCAACCACAAACATCCCTGACCTGAGAGGAAAGGAGAGAGGTCACAGAACAGGAAGAAAGAAGCAAAGGAAAATTAAAGGAATTCTTTTAAAGTGGATAATCCAATGCATCAATTCATAATGTTAAACTGAAACAGATTAAGAGAAATGGAAAGTGCATGTCAGAGTGCATGACTTGCTCACTGTCTCTTATTAAAGACTTGTGTCAGAGACTTAGCAAGGTTACAGTTCTCACTTCAAAGCATTCAATGCTTCACTAACGCTGACCAGACTCACATCGTATTTCAAATGAATCTGTTACAGATGTGCCAGGCGCTTTAATACTTTTTTATTCTTTTACAGTTCAAATATCACAAAGTTAAAAATCCACTGGAAATATTAAGTACTAATTGTTCAAAACTTCCATTGAAGATATTTACCTTTCTTAACAACAGCTTAACAACAAATTGAACTGAATCTATAGAAGAGTGTGTATATACAGGATACACACTTATGCACTGCAACTGACCTGAAGAAGAGTCGTGACCCTCCTCCTGCCGCCACAGTGTTAATGTCCAGCTGAGGTGCTTGCAGGGTGACTCCAGCTGTGGTAGCCTCAAACACATGTTCATACTGGCCAGCATATCGACTCACATCTGTAGAGGTTCCTGAGGGAACAAAGAAGAAAGAGCTAGTCAGGAAGATGAAAAGAATAGAAAAAAGTGAAGTCTGTAAAAGGGCAAATCCAAACAACAAGAACCTTACTAACTCTATTTTTGCTTTTTGTTTAAGCTGTAATAAAAATACTGAATGCAAGGATCAGCACTCAAACAACAAACTCCAGTAAAAAAAGTTGGACATATACAAACTATCAAGTGTAATAATCAACATTTGAGACAATTTAGATGCACAGTAAATCTCACAACAAAGAACTACAAAACAATAACAGGAAGTCCCTCAAATAGTCTGTGCACTCAGGGTTTGCTCAAGGTATTCCCCCTGCTCACCGCCCATGTCAAAGCCAATCACAGGTTTCTTCTCCAGCTGGCTGTAAGAGGTGATGGCGTATCCCACCACACCCCCCGCTGGGCCAGACAGAATGGCCCGTGAACCACAGAACTGTTCCATGGGAGTCAGGCCTCCATCTGACTGCATGAACAACACATCCACATCCTGAGGTCGGAGGGGAACAAGAGATACAAGAGATCACTACAGTGTTCAGATGAAACAGCATCTGAAACTGACACCCAGCCCGATTTTTGCCTCCATGCTTGACTCGGCACTCAATTTAAGAAGTTGTGGTATCTTGGATCGACACAAACACTATACACATAATTGATGTGAGAAACACATTGAACACACCTTCAGGCCACCCTTGAAGCCAGAGGTGAAGCCTTTTAAATACTGACGAATTTTGGGTGTGAGGTAGGCGTCAGCACAGACGGTGTAGCCCCGAGGCACCGCCCGCACCATGGGCATGACCTCACTGGACAGAGACACCTGGGTGAAGCCCAGACTACGTGCCAGGGCCCCCACTGCTTTCTCATGATCAGACCATCTGACAGGGAGAGAAAGAGAGAGGGACAGGGTGGAGACTGGGGCTGACATACAAGTCAATCATAAAACTCTTATGTAATTTTACCACTCCTTTATTCTACAGTATGTTTGTCTTATCACTTAAAAGCCTCCAAATCACATTTTTCCTAATGGAGAGAAAAGCATACATGTGCTTTGTCTGTGACATGTGACAGGAAGCAAAAAAATGTTAAATAGTGAAAGTTTTTTAACTGAGCTGAAGTCAACCTCTTTCATTGAGGTAAGACATCTGCAGACTGTTTCTACAAATGTGAATGGGTTTCAAGGAACAAATGGGAGAAGACTTGAAGTAAAGGGAAGAACCGTAGGTAGAAAAACAAGAACTTCCACCTAGTAAACCACGTGGGTTACATATGCAATAGAAACAGGCTATTAGACACCAATCACCATTAACATGCTCTGTGTACATAACGCCACTCCCACAGTGTCAAGGAGAGACTGAGGAAGTGAACTGTATAACTGTGCAAATGCTGACATTAAAAAAAACAAAAAAAAAACAAGTGTATAAGTGAGCTTTAACTTTAAAATTTGTTCTAGGCATGGAGAGATTGCATGTGACTGGAAGAAAGATAAGTAAGTAAAGAGTAAATATAGCTTGAATAAATATGCCTCCATGCCTGAAAGGACAGAAAGGAGCTGAACTACTGACGTGTATGAGTGCAGCAGAAGGACAGCCAGACTGGTGATACCACGAGACAGAACTCCTCTCAGGTCTTTTTCTACACGCTCAAGATCCAGCTCCCTCCACACCTCCAGAGAGTCCCCAGTACTGCCTGAGAAACACCAGTGCACACACACACACACACACACAGTATTTCAAATTATTCATACATATCATACACAGCAGCTTACCATGTGTGTGCTACTCGACTGAACTTAAAGTCCTATATTATTAACCAAAAAAATACAGTTTGCTGATGAATTATGTGAAAACATTAAGAACATAAAGAGAAAGAAACTTAAAGAGGGAGGAAGACTGAACAGATGGGTTTTTACTGCACAGAAGAAACACATTTTTTTTTGACTTGATTAAAAAATGTACATGCATGTGCCTTGTTGACAATGACAAAGCTAACATGCTGGGGTTTAGGAGGTGTAATGTTTCGCATCACCATCTTAGTTTAGCGTGTTAGCATACAAACATTAGCTAATTAGCCCTCCACACAAAGTAAAACTGACACAGACGGAAATGTGATTAGCTTAGCAAGTATTATGTCCGCAAAGTGATGGACCTCGGCTAATGTGGCTAAACAATTTAGCGGCAAAATAAACTCAAAGTCAACAAGTTTATGTTTTGACAAAATATTGAGGCACCGCTACACCCATAAAAGAGAACGCATAGTTGTGTTTCACACCTGTGACAATACGTTTGGTATCTTTCCTGGGCAGCTGGCAGCCATCTTGCCTGAGGACGACTCGCTCATCCGCCTCTATTACCTCCTCATACAGCACCTCAGGCACTGCAACCTCCTGTTAATATACACACAGGAGGTGTCATGTGAATTCAAAACAGGTGTGCCATTAGGAGAAACATCTGATATAATGGTACATCCCAGTGATATGAAGATAGGAATGGACACAACATATTGCAACATGCATGTAGGAGGCCGGGTCAGCATGAGTGTGATGAGCCAGTGATTAGGTAAATCTCCATGTGTTTGTCATATGCTCTGTTTGTGAATGCCTCTTAAAATGAGGAAAAATTACTTAAAATGTCTTTTTCTTTACCCTTCTGTAACAGAGCATCGGCTTCATAGATGTGTGACCACTGAAACTATTAATGGTACAACTGGTCTGGGGGCAAATTCCAGGACCTGCCCTCAGTCTCTGAAATACAAGATAATAACTAAACCTTATGTTGCAGGGACAATAGCCCTTTATCCAGGCTACCCGTGAACACCGCATACAGTACAGTTAAAAACACATTACGGTGCTGATCTGCTCGAATATCTTTGCACAGTCAGGTGGTTGGATAAACTCAAAATTCAGGGTCAAGTAGCTATTCAGTGGCTTACATAACCGTGTCTGTACTCACTTTACCTTTTAAATGTAAACATTTACGTACATATTCATGGGTTGAGAAAACTACGATTACAAACCAAATCAAACAGCTTTGGCCTGGCCTGTGTGCCAATATGCAGCAAGTCTTTAAAGCCCTTTGTGACCAGGAGCGCAGTCCTCTCTCCTTCCCTCTCCAGTAAAGCGTTGGTTGCCACCGTTGTGCCCATTCTGATCCAGCCAATCAGTGAGGTGTCTACAGGCTGGTCGCGAGGGAAGAGTCGCCCTGTTTCCTGTCAACAAATGCGTACAAATATGAGTTTATCATAACTGTCCCTCTTACAGTTACAGTAGTGATGTAGTGTAATATCATAAATGACATGACAAAACATGAAATTACATCCTATGATTACATACGCTGTATTTTTCTCCTTTGTGCATCGTTCGACTGCTGTCTGATCAAAGACATGTTTTGATCTGCTTTCGACAGTCTAATTTTAGTCAGCTCTTGTAATGCTCATGCTATGTGTTCAAAACCAGCCAGATTATCTCAAGATTCAGACTAACAATGCTGACAGTGTTTTATTCGCTGCTTCAACTTGTTTTTGTTTTACTACTGATTTAATGATACGCACGACTTCTCCATTTTCACTCTATTTAACTGCAAACAGCTACGTGGATCATTGCCATGTCCATTTATCAACCACTAAATAGCTTTACATACAGATAAGATCCCATTTCACCTTGTTTAATGTCAGCTGCAACGTGAAAGCGTAATTTAATGTTCAATCCTGTCGGTTACAAACACAGTCTCCTTCTCTGGCAAATGACCAGCTCCATTCACATAAACAGCAACAGCAAAAATGTGAATTTATTATGTTAAACTGTAAATAGAATTAAATTTACCTGAAGAGAACATAGTGACTTTAAGCTTTGGATTTGGGATTTCTAAGACAAGACAGCTTTCTAGAAAATCTCAAACTCAACTACACTTTTTACTACAGTTTTTCAATCAAAATCTGGCCCATGATTTGAACTACATGTGTAGCAACTTTTAAGACCTCAATCATCCCATCCCACAAAACTCTTTGTATAAAGGAAATATAACTATAAAGTGCTTTCTAGTATTTCAGAAAAGTATGTATTAATACATCCATCCAGTCAGGTTACCTCCTCCAGGACTCTGCGAATCCCCTCAGTAGGAGCGTCTTTGTAGTTCTGCGGGTCTCGCGAGAGCAGTTTCAGGACTCTCTCGCGGCCATCAGGCAGCCGGGCAAACACATCGGTGAAGGTGCCCCCCCGGTCGATGGCAAAGTCGAATTTCCCCTCAGTTTCAGCCATAGTGACAAGAGATGAAGAAGCTGGTCCTGAATCTGGGACTGAATGGAGTCTGAGAAGATAGAGTAAAACAGAGTTAGAGATTATCTGTATTCACACTGTAATCATTTACTGATAAGGGAACAGGTGAGATACCTGTTAGAAGGCGGGCGGGGGGGGGGGGGGGGGGCACATTTCATTCACAAATATCAACTACACAACTGCTTTGCACTGGAAAGCCTGTGACAACATTTCTAATCAACCACCAAGCTTATTGACTTTCTCTCTCTCCTTGGCTCCACATCTTCAGTTTGTCTTTTTGCAGCCCAGGACACATACACACACACACACACACACTTGTACTTCCATCTTTGTGAGGACACTCATTGACATAATGCATTCCCTAGCCCCTTACCCTAACCTTAACCTAAACCTAAATCTAACCATAACTCTAAAACCAAGTCTTAACCCTCAACATGTGATTTGAAGGTGTCTCAAAAAGTGAGGACCAGCCAAAATGTCCTCACTTTCCCAAAATGTCCTCACTCTGTTAGTAAAATACTTTTTTTGATCCTTACTATGTAGCAAGTACAAGTACACACACACACACACACTTGTCCATACATTTCCAACACTACTGAAGCATCTAAACACCACATCTGAGGCATATATTTCATACAAGTTAATTGTTACTTTAACTTGGTCTTATTGTCACATACTTTAAGCCTTTTTTTTTTTTTAACTTTTTACATGACTTTTCTGTACTATTTTTTCCAAAACAAGCCACAACTGGGAGATTAACATTTTATCTAAGTCTAAATATTGTATGTTTTTTACAAATGCTGCTGTGCCCGCTGCTGTGACGTTGAAACAAGGTGAAAGGGCAGTGCGGTTTTAAAGGAGCCCGGAACACACTAACCCCAGAGAAACCCTGCAGGAGTATCACTCACCAGACGCCACCATTAGGATAAAATACACATTCACCCCGCTGTGCATTGTTTGGGTTATTCCAGAGATGAATGAGAACCCACAATGCAATCGAAATTAATCTCCACACTGAATACCTCAAGGCTCACACACGGCTGAACCGCTGTGGGTGTGCAGCGGGTACAACCCCCTCACTGTCTGTGTGCAGGGGAGCATGCACATCCCCAACCCGAGGCAACGACGACCGACCGACCGACGCGTTACCCACCTGTCCGCCGGTGCTGCCCTGACAGGCTGATAATCTTTGATAATCCGGTGACTGTCAGGTCCACCTCCCCTCCAGCCTCTGCTCGGTCTCGCAACTCAAGCCTGTCTTTCTGCGTGCGGCTAGCTGGGGCTTAAACTCCGCCCCGCTGCAAGAAGCCGGGGGTCTGAAATTTGAGCAGCTCTGGATCAAACACGCATGGATGTCGCGGCGAGAGGTCACAGCTGATTCTCCGCCAACAACCTCTTCCTGTCTGCTTTTTTTTTTTTTTTTTTTTTTTTTCAAAATAAACAAATCTAAATAAACTTCCGCATAGCACTATGTGGAGAGCAGTGGAGAAATTAGCGACAACATATTGTACTTTTTTACACCACTGCCTTTATTGCTATAGGTTTCAGATGTAGATTCAACATGTAAATCAAATGATCAGTTTGTAGGTTTTTTTTGGTTTTTTTTTTTAAGAAAAAAACCTTTTCCAACACACAGCAAACTGTACTTGGCTGTAAAGCACCACACTCATATATATGAAAGTTTAATCTGTGTCGCCATGCATATGATTTGCATGTAAGGGAAAAAATATATTTGGTCATTCATAATTACGATATGGATCTTAGATATACTATTTATTTATTTATTTATTTAGTCTCAATCATTAGCAACAGAGCATAAAACATAGAATAAACATAAATAAAAAGTTGAAGTGGGCTCATGCACTCACACAGTTACACAGTTGCAGTGCTGCAGTCGAAAATGTGGTTTTCTTATCGATTACTTATTTCGATCTTTGATTTCACTATGCAGAAGGATGCAGCCTGCCTGCAGTGTGCCAGAGGACTGTTTCCTGATGATGGGAGGAAACTTCCTCTAAATCTAAGTTCAACATGTGGACGTAAGAGCACGATTGTGTGACATTACAGCTATTGACAGCTGTTTTGCAAAAGTGCACATAGTTTACACAAAGAAAGGACAGAAGGACACATGTCCCAAAAGTAATATTTTGAATCTAATAATATATATATATATATATATATATATATATATATATATATATTTCATTCTGGAGTAAAAAGTACTTGATGGCTTGTCTTAACACTTTTTTAGTAAACTTATTGTGGAAAAATTAAATTATTTAACAGTATTTTATGTCTTAAAACATATCTGAGGGATCTTAAAATATAAAATATAGAAATATTTTCAGATTGTCAGATCGTCAGTGACAACCATCAAAATCTTTATATTTCTACATAGGCTATGTTACACTCATTTATTATTATTTTATTTTTTAAAACCCGCGCAAAAACATGCATAATATGTGTGAACAAAACTGTTCATACCAGGTTTTTAACCGGAGAGGGAAAAATTAATAATAATAATAATAATAATAAAAAAAGATAATGTAATATATTGTGCCCATAGCAACCAGCATTTATTTTAGACATCAGCGCACACAAAACATAGCTACAAACAAAACCAAGCATGCTAGGTATTATGAAAATCAGATAAAACGAAAAGTAAAAGTAAATAAAACAAAATAAGATTATGTGCTTAGAAACCACCTGCTGATCATTCATAGCAACGGCGTTCCAGAATGTTGCTGGAATATAAATGCAGGCGCAGAGCTGACGTCCTTCACTTTCACCGAGACCTTCGGAGAGGTAAGTCAACTTTGGTTCTAAGCTTCGCTCACCGGGCGTACTTAATAAGCTTGCTAGCATTAGCATTAGCAATAGCATTAGCTTAGCATAGCATTAGCATCTAAGCTAATTTTTTCGTTGAAAAAAATATATTGTGTCGGAAAGTAATGAATTTAATGGCTTATTACATATATATATATATATATATATATATATATATATATTTTTTTTTTTTTATTACAAAATGTTTAGATTACAGTCACGGTTGCCAACCGTCCTGTAAAATAAGGAATAGTCCTGTAATTGGAAACCAAAAGATATGTTCAATGAACTGATACTGGATGGGCTTTGTTCCGAATTTTTAAGAATCAATTAAGTACAAATCTATGGGAGAGAAATATTACAGTTTAGATTATTGAGACATGGCGATTTTTATGAGATAGAAAGAAATCGTCCTGCTCTCTCTCATCCTGTCTGTCAGGCTGTCATTACCAAAGATACTCCATACATCTTGTCCACTGTCTCTGGTCTGTGCAGTACCGAAGCAAAGAAGGCGCTTCTCATTGGTTGTGAGTGTGACGACCAATGAGAAGTGCTGTCAACGTTGCTAGGATACGCCTGACGGAGGCGCGGGATTTAAAAAAATGGCGACCTGCCTTATAATCAATACATCCATGATGAAAAAGAGATTACAGAAGTACGAAACGGAATGGCAAAACTAATATCAATGGCTGGGATGTGTGAGCGACAAAGTGCCAACTACACCGTCTTTTCTCTAAAAAACAAAACTGATAAAATTCATGTTTGTGTGTTTGCTTATCCAAATACATACATTTATTTTTTACATATTGACAATATAGTTTGAGCTCAGTGTTGCAAATTTGAACGCACATTTTGAAAAGTTAAATGCAGAGGAAACTGGAATGAATCAACACCAGATTGTCTCCTTTGATTTGTATTTTTGACTGAAAGGTGATAAAACAGCTGCAGAGGAAAGTCTCAGATAACTCTACTTCTGAAGGGAAGAGCCATTAATTTTAGATACAATTCTTTGAGGTCTCACTGGCTTCGCTACTTACTGCTGCTGTGATCAGTGAAGACCCCGCACTAAGACCGCTACCTGTTAGCTCGCTTAGGTACAGATTCTGGAGGTGAATGGGAGCGGTTTGTGTCAGTTTGTGTCCGGGCTGCACTGGGCCACTCTGACCATGTCATGGTCCACCTGATTCCCACATACAGGCAGAAACTAAAACTGTGTAAACCTGTTGTTTACAAGAACCTCCAATTGCACCAATCACCAGAACAAATTCCTTGTATGTGGAAACATACTTGGCAATAAAACTGATTCTGATTCTGATAGTTAAACTGGGTTTGGGAGTTATTAGGGAGTGGGAGGTGTGTGCTGGGATGACAGGACTTTTGGAGTCTTCTGCTCAGAAAACATCCACATGGTTTTAATACAGAAAATGCAACTTGTGTGCATGTGGCGTTAACTTATTACTTTTTCTCTTCACGAGGTACGTTAACTTGATTACATTTTGGGGCAATTGATTACATTTTTTTTTAGTGAGGTGCATCCATTCTGGCTGACTAATAAGTAGTGAGAATCCTGAGGACAGCCAGAGCTTTAAGCTGGTAAGTCGAAGCTCCTGTTGTTGTTATGCATCTTTAAAGGGAGCAGTCTGTAAATTAAAATGATCACAGAGTATAAAAATGTAGTAAAAGTACAATTTTAAAGTCTACTTAAAATTTATTTTACAATTACATTTAAACAATATGATTAATTTATCTTTCAGAATACTGGAGAGTGAAAACAACACAAGTGGATGGAGTGAGAAGAACACAAGTGGACAGGGAAGGAGAAGAGAGAAAGACTGAGGAGGACTGAAAGGAGGAGGCAGGAAAGAGAGAGAAAGGCACAGGAAGAAAAAGAGAGAAAGGTGCAGGAGGAGAAAGGGAGACAAGAGAGGGAGGAAAGAGAGACAGGAGGAGAAAGAGAGACAGGAGAGGGAGGAAAAAGAGAGACAGAAGAGAGAGGAAGCTGAACAACAGGAGAGGATGGAGAAGAGGAGGAGGAGGGAGAAGAGAGAGAGACAGGAACAAGTACAAAGAGAGAGACAGGAGCGGGAGGAGAGAGAGAGACAGGAACAAGTAGAAAGTGAGAGGCAGGAGGAGAGAGAAAGACAAGAAAGGGAGGAGAAAGAGAGACAGGTGAGGATGGAGAAAAGGAGGAGGAGGGAGGAGGAGAGAGAGACACAGGCCCAAGAGCAGAGAGAGAGACTTGAGAGGGAGGAAACAAAAAGATACGCATGGGTGGAGGAAGAAAGACAGGAGATTGAGGAGGAAGATGAGGATGGTGGAGAAAAACAGGAGGAGAAGACAGAAAGAAATAAATCTTATACAAAAAAAGGGCTAATTTCAAACTTGAAAATACGGTACCTCGAACACCAGAAGGACCAAATCATCAAGGCTATCTCAAAGACCTACCAGAAGGAGGAGGCCATTGATGCTGGTGGTAAGAAAGTCAGCTTCCATACTGTACAATATATTTCATATGCATGTGTTTCTTCCTGTAGTTAAACAGTCACTTTCAGTGTTTTTATAAGATTATTTATAAATGATTGGAGGGTTGCAGGAGTCCAGCTGTACTCAGTGCTTATCTTTCATATTCTGTTTGTTTCAGATGACACTCCTGAAATGAAGGAGATAAGAACATGGAGGCAACAGGGTAAGAGGAAGAAGCTGCTAAAGAAACAACAAAAAATGGAGGAAAAGATAAAACGCAAGAAGGAGAAGGGGGGAGAAGAGAGATGGGAGCAAGATAAGAAAGGGAGACAGGGAAGAGAGGAGAGAGAAAGACTTGAGAGAGAGGAAATAGAAGAACAAGAGAAGACTGAAAGGAGAGAAGGGAGGAAGGAAGAAAGAAAGAAACAGGAGAGGAAGGAGAGAGAAAGCCAAGAGCAGGAGGAGAGAGAGAGACAGGAAAGGGAGGAAAAAGAAAGGCAGGAAAGTGAGGAGGAAAATGATGATGGAGAAAAACAGGAGGAGAAGACAGAAAGAAATGAATCTTTAAAAAAAAAGGGACTAATTTCAAGCCTGAAAATATGGCGCCTTGAACGCCAGAAGGACCAAATCATCAAGGCTATCTCGAAGACCTACCAGAAGGAGGAGGCCATTGACACTGATGGTAAGAAAGTCAGCTTCCATACTGTGTTGTTTCTGTAGATAGACAGTCACTTTCAATGTTTTTATAAGAAGATTTATAAATGATTGGAGGGTTGCAGGAGTCAAGCTGTACTCAGTGCTTATCTTTCATATTCTGTTTGTTTCAGATGATTCTCCTGAAATGAAGGAGATAAGAACATGGAGGCAACAGGGTAAGAGGAAGAAGCTACTAAAGAAACAACAAAAAATAGAAGAAAAGATAAAACGCAAGAAGGAGAAGGGGAGAGAAGAAAAAAATCAAGCGGAGGAAGGTGAAGATGATGAAGAGAAAGTGGGTATATTTTCAAAAATAGTGATTGGGTTCTTTTCAGGCTATGGTGACTTGAACATGGCTGTTCTTTAACAAGCAAATCATATTTTCTGACTTCTGACTGGTATGATCCCATTGCAAGATGGTCTCTAGTTAATATGACCTTAATATTTAAATTTTAAAAAATGGAGGGGGTGTCCAGTAATCAAAGGATAAGAAGTTTGCATGACAACAGTCTATTGCAGTCGGAAACAAGAGACCATCTTGCAATGGGATCACACCAACTGCAACACCCATCAACATGTTAATGTTCCAACCCATGACTACTAAAAGATCATGACTACATTATTACTTCATTACTACATGAGTACTCAGTACTCATGGGTTGGACTGCACCCATCTTCAAACTTGATTTTCATGTTGATAACAACTTCAAACTTGATTCTCATGTTGAAAAAAGCACCTGCCAAAGTACTCAAAACTCCCTCTGTGGTAGTTCCCACTACAGCAGGTATCTCCAGCACCACATTTTGCCCTGATGACACGCACGCACACACACACACACACACACACACACACACACACACACACATTTTGTAATTCTTTAGGTTTAACTGGCAGATTAATAATTTCAAAGTAAGTAGTAATAGTAGTAGTAAGTAGTAGTATCACTAGTAGAAGGGAAAGGTAATTTCTAAAACAGTAGTTGTAATAAAGAAAAAAGTGATTTGTCCTCTGATTAGCGGGGGTAGAGGCGGGCTAAAGTTAAAAAAAGAGTATAAGTATACATGTCAGCACAATCAAAAGAATGAGAAGCATAGATGATTACAGTAATGTATGTTAGGCAGCGTAATATGATGTGATCCAGTTTCATCCTATCAAATAAATGTGATTTAATCAAACACATTATTATTAATATTATCATTAGTAACCAGCCAATAGCAATACAGCAACTATTGTCCTTATCACTTCACATTTACCAGCCATGACAGTGTGTGGCTGGTACTGTTTTCACCTTGTGTGTGTGTCATGGCAAAATGTGGTCCTGGAGACATCTGCTGTCATGGAAACTACCACAGAGACAGTTCTGAGTACTTTAGCAGGTGTTTATATGTCTGTCTGTGTCTGTTTAATGAAGTAGTAATGATTACTAAATACTCATGTTTTGGAACGTCAGAAATGAAATGAGAAGAATCTTGCGTAACAACATTCTATTGTAGTCTGAAACTACAGATCATCTAGTGGGATTACATCAGATATGACGACAGTCATCATGTTGTACTATATGTTAGTATGGTACTCATTGTTTAGACCACACCCATGTTTGAACTTGGCCTTCATTTTGATCTCAACTGCACTGCTTTGTCTAAAATACTGTCTCTGTGATAGTTTCCACCACAGCAGGGATCTCCAGGACCACAGACACACACACATACACAGTTAGACTCACAAAGTAAAAATAATACCAGCCAAACCGTCAGCAGGTAATAATGTTATTTAATTTAATCTGAACTAATCTAACTGAACAAAACCAAAACTCTTAATGTAATTCTGTAGGTTTAACAAGCTGAGAAAGAAAAAAATATTAAAAAAAAAAAAAACAGTAGTTGTAATACAGAATAAAGGTATTTGTCCTCCGATGCGGGGGGGCGGATGTGGGTTAAAATAAAAATAGTAATGTGTTTTTTCTATAAGCTTAAACATATGGAGGACCAGGGATTTCACAGGAAGTAATAAAGCATATTTATTATTTTATTCAGTTATTTATTCCTATTTTTAAATGTTTTCAAATAGTTTTTAAATTCTATTATTTATTCATGAATTAATACATTTCTTTCTAAATAGTTTATTTAATGAGAGTTTTATGCTGTTTTCGTAAATCCATTTTTAGATCTTGAGTATTTATGATGGATTAATAGTTCATTTATAAATTCTTTTCACAATTTCTATTTTTAATGCCTATTAGAATATGAAATTAAGGAAATGCTTTATTTATTTTCCTGTGACATCCCTGGTCCTCCATATAAACACAATTAAATAAGAAAACAAAGAAAGAGTCCTGAAAGAGGAGAGGAGAGAAGCATATTACAAATAATTGAAGTGTGCATTGCCCAACAAAAAATAGCAGTCAAATCTAATGGTAGGAATACACAGACTTGTACATTGGGGAAACTAAACCAACTCACATGTGCATAGCACAAGGAATGAAAGAAGCCTTCACGTCAAACTGGAACAACCATCACTAAACAGAGGAGGTGGTCTCCGACACCACTTACATGCAGCCTTAACATCCCTCCGCAGGCATCTTGACACCCAACAACTCAAAATCTGACCATCTTTCTGTCACAAGCAACGTCATTGCTCAGATGAGTCTCAATGTACACTCGACTCTGACGATCTTGCAGCCCTTGAAACACAGTATCAGGCCGGTACATGCCACCGATGGACAAACAAGGCAGGCAGAGTCTGTCAGGCAGAGGCGGTTCAGGTTGACATGCTCAATTAAAAAGACAGCAGTGGAGACCAGACCTTCAGAGAACCCTATTTACTCTGTTGCTGCTTGCGATGCCTTTGAGCAATGCTGATGTAGATTCAGAGGAAGACAAAGAAGATTTTAATGTAGGTAAGTGTCCTTCTTTGGTAGTGCCAGGCTATGATGCTAAGAAGAGAAGATTTTCTTTCAATAACAAACAGAAACAGGACTAGGCTTAAAGTTATTAACCTGATGTATGTGTGTGTGTGTCTGAGCGTGTGTGTCTCAGTGAGTGTGTGTGTGTGTCTGAGTGTGCGTGTGTAACAGAGGAAAAGCGCTGATAACGACAAGGAGGAAGACAAGATCACGCCAGGGGATGCTCCAGTGTTTCACCAGCCGCATGAGAGATGAAGACAGTAAAGACGGATTCATATTAACATACTGTAAGTGCTGTCTCTGTAGCTTTTTCATTAGTGCCAGATTAGGATCCTAAGAATTGAACTTTAAATGTTGGATTAAACAGACAGGAACAGAACTAGGCTGAAAGTTATTAAGGTGCATGTGGGATTTGTGTGTTACAGAGGAACAGAGCTGATGCCAAGACAAAGAGGATGATGACAAGAGACAAGTTCTTTTTCATACATTAATTGAGATCCATGGCCCATTGTGTGATTTTTTTTTTTAAATGACTGTTTAAAAGGCTAAAAAGTAACTGGTCTGGTTTTGCCTTCCCTCATACAATTACTTGATCAGTTTGTTGTAGCCACTTCTTTACTTTTAGTTTTCATTCATTCATTTTTTGGCATGTTGGTTTTGTTTAACTTCTTCAGAGTTAACATAGATGTAAAACTACAAGTTCAAGTATTTTTGAGATGGTTTATTATGGAATGCCAAAATAAACTATACATATATATTAATTGATCAAGTGGTCTCTCTCAAACATCGTGGTAAGGTCACCTGTTTTTTTCAAGTTGCTTTTTTTGAACTTGTGTCTATGAGTGAGAATCTTCACAGCTAAACAAAAACAGGATACATGTCAGTACATACAGAGGAATAAGGAGCTTGGATGATAACAGTTGTGAGTGGTAGCCAGCACAATCCAGTGTACTCTATATTATGAATCTAACATTGTTATCTATATTATTAACTATTCACCGCTCCACAACACCTTGGTGTTATTGTATGGTGTTACAGTATTTGAATTAAGAACACAGTGATACATTTACTTTAATCAATTCAATTCTGTAATTCCACTCCTAGGAGGAGACAGCGCACATCCTGCTGCCGAGTACAAATCACCATGCCACAGCCTGAGGGACAGTGAATGACCTAGACACACATGCACACGCACAAGCAAGCATGTAATATGGTGTAAATGTATATATGTGTATCGATTTTGGTGTTGTCTCATTGTTCTTTTTCTGTGATTGTCATCCACTCAGCTGAATTATATTTTGATGCTTTTGCAACATTGTTTTTGAAACATTCATCCCAATAAAGCACATTTGAATTTGAGAAGAGCGTCCAGAAAGGTAAAGATTGGACATGGTTGGGCCGGTTTCATGAATGTGGCACTTTGAGACACTGTCCCTTTTATTTAAAGAAAGAAAATTTTCACATTAATGGTTTATAAGCAAAATATCTCAGTCACAATACAGGATCGTTTTCGGGCCCTAGCCAGGATTTTAGGAATACTGAGGCCAGTATTTCTAAAAATCCCCCAAAGGGGAATTTGAGAACTTAACTGAGATAATGTTCTCTTTGTTTTGTCTAAGAAAGAAAGGACTCACATTCACAAACCTGATACTGCTGAAAAATCTACCCATAGCTGGTATGTTCTCCAACTTTCACTCTTGTAGACATGATGACTGAGTTTGGCAGTGTTCAGATTCATCGAACTAGACACTGAAACATTTGCAAAGGACCTTTGAGTTTAAAGGTTATTTATTGATCATTAAGGCACAGCAGAACATCAGCAACACTGCTGTCATTTGAACACAAGTAACAGTGATGAATTATTCATGGCTTCTAGTGCAGGGCAGTAGTGTAGTTGAGGGCATACTGTGGTATTTGGAGTTTATCTTATTTTTTTTTAGTGAACACTGTGCAGCTGGTGAGGATACTTGCTCTTATCCTAGATAAGGTGATGTGAAAATCTCTTTGTCATCTTAGAATAACAAATTCATGCACACATGAATTAGAAAATATTCCAAATATCAATAAGGATACAAAGCTTTCACATACCATTAAAAAAAGCAGTTAAGTATGCCAGCTATTATCATCATATGCACCCCATCATATTTGAGTTCCTCATACATGTCCCCATACAATACTCAGCTGGTCAGCAGTGCAGGAGAGACATTGCCTCTGTGACTGCTGCATCCCTGCACTTCTTGTCAAATACGGAAGCATGTGAGTGCCAAACATAACACAGTCTTGTTCCACTCTGAGTCAGGTATTCAGATAACAAACCATAATCAGTCAAACAATCAGGCACATACTCATTTCAAACCTCTGCGGTGACAAAGAACACATGCAATAGCATTTTCACACAGGCAAAAAATATACTCACTATACACAACATAGACTTATTTAATCTATCTCAATGCAGAAAATTGCATATCAAGGACACGACAAGGATTTCATGACTTTTCCCAGAAAATGTCATCATAATCACCCTGCTACAGCTTTTGTGCACAAGAATAAGGTCACTTCAGTTTAATGCATCCTGGTATGTAACTACCAAAACAGAAAACAACACCCCTGTATTGCTAAATCTGCAGTGCAATCATTTCAAAAAGGCACCACACACAAAAAGTAAATACTCTTTTCCTGCATACTTCCAACCATACTTCATCATCATTACAGTAAGATGTCATCAATTAATTTATGCTTAAGACTGTTTTGTTAAACTCACACAGCTTGCATTTCCTTGTTGAGCTAAATGTCAACATATTATTTCTATCATTCTGGTTACACTGAAAAGCCAAGAGCACAGATTACTTTGGCAGAAAATGATGGTTAGAAATTTGCTCCAGTCCCCAGTTAAAACCAGCGGGATGTATTGTATGTAACAATCCTGTCAGTTTTGGCTTAAATATTCCTTTTTATACGCTTCCATCCTCTTTTCCCTATTTTAGAGAATAGTTTATTTCAAGTTCAGTCTCTCATTCCTTTCTTTAGTTTGACCACTCTGGAGATTCTCAGTGGCAGTTTTGACATTTAGGATGACATTTCTGATTGTTGACATTGCAGCGACATCCTCCACTGGTGTCTCCAGGACCCTTGGAAAGCAACAGAATAAGAGTTTGAAAGATGATAATCACATTTATGTGAAAAAGGATGATTTGGATTCAGTCTTTCTGAGAATCTGTTGACAGTGGGAAATGAATAATGCCGCCATTCCGCAGACGTAGACCATCAAAAATTTGTTGGATCCTAAATCTCTTTTTACAAATCCAGAGGGTGTAGGAGTAAAGGTAGGTATATTTGAGGAAAAAATAAATTATGCAAAGGAACTATTTCTTACCCTGGGTCCCCAGCGGGGCCCTCTAGTAACCCAGCAGATCTCAGTGTGACAGACAGTGCAGCGCAGCCAATCACATCCATCCCTCTTCTGTACAATGATGCCACACTGGGGACAGTGCATTGCCTCTCCTGACTGCACAAGAGTCTGTTTATGAGACAGAGAATGAGTGCAAGATGAATGTAGTCATCTCTCTCTGGATTATAACATACCTCTACACTTCGACATGGATTGGCTATACCACAGCTAAATTCAACTAATACTGTACTAGCAATCACAGTTTCCAAAAAAAGAGAAGCTTAGAAGAGATAATCTCTTTCTCTTTCATTTGCATTCACATATTAGCGAGAGCCCATTTCAGCTCACCTTGAGAAGATGCGTTGTCCTCCTTGCAGCAGAATCATTTATAGCGCGGGCTGCAAGATCATCCTGGTATTGCTTACAGTTCATTCCCTCATGAATTGACTGAAGTAACATAAAACAGCAAAAGATGTGTGTGTGTTCAACTTCAGTGAAAGTCCGATGCACAAAAATAGAAACATTTCTGTTTTTAGGCTGAAGTTAGCCTGAGGTGACCAGACCAATTAAAAACTGTGACTACTTTCAGCGGTGAAGTTTTCCCCCTAGTTTATGCATATATTCATAAATAGGCACATTTAATACACAACTTCGTGTTAACGCTGAGCACACAAAGACAATTCCCAGTGTTTTATACTGTACATATTTCCTACCTTACAAATCAGGCAGTTGTGTTTCCCACAGACGGGGCAATGGAAGACGTTGACCGTGTCCTCGTACACACACCAGCCGCGACAGTCTGGAGTGGCACAGTGATAGCTGCCCTCACATCGAGACTCAGCCACTGACAGACCTCTCTGCAGCCAGCGCTCATACTCCTCTGCTGGCACCAACTGTAACGCAGAAAAGGAAAGAAAGCATAGTAATATCAAAGTAACTTGTTATAACACAACAAACACATTATAAATTCTGAGGAGTGGGAGTTCTTCTCTTGTACTTCTTTTTACACAATCCACATGTAGTGCCAAACCAGCCTGACTGGCTGTCATTTCAAACCCTGAGGTTAAATTAAAACAACTGTCCGTCTTCATGAGTCCTGGTTGGATCACAGTTTAATGATTAACATGTAGCAGCTGTGTCCATATTGCTAACTGCTGCTTCATCACAGCTGGGAGAGCAGCTGGACTTTCCACAAGGGGAACGGCCAAACACTGTGCTGAAAGCAAGCAGCAGAGCAGTAGCTCTGGTTTCTTAGCTGGAACTGACAGTGTTGACAAGACTTTTTCTTGTTAAATCGAAACATCATGTACAGTTTGATTTTAATATTATGATGCTTTTGGGATGCTAAAACCAACTGCTAATACACCAGTTACAAAAGGTACGGTATGTTAACTTGGTGTATCAGATCAAAGATGTTTGTTGGTGTAACTCACGGCTCTGATCTCCCTCTCCTGCAGGGAGCAGGTACAGGAATATGTGTCATCTCTGTAGGGACAGGGCACCTCGGGCTCCTCACTCAACATGATGACTGAGCGTAAGCACTCTCTGGGCAGGCAAACAGAACAACACAGTACAGTTTGAATCATGGCAAACATCCAGGATATTTAATGAGAATGAGAAATGAGAAAAAAAAACACTTACTCCTCATCCTATTAGCAGAAGCAGTGAAGCCTCTCTTCAATCTACACCCCTGCCTTCTTCCTATTACCTTTATGCTCCCTCCCATTCCACCCATTATGAGACACAGTACACAACAAAACTGTGTACACCCGTGTTCAATATTATCAAAACATGAAATTATTAAAAACATATCATCTTATAATTATTATATTTTTTAAGTTGAAGTGTAAGGTATTCGATCTTATGTATAATAAAAAAAAAACAGGTTTAGATAAGCTACATTGAAAACATGGGACCCAAGGTAAAACCTCAATGCAACAAAAGTGAGTACACCTGTAATTTCCAGTTATGGCTAACTGCATGAACAAGGTTATAAAATCACCGTTAAAAAAAACAGCTTCCTCAGTTTTGGCCGGGCTGTGTGTGAAACAACATGAGTGCTTTAAAGCAGAAGGCAGAGCAACAAAACCCCTCCAGAAAAAAGATGCTGAAAATGATCACCTGTGAAGAATGGCAGAACATCTCTCCACAGATCTGTGGTATCGCCCATGCCCAGAGGACCAAATCCATCATCAAAAATAAAGGCAAACAATTAAAAAAAAAAAAAAAGAATGGACTCTCACTAATGAGGGGTGTACTGACTTTTGTTGCAGCTGGTTCTTTTCCTCTTGGACTTTGGCTAAAAACAAATAAAACTGCATTAAATGGACAAGATTTACTTAACATTTTAGTGATACTGGCCAGGGGTGTAGTACAAAGTATCATTAATCTTTCTGATTCCTGATACCTCCTGATTCTTACCTGCAGAAGCAATGAAGACATTCCCTCAGCAGGACCCCCTCTCCAGGCTGCAGGTCCACGTAGCAGATCCTACAGTCCACAGGCTCTGGGTTAGGCACCAGATCCTGGCCGTCCATCATCACCAGCCGAGCAAAATTCTCCCTGCGCTCCTCTTCCCTTGCCTGAGACAAGGAGCGGTATTGTTGGGAGGGTTAAAGGTTATGTTCCATAAACAACTTCCCTTCAGTGTTTTTTTAAGTGGCAGAACAAAGATTGGCAATGCATAAAAAATACTGTGGGCTAAATTTACAATTCTTCACCCACACACACATGTACAGGCATGATCACACATGCAGACACACACATCGCGTATAAACATTTTATTATCTGTTTCACAGAGTATATACAATTGGACAGTGCAAAATGAACAACTATTACATTCAATTTAGTGGCATTAAAAAAAGCCACCTGATGTAAAAAGTCAACAGTGATCATGATTATCCAGCTTGATTGGTCAATACAAAGAATAATAGTTCATAGTCTCTTATCATCAAAGCCTGATTCATACTTATAACCAGGACCAAACAAGTTCCTTATTATATGTTTATGCGACAATAAAATCCATCTTTATAAGATTAAATGTAAATAATGGCCTAAGAAGATCAGTATTGGTCTTCTGTCACCATAACAGTATTTGCACATTTTCATAAAATGTGAAATCATCTGTTTTCATACAGTTTCTCTGCAGTAGGATATCATGAACATGCAAAACACTGGAGATGGGGATGCACCAATACCATCACTCATATTGCTTATTTGGCCGATCCCAGGCAGAAATAAGGCTTAATAGTCTGCAGCGGTATCCGTGCATCTCATGTGAGCCTACGTTCAACTTCATAATAGAAATAACATAACCATATGCTTTCAATTCCAGCATATATGTATACATGCATAGAGACATAGGCTTGTGCATGAGGATTTCTTATGTAATCTAAAAGTGAGTGTTTGAAGGGTGCAGCAGAATTGGTGCTACAAGTTCAAACTGTCTGTGAATGAAACATAAATGATTGGAGTGTGTGTATGCCTGTGTCTCTGTGTGTTCAGTAGTCCTGGTCCAGGTTATACAGGAGTGAGTTGTTTTGAGCCCCAGCACTCCTCAGCACCTCTCTTCTCCCTTTCTCCTTCAAAAAGACAGAGACAGAAGAGAAGAGAGTCAACCTGAGAGAGCCTGCAAGTTTGAATTCAAATGTCAGCTTTGAATCAGTTTCATATTTCCCTATCATTATTATTTTTTATTCTGTCCAATTTGGAACTCTATTTTGCCTAGCAGGTTTTTTTTTTGTTTTTTTTTTTTACAAAATATTATTTGATCGAGGCCCATTTAATGTAACCCTTCTTTGTCACGAAATGATATTCCACGCTTCATTTTTCATATTGAGCAAAGTGTTTGTTCGAGCCGTTATCTCTCTATCCCTTGCAGCATATGCCAAAATAAGGCTTTATTCAGTATATATGGGTGACATAAACCATTGTTGCATGCATACAAGTGTATGATTGTATATGTAAGACTGTCGGTGCATAGTATATTGTGTGTGTATTTCCTACCTGCTGGTACTGTCTGATAGCCTCCTTCTCCTGCTGGATGCGCCTGAGTTCCAGTGCATCGGGTCGGTATCCCCCTGGGATGACGTAGTTCTCAGGCCGGTTTGTGCTGCAGATCTCACAGCCCGGGCGAGTTGGTTTGTTAATGTAAGTGCAAGAGGGGCATGACCAACCCTGAAATACACATTAGCACCTTTATTTGTTGCTTCCAATTGCCAAGGTGAACTTTGCTATTTTTTTCACTATGTTTTTTGTGTGTTAACATGTGAGAAACAACACTACATGCATACTACAGTTACAATACCACCATAACTGCTGCTGTATATTACCTGGGTGGAGGACGTGCTGGGGCTCAGTGCTTCATTGAGTTGAGGCATCTCTAGGTTGATGAGATCTCTGATCTCACTGATGTTTCCTCTCTCTGACCCACCTGACATTTGACATCAAAGACAAAAAAATGTATATAACAAGCGACCAGTAACATCTGCAAGTCAATGTGTGTGCCCATTAAGCTAGTGTGTGTACGTCTTTGCATCTGTATGTGTTACATAACCTTTGAAAAATGTACTGTGTGCAAGTGCAAGCCCTCCTACATAAACACAAATCTTTGTCAGAAGTAATCACTGTCTGTTCTACTGACCTTCTTTATTAGATCTATAGGAAACAACGCTGCATTAACAAACGTAACACATCATTTTGAGTAATATTAGACTATTAAATTTATATAAGAGTTTTTAAAAATACTTTAATACATGGTTAAGCCCATTTAAATTGGTCTTTTGCTACACTGTCCAGAGCTGTGCACTGTTATATTGTCACTACATGGTCAGCGATAGCACAAGGCACAGATGCAGCAGGAGTCAATGTCTAGCTGGAGCAGTGATCTCTTTACCAATCAGTGTTGGTATTTTCATACAATTAAAAGGACTGTAGTGCTATAGTCATGCTGGAATAAAATACTGTAACAATACATTTCACAACACTCATCGCAAAGTTTTCAATTCAGTGGATTTTCAGCATTTAAGGTTTCTTATGTAGTACATTGTAAAGCACTGCTTTCTTTAGTGATGTATCTCTAAACAGGTCATCTCAAATATCATACTTGATGTGTATTATAACTAAAAATGGAGGCATTTCTTCTAATACATCCTATTATTTATTTCTGCTTAATTAAATATGTATTCAATTGTGACTTCAAAATTACATAATGAAACTGAATCCCATCAAGCTGTTTTCAGTGGATCCTTAAAACCAACCAGAATTTGATGAATTAAAGAGTATTATAGTGAACTTAAAGAAATAGAGCAGTGGGTTTAGGCTTTTCATTGGCATTAATAGTGACAGGAAACACATAACACTGTTATTATCATTTGTTGTGCACCATATGCATCAATCAAACCCACATATTAATGAACTCACTCACCAATGTTGCTGCCAGTATGGAGCCTAGGAGGCAGGGTGGTGTAGGGCCTCCGGTCCTGAGATAAGGGGCCGTTTGCAGAGGTAGAAGGGAGGGGAGAGGTGGGGAGCGACAGCGATGGAGGACTGAGGAGAAGGGCACTCTCCTGGTCCTGCTGGAGGACTTGGAGGGTCAAGCGAGCATGACGGGCTGATAGGAGGTACAAGAAGGCTGTATCACCGTCCTGACGAACGCCATATGAGGCGAGAGAACGCTGGTTGGTGCACAAGCATTGGCCAATCACCCAGCGCTGCACCCGCGGGTGAAAGCCATACTCAAGAAACATCTGAGGTGGTAAAAAAAAATGAAAGGAAGCAACCATGTGAGAAATGTAAACAATCAGGCAGAATAACAGAGATATTGTGAGGGAAAAAACTAGGGAGGAGAAACATTGTTCAGACTGACCTGCTGTTTCAGGGCTGCGGTCGTCATATGGGGGAAAACTTTCACAGTGACACAACAGGATGAGGAAGAATCTTCAACTACAACAGCCAAACTGCAGAATACAATGAAAGACAAGCTATCAGCCAAAATATTATATCATACCTTATATCACATTTTAAAGTGTGAAACAATTATTGAGCATCAATCATATCAAAATCATAATTAATATTCATGTCCCTACTTGATTTCAGTGTCGTCATAGTCTCTGGCCAAGGGTTTAATCTTGAGCGCAGCACGTTGTTGGGCAAGTGTGACAGCAATGACAGAGGCAGACTGCATGTCACCTGCTTCTATAGCTCGGGTCAACTCTATGCAGTTTTCCTCTACAGATGGATACACGCATACATGCAAAGGAAACACAGACAAGCCCACACAGGTGAACATACAGCACAGGCAAGCCTGCGTAGAGGATGCTTCCATACCTCCAAAGAGCTACTACAGCTAACAATCGTTCAATGAATGAATGAGTACAATGAGTGAACAAATGAGTGAATTAATGACATCACATCTTAAAAAACAAAGATCAGGTAACATTTTACATGAACAGGAAGATGTTCATGTACACACCTGTTCGTTGCAAGGCCAACGTGTTCTGAAGATGAAGACCTTCCAGGGGGGGCTGAGGACCATTGTTTTGAGGGGCTGCGGCCATTAAAAAAATGTAAAAAAAAAAAGACCAACAACAGTTAGCTTTTCCACATTTAACAAGAGACCATTGGCACTGCACTGTCTACTTTTGCTGTAACTACTTTTGCTTTTGAGACACTGGATACTGTCAGTGACTTCATTTCATTTATCTAGCTCATCTATCTAATACATCTATTACACAGTTTTAAGAGTTAAGTTAGACCACAACTGAAGTGAGAGCAACTCCGACTCTATCTTCACTCGCAAAGCGTTAAAATGAGATCAGCTGAGAGAAAGGCTTCTGTGTCTGGTGTCACGGGGGTAATTTGTCTATTACGCCGTCCATTCCACATTCTTTAAGTCAGTTTGAACGTTCGACTGAGATGTCAGTCCCAAAAAACCACGCAACTTCTCAGGCAGAAAATAAGCTCCCCATGGCTTAGAAGGAGGATTTTATGATCCTCCCAGACTGGGAGAGAAACATAGTCCTTTATGCATGTCCAACATCTATTTTAGGGTCTCTTCTCAGCTGGTTAAGCCCAATTTACCTACAAAGGGAGATTCCCCAGGGTTCCTACATCAGCACTTTCCACTATATTAAGATAGTTGAAAAATAAGGGCCTGGGTTTGTGTTACACTACAGCTGCTGACTTCAGTAGTCATCCATGGTTGTAAACTGAGCAGTTCTGCATAAGTATCATTATGATATTTACCCATAGTGGTGATAAAAGCTGGCTTATTACCAGTTTTAGCATTCTACAATTATATTTATAGTATCTATATAGTATATAGTTTTTCACTTTAAGATGTCTTTCTTTTCTTTTACTTTATTGCTTACATACATGTGAAAATGTCAAAAAGGGAATATTATGTAAGTAAGCACAGGACAATTAATTGAAATTCCCTCAAAGCAGAAATTTGAAGCTTGGTTACAGTGGTTGAGACTGATGCTAGTGATGTTACTAAGCACTGTCAAGGCCAGTGAAAAGCTCTTCTGTTCAGATAAATCAATGGCTTAACAGTTTGACACGTCAAGCTCATTTCGCACAAAGATCACTACAGGGCAAATTAATTCCACCACTTGAGAGTACACAACAAAAGTGTCCCACAATATCTTTAAGTGGATGTGAAAATGTTCACATGACCCTGTTGCAGGAAAATATCTAAGCTTTTCTCCATCTTTCTGTGTAAGTACCTGGTAAGATAGGTGACTGACCTCTGTGTGCTTCTCTCAGTGATGACATCATAACGGTAGCCCACTCATGGGCCTCCTGCTCACAGCGAAAGTTAAAGCTGATGCGGTCATGTGGTGGCGCTGCCAAACTTAGCTCATGGCACTTTGGTGACTTCACTTCATAGTGAACAGTCCTCAAGTCAAACTCAGCAATGGTCTGGATCAAGAGGAAGAGAGAGCAAGAATGAAAGGAGATGAGGTAGGGTGAAATGAGGAAGGTCAATGAATCATAGGTTACGTTATTCCAATCGTAGGTCACGTTATGGTAACTATGTGCATCACTGCATGTGTGCACATGGCTTGGTAAAAACATCATTTAATATTCCATTGTACTGTAACTAACTGAAATATAGATACAAATTGTTACAGGATCCAATTAAGAAAATATCAGAACAAATATGAATTCGTTTTTGTTTTTTTTTTTAAATGCAATAAATGGAAAATGATAAAGGCTTTGCATGGAACTTTCCCAAGCCGCTGAATGTACATATCTCAGTATGATGCATTGCAAAATGCATCATACTGAGACATGTGTCTAATATTTTCCACCCCATAGTGTATACTAACTATTCAATAGTGCAGTATAATTCAGCAGCACCAGAAAATCCTTTCTCCAAAATGACAATAAAGTTGAATCAGAAACTGTTGCAAGAAAGATGTAAATATCAGAAATTTCCTAAAAGTAAGATTTATACTAGAACTGTTGTATCACAAAACAACAATTTTAGTTTAGGGTAGTGAGTAATAATATTTGTTTCAAAAATCCAATAACTAAAAGGAAAAGAGGCTTTTTATGTAACTGGTAGAAGTGACCAATATTCAAAGACCAGTTGATTTTAGATTTGATGATGCATTTGCGTGATACTTTCTACATATCGGCACCCTTTGAGCTGAACCCAAGGACTCTTCTGAAGGCTTTTATTATGCATAAGCCATAATTGTGAGAGAACAACAAACAAACTGAAACACAACAGACTCAATTTAAGTAGATATAGGTGGAAAAATATGGTAAAGTTGTGTTGTGCAGTTTTGTTTTGTGAGGTTATCTGATGGGTGCTTTAACAGTGAACAGATTAGGCTTGAGGAGCAGAAGGGGCCAACAGGGGCCCACAACTCCTTATTACCCTGAGGGGTGGCTAGCTGGTAAGTCCAGCCCTGGTCAGAAGCCAGAGGTTAGCAGCCAATGCTATATATAAACTTAAGTTTGGTTTTATTACACCATATTTCACACACCAGGTCCTGGCAGTTGGTATGGTGTCATATCTAGCATTAATTGAAAATCGCTCCTCAAACAGGGTGTTGAGGATACACACCACAACAAGCCCAACACCACCGCTGCTGCTCACTCACCACGCTCCGGCCGGTCCCGCTGCTGTCCTGGAGCGACAGCCGGAATTCCCCGGATTTCCCCGGGTCCATGCTGAGCTGCAGGCGGAGTGACTCATCACCTGCCCCCGGAAGACACAGTGGCCGAATACCAGAATGGCACACCGACACCCGAACCGAGATGAGGACGGTCTGGCAGCCAGGCTGTGACTGCGAGGCCCCATACTGACCGGGGAGGGCAGCGGACTGGTCCGGTGTGTTGCCAGGGGAGCAAGTCCAACCGCCTGAACTCAGCGACATCCTGCCGACAGACTCATGTAGAAAACAAACACAAACACACGGGGTCCGCAGGGTTGTTTACGTCTTGGTTCCTGCCCTCGGTTTGAATATCCTTTCGCGACACTTCTCACATTGTGTCTCGCTGTTAGATGTTCATTAGCCTCACTTGACAACAGGAAGCAAGTGCGTACAGTCTGGCAACTGTTTTGAGCGACTTCAAAAAAAAAAAACTACAGCCCGAGCCAGAGGTTTCACTTCTCTCTTCTTCCGTTTTCGCTGAAGCTCCGTTTCAGACAGATGCACTATTTCTTTTGACTGCCAAGCATTAAGAGTCTCTTAATATCTTCCTAGTCCTACTGTCAAGGTTATTGAAGTACTTCGTTACTAGTAACACTGAGTGTTTTTGTACGTATGCTTTAACTCCGTATTGCGCATGCGTTTGTAGGAGAGTGACGTATGCTGTTGCAATATTTATGAAGGTTGTTTTTTTGTTGTTTGTTTTTTTTTTTTAGCGGTGATTCTTTAAATTTGCCTTTTATGTAGTTTTTCATTATATCATCTTATTTCCATTATACTTATCTTCATTCATTTTTACAATTTGTATTTATTTTATTTCAATTAAATAAAGATTGAAAAAAAAATGTTTTTGGTTAGTTCTCCTGTTAGCTGACTTAATACTGAAGAAATGTAATATTTCAATTTGAGACATATATGCTGTTCCTCAGACAAGTGTTTCAAGTCTGTGGTGTCAGTGCAATGCAGCTAAACCTTGTGGTGGCACAAGCAGTCTGTGTATTTATTTATTATTTGACCACAAAGGGGCAGCAACAGCAAGGCACCCCATATTAAAGGTTACATTGAATGTGTTTTTGGCATCTTAACATTTTTGATGCTTACTTGTAACTTACTGTACTTTTATATTGTAGCATTGGTACTTTTATTTAAGTAAAGAAAAAGTCTTCTTCCATTGTTTTCATCATAAACTTTCACCTTAAATAATCTGCTCAAATCTGTTTTTGGCATCTTGTGGCATTTCTTTTGCAAAATCCGTGTTTATGACCTAGGTACAATCACCATTTTTTGTTATGATAGCTTTCATATTTATTAAATATAAAAAATACAAATGAAAATGTATAACTCTAGCAGTAATCCCACAAGTCACAAAATTGAAAACTCCACCATTTGTAGTTATTCCTTTTCAAGACTGCATGCTTTGAAGTCTCCACTACAAAAGCATCCTTCCTCACAGAAGCAGTATAATCCAGGTTTGGTATTAAATAAGTTCAGCAGGATTTATGTGCATTCTGAGAACTCACCTCATAATTTTGCGTGGCCTGGTCTCATACAGGATAATTTCACAGAAACTTATGGCATATTTTGGTAAGTTTATCATTCATTTGATATAGGCCTTCTCCACAGCACCTTCATAGTTGGAAAACCAGTAACATTTAAGTGTCTGACGATATGTTAGGCAGTATGCAAAATGCCAGCAACCTAGATGGAATTAAGTTATTAATTCTATTATTTACACCTGCATTTCTCCTATTGCTTCACATACTCTCAACTGGATTTCAAACTATAATGCACTTCCATTCCACTTCTCTCTTTATAGATGGGCAGGAAGCATATATATAACTAGTTACAAACCCACATTGTCTAGGTGATACTCACATGACCCAGGTGGGACTTGAACCCACAATCCCCAGCTCCGGAGGCTGATGCCTTATCCATTAGGCCACTGGGCCACTATACCTTCAACATAGGAACTGGTAGAATCCATCAATGCCTTTTGTTTCGCAAAGCTCGACAGGAAATACCATCAGTGAAACTGACTGAGGCTGATTTCTCAGTTGAAGATTTTTTAGGAGAGAGGGTAAACCAAATGTGGTCAATGAATGTCCCAGCCCACACGCTGTGTAGGTCACGAATTGTGAGGCAATTAACAAAATATACTGTAGCACAAAAGGGGAATGATTTAGACCACAAAGCTTAGCTGGGTCAAGCTGTTAATCATTGTGCAAGCAGGGTTTTCTCAATCGATACCACATTTCTCAGGGCTCTGATGTCCCACATTATCAATGAAATCTCCTCTTTAAACTTTATACCTCTTTTCACTGTTATTTTAATGAATGAAATACCTATATTCTTACTTACTTGCTCATCAAATGTCTTTTTTTACACACAATGCGTAATGAAGCAGTAAGTATGGCAGGTACCACATGCTGTGACTTGACCAGTGATCCGCTTTGCCTCCATTCACAGAAACACAGATGACGCAGCCAAGATGAAGCCATTCAATCAGGTGCTGATGAGACCATGAAGAAAAGCAGGAAATGCAACCACATGTCAGAGACAGAGAAACCACATTACTGCACATCATAGATCAGTACCTGAGCATGTTGTTCTATTTTCTTTTTAGATTTATTTGTCCCAAAAATGCATTCATGAGTAACACCAACAGGGCTTTTAGCAGAGTGCCAAACCTTACACACCTATCTGTGACTGGACATCTGGAGACAACAAATCACAAACTTTGTTTTCAAACTGAAAAATACAATTTCTGAAGAAATTACTGTGGTATTGCCGGCGTCTTCTCGAGCTGAAGCTAAACTGCATTGCTAGCTTGAATTTGTGTGATGAAGCAGTTGAAGTAGTATGAAGAAATGGAAAAAAGAGAGCATGGATGAAGAACGCAAACTGTAGTGTAAGCAGTGAAAACAGTTTAGATATGAGTCATATTGTCTAAGTGATTTTAAGTACAAATTCACTCACTCAACTTAAAGGTTTAGTGGAAATGGCCTACACACACCTTGTTTGCTACATATTAACCAATCAGAATAAGGCTACCAATCCACCAATCAGAGTAAGGCTACACCCATGCAAGTGCTTATTTGCAGTGTGTTTGTATATTTGGTTGTGTTGAGTATTAGCTGTGTGTTGTGTGTATTTGGTTTTCAGTATTTACAGATGTTGTCAAATGATGTCAGAGGATGTTTTCTGAATTTGCTTCTGTTTTGTCTATTTGCACATTTTCTTAAGTTGCAGTGTGCCACTGTAAAATATGTAAAAAATAAATAAATAAATAAATTTGAATATTTTGGAAAGTATGAAATGTAACTGAAAAAAAAACTAAATACATCCAATAATGTAAAGTTTGAATGGAGTTTCTCTGTTGAAGCGTCAAGAAGGAGAAGGAGAAGAAAAAAAAAGTGAAAAAAAAACAGTGAAATAATAAAGAATTTTTGAACCCGAGAAGAACATATAGTGGCTTTCACAGCCATCCCACCTAACAAGCATTCCCTGTCATTAATCAAATCTGCTTTCTTATTTACAAATGTGTCCATGTTGTGTTGTGATTACACATCCTCGGGTGGTTATCTTCTCATTATTGCAGCCATACTCTGCACCATACAATCTGATCTAGTCAGTGATAAATTATGGCTGCCCAAATCTGTGGAGGAAAACCAAAGTGTTGCTACAGGGTGAGGCTGCGTACATGCACAAACACATGGACACACATACACTTGCATCACGTGCTACATAAGACAATGATATCCCTCTAATATACTGTGCTGTTATATATGAGGGTATTGTACATGGAAAATGTTTATTTATTTATCAGTTGGATCGCATAGGATCACAGCTTACTTATCGATTGATTAGCTGATTTATTAATGCATTATTTTACCTCTACATCTCCTGAAGAATTTACTTATTTGGTTTTCTACTCATGGATTTTTCAGAATGAATAAGCCTGTAATCTTTCAATACATCACAAAGAAATCACCTAAATCTAAGCTGAAAAAAACTAGCACTGTCATGCATCTTGACCTTTACAGTCTTTCTTTTAGACCTGAGGGCGAATTTGCACCTCAATACATTTGACTGGGTGAACTACTCCTCACCTTAACCTCTCACTTGTGACTCATTGTTGTCACCTCTCAGCACATATATTGGTGATATGTGTTCGACAAAAAATTCCCATCCACCTCCATATATATTACGTATCATGTATATTTAAAGCTCTTACTCCTTCCTGAATCAGTTTGATACTGTGTTTTCTTTACTGTGTCAGCACTAAGCTCTAGTGTTGTATTTCAGTATGATATCAGAGTATTTGGAGCTTGTCATTATTATAAGAAAGTTCCTAATGCTTCCTGGTGACAAGCAGTCTACTGAGGTTTTTGCAGTAGCTGCTTGGGTCCTGCCTGGTCCCTGGTAATCAAGCTGATTGATGAAAGACTCATCAAAAACCACCCACCCCAGTCACTGTCTGACAGACCTACTTGAGCTGGTGGGTCTCCCCATGTTCACTAATTTAAACTTGTCTGCATGTCAATGACTTCCTGATGGATCACTCTGCTACGTGACAGACATCAGGAAAACTCCAAAACCAGACCTCCTTTGTCAAAGGGATGAGGGGGTTTAAAGAGTGGGAGGAGGCGAGGAAGCGAGGGGGGTGATGCATCCTGTAGTCTGGGATCACTGTTTGTGACTGACGTTCTTGATTCATCATTCAACAACCTCACAGGCAGCATGGATATATAAGCTGGAGCACACCTGCTCAACAATAACGACTTCAGACCTCTGCCAACTGACCTCAGCCGTTACCAACGTGCAGGGTAAGAGGCTGCTGTTTGGAGATTACATTATATATTTATATATATATTTACAGCCAGACAAATTCATTCTTTTCAATGTAAGATAATGAGGATACCTTAAGTTGTGTGTAACTGTGTGACTGTGTCATTAATGGGGTGAATAATTGTAATATGATATTGATTGATATATAGGCTATGATATTTCTATGGGGAAGCTTTAATGAGAAATATGAGTTTACAATGGTCACTATGTTTTTTAAACTCTAGTAAATTCAGTTTATATCATAATATTCCTGTATGAGTTTATGGTGCATAGTAATGACATTTAAATGATTTCATCCTACTTTTTTTTTCTTCATCTCATATAAACACTGTGCTACCAGGTTCCTACTGTAGAGTTTTTCTATGGGATTCAAAATTGAATCTATAATCATCTTACCTGACCGAGAGATATTTTTAATCTATAATAATAATAACTACATCAGTTTCAAATTTCTTTAGGCTTTCTTCTCTTTTCTGCTCACTTACAGTGAGTGATATGTCACTGACCAGGGTCCCTCTGTCCTCTTTAGTGCCTTGAGAGACTCCACAGCATGCTGCCTGGGAGAGTGGCTGATGTCCGGCACTGTGTCCTGATGAGCCGCTGGCTGCCTGCAGCTGTGGCACTGCTGCTCCTCCTCTCCTCCAGCTTCAGCAGCGCTCATAGCACCACGGTGGAGCACGACTTCCACATTGTTCACAATGTCGACAACAGAAGTAAGACTTAGCTTTGTTTATTATATAATTTTTTTCTTACAACCTGATGGATTTTCTCAACGTTGATTAGGGACATTTGACAAGCCACTAAGTGAAGATTGAGCAGGAAGGTATGAGGGGGACAGACATCACTTTTCAGTTATGATTATGGTCTGTTTGTGATTCTCTGTGGTGAGTTTACAGTGACCTTTTTCTACTTTCTCTTATATATGGCTTCCCATCAACCATTTACATAGGGAATAATATCTTTCTTTACAAGTGTTCTTATTAAAAGTACTATTACACTTTACATCTAGATTTGAGATATGGTGTCAGTGGGTTACAAAACCTCTTTTAATCTCAAGGCACCATTTACTGCGTCTTAATATTATTAGATTTAGAAAATAAATGCTGAACTTTATTTAGCTAAGAATGAGGACATAAGAGTGTCTAGTAATTTGTGCTACACTTTTACCAATAATATAGCTTATTATCTAATCTGCTATGTATTTTATTTTGTCACAGTTCACATAAATTGTATGGTTATTGATGTGCTAATTGTTATTATTAAATTGCCAATATAACTGTTTGCATATTTAAATGTATATATTCACATAATTTTAATGATTTATTATAGACTATTATTATTATAGCTGTAATACACAGCACACAGTCCCCCTTTTTCCACTGTATATATACTTTGTACATTGCAAAATATTTTACTTCAAAGAAATA
This sequence comes from Trachinotus anak, assembly GCF_046630095.1. Taxonomy (NCBI): domain Eukaryota; kingdom Metazoa; phylum Chordata; class Actinopteri; order Carangiformes; family Carangidae; genus Trachinotus; species Trachinotus anak. The sequence goes on from NW_027273860.1 coordinate 12,184,541, forward strand.
GAACAATAAATAGAACAATAATGTTATAGTAGTTATTGTTGTTTCAGAATCTCTCTTATTCTCATTTAAATGAATGAATGGATGATTAAATATGGTAAATCTTCATATAAAAGTAATTTCTTCATATAAAGATCCTTGGAGCTTCAAACCACTTGAGAAAATAATCTATATTTACATAGACAAGAATCTATATAATCAAACTTGAGATGCTAAAAATGGCTTTATGTTTGACTTCATGGATTACTTGAATTTCATGTCAAAATTAAAAATTATTAGTATTGTGTGTTTTAAGAGTATAAATTCTGTCCTCAAACTGAACTGTCAGTATTGATCACACGCTATGATACATGATGATGATGTACTTGTGTGTGGTCCAGGTCCAGAGATAGACCCATTCTGGTACGTGGGGCGTGGGGTGAGACCCATCGGGCGTTTTGGGAAGAGGCACAGCAGCGTGGAGACTCTGGACAGCAGGGGGATGCAGCCTGTCGTCAGGACGCTGGAGATGCTCCTCAACAGCCTCAGAAACAAGGAGAACCTCGAGAAAGTGCTGGATGGGGAGGACAGGGATTGGTTACCGTGACAGCAAGCCCTCCTTCTTCCATCCACAAATGCTGAGTTGTCCTTATTTTTTATCTTGATTAGGGTTATTTACTCTTTCCCTCTTAACTGTATTTCTCTCTGGTGTCTGTTCTGAGGCCTCGGTTGCTAGGATCCTTGATGAAATCCTTCTCCAAATCTATCTGTATATAAAAAGGTATTCTATATTGATTAATAAATAAGGATGTTGTGATTATATGTGTTGATATCCTTCCTATATTTGCAGATGCACAACAAAAATTCTCTTTCAAAAGAGAGAGCTATACATTTGAAATTTTATTCATTTCATTATACATTTTTTCTCAGAGTACTGTGGCACATAGAGAATCTGTATTTTTTGCACGTTAATATTTTCCCCGTCATATGGATTGCAACAAACGATTGCACATAAAAGTGAATGGCCCGCCTGTGGAGCTGTGCACAGTGAACCTCTTCATACTCATTCACACTGGATTTAAACAGGAAGAAAAGTAATATAGTTTTTAGCCGTGTGGATATCATTATTTCTGATTATCTGGGACACAGTTTCAGTAGAAAATTTGATCTCCTGTGTGAATCCAGCCTGACAAGTCATAACAATTATACACAGTCTCTTGCACACAACACTGAAAGATTGGTCAACTATGATTGGGGCAATACACACATTATTCTATATCATATCCATCTTTTCACACATATACATATATTAACAAATTCTTTGATGAGATTATTTTTTTTTTTTTTTTTTACATTAGAAAAATACAGGACACTGATGATTGGACCCTTGTGGCTGTGCTTCTCATGGGAGATTTTACATCAATTTGATAAAACCAGAAACATGCTTTTTATACATTGACACCTCTGGAGAACAAGACTGACAAAAGTACAGGATCAGTGTGCAAAACCAGAGATGTGAAAGACTGGGATGAAAAGGTCACTAATAGAAGGGGCAGAGCATTCATACAGAAGATCATCACACCTTTTAGTTCACGCAGTCCAGCAGGAAAGCCAACCCTGCTCTTAAGCTGTAGCCAAAGCAAAAACTTTGACAACTGTGTGCATGGCTAACTGATATTCAAACTAATGTGAGTGGTGACAGAGTAAAAGTAAAAGAACCCAAGAAATGAAAGGCAGTATTCTCAAACCTAGTGTTTAAGAAGTACAAACACAATATGAACCATACCAGCCGCTCCCAAAATGCCTGCTGTCACTTGTGTTTTTGTAGCATTTACCATCGTCATTACTGGCAGAATATCAAATGGTAAATGCAGACATACACTGAAAGCACTTTGAGTCATCACATATGATAGGACTGACTGAGGAGGGCTCCTTTGAGGAGAGAATAAAGCCTTTAATTTGCAATAGTACTTATTTTAGTGGTATTGCATAAAAACTTTCATTAAGTACAAAAATAAATTGCTTGTAACAAAATCATGGTTTCATGGCATTTGTTATAAAGCCCATCTGACTTCATTGTGTAAAAATCTTTACAAGATCTTCTGAATGCAACACAAAAGTTCAGACATGACCCAGCAAAGGGAAAACATGAAGATACCTTTTTGCTCAAACAAAAGACCACAATCTTTTAAAGTAAACAAAGAAAATGACAGTGAGGAAGAAAATAACTTTGGGTTGATGAATACTGCATTGAGAAAAGGATTTTAAAAAAGTATCAAAAATGAGAATGCTTTCTCAGAATGTAGATCTACAGACATATCAATAGCAGAATCTGAGTTTTCTTTAATTCCTGAAATCAGCTTTCGGTTCAAGACCAAGTTAAGTCCATCTTTAGATTGTACAATTCTCTCTTTCTTGCTAAAAATGAAAAGACCTTGTACATTAGGGAAAAGTGGGAAACAGAGGCCGGGGTGGTGTTTTCTGAGGAAGCCTAGGGGGTCATTTGCAGCTTTCAGTGGTCTTCAACTAACTCTCTAGATTGAAAAGAACATTGCTGGAAAAATATTATGAGATATTTTAAGACCTCACAGCTGGAAAAATGTAAGAATACAAATTTGGCTAGTAGGAGACAATGTGGATCCACGGATGCAAATCATTTCGATGTATTTTAGGACTGCCACAATAAGTTTATATTGGAGAGGCATTCACAAAACATGAAGTACAGTATTCATGACTTGAACACCTCTGAACTTGGAGACACTTTATCCAGGCTATCCATGTATTGTTTTTGAAAGAGAGGAAAAATATAAAGCTGCTGCTGGGGCTTTCGGCAGCAAGTAAAAAAAAAAAATCATTACTAGAAAGTGGTTAAACCCAGTATCACCCATATTAGAAGATTGGTTTAAACCCTTTTTGAAATACTTAAATTAAAAAAAAGTTGACTCGTTCAGGATCCACAAAGGTCCTACCAAATTTGGAATACATGGATTGAATTTATAAACCCAATGTGAGCACACTTCACACGATTCCACTAATCTTTCCAATTCTATTTTTCCTCCTCGTGATGAGAATAGCAGAAACATGAGCTCCTTGGTTCTAATGACGGCTATATAGTTGCATTTCTAACAGAAGGGGAAGGAGCATATGAAAATTTGATGATGGAGAGAAGTAAACGGGCCAAGTATTTGTATGCTGTTTGTTTGTGTGTGAGTAGATATTAACGCCTATATAATGACAGGTGTATATAGAGGTAGATATACTCTTTGTGGAGGTGAAATTATGAAATTGAAATGTACCTGAAGCCTGAATTATGGCCCATAATTTCTACTGCCTTGAATCGCCTCTTATATATATATATATATATATATATATATATATATATATATATATATGTATATGGAAAAGGGCTCCCTGTAAAAATACCCTAGTTGTTTGTATATTCTTTGATGTTGTCCTTTCCAAATGAAAATAACACTAAAGAGAACTAAGTGGATCTGAATGTCAGACCTCTGCAGGTTTATGTTCAGTATGGGTTTTACATTCAGGCTTATTCAAACCTTAATTTAACTAATGTCACTGTAAATGCCTACAGCTTCCACATTAAGGCTTTAGCTTTGTCTACTGATCAGTTCTTATCATTATTTCCTTTCCTAAATGATTCCTAAATTCCTAAATGAATGGGAGAGCACTGCCCCAGAAAAAAAAAACATAATAAAATTGGCTTTTATTCAAGGAATAGTGTGACATTTTGGGAAATACATTAATTTCCTTTCTTGCTCTCTTGTTGAGAGTTACATGAGAAGACCAACACCACTCCCATGTCTCTACGCTAAAAAAGAAGCTAATGCCAGTTAGCTTAGCTTAATTTAAATACTGAAAGCAGGGAAACAGCTAGTCTGGTTCTGCCTTTTTATACACATTTCTTGATATTCCTTGATCTCGACATAACAAAGCTGTGTTATCTCAACATAACGGAATATTTATCCCATTATCTTGAGATAACAAAGCTCTGTTAAAGAAATATTCGCAAGTATGGCCTTTCTCAGCCCCTGTAATTTCAAAAAATGTGTTATAGCAGGTTTTAACAGACAGAATGTATCACTTTCATTAGTAGGTTTACCTTTTTGAACAACACTCAACTACCCAACAGATGACTATAATGTATTTTCTTTATATTTAGTGTGCAAAGTGAGAGTGTTAGAGATCTCCTCATTTAACTCTCAGCAAGAAAGATGATAAACATATTTCAAAAAATATCGCACTATTCTTTTAACTGGTTTGTTTTAGGCTGTCCACCATGATTTTTTTCATTTATTATCATCTCATATTTTTAGCAGCTGGAAAGGACAAAAATGATTTGGCTCTGAAACTTTATACATTTAAACACTCTTTCCTGGTAAGTGCATTGAAATGGGTAAATGTCAAAGGTGTTACAATCATCCCCAAAATGAGGATTGCCATCCGATAGCTGCGTGTGTGTGTGTGTGTGTGTGAACTGACAATCATCCAAAAAAGCTCTGAAGGGGAGGGGCTTACAGTATGATAAAATTCCTCATGACAAATCATTTGGCGAGAAAGGAGATGCAGTATAAAACATGGCTCAGCCTCTTTTTGGGACACTGAATCACAGAAAGTTTCACATGATTTTTCCACATCTTCATTGTACATTAAATCACAATACTCTTGCAAACAGATAGAAAAAGGAAATGAGAGTTTTTCTTTGTCTGTACAGGTATTCTTTTGGAGATGGGTCATGAGGAGTGTTTGCAGATTTTAAGGCAGAGACACCAGCTGTCGAGTCATCCGTGCTTGACGTGTTATGTGCGTGGTGAGGAGAAAATGGAGGATAAAGTGGAAATAGGGAAAGAACCAGTGCTTGGTGGGTCACACAGGGCAGGTGTTGGTCCCTGCTCGGCTTGGAGCTGGAGGCGGACACTGGGTCAAGGCACTGGATGAGAACGGCCCCTGTCCCCGGGGCTCTGAAGTGGCCCTGAGGGACTCGTTGTGCTGCCTGACTGTCACTGTGGCCGAAACACTTTCACCTGCTGTTCTGGCTCCAACTTTTCTGAAATGCAAGATATCCCAGCATTAAGGAAAGCAGCATTTTAAGAAGAAGTCTCCTTGTCCAGAAAAAGAGAAACTATCAACCACATATGATTCAGATGGCTGACTTATCTAAAATGTCAGAACAGTCTTCCTGGCCATAAATGTAGAGCATGCTGTACGACGGATTGATAAAAAGGACACTCTCAACTGAAATCAATGATATGATTATATATCTTGGCCACTGATTTTGCCTCATTGTCCAGCATGCTGTCTTTGTAGCCGTGAAGCTGCTGAAAAAGCCACCCTGAATCACAGCTTATTGTGTGGATGCTGGTGAAGAAAAAAATAAGACAAAAAGAAAATAAAAAAAGCCCCAACAGAAAAAGGCCATTCACTGACATGAAAGGGAACTGACTTCTTGTTGGTTGGTAAAACAGCCTTATCCTCCTATGCAGCGTGTGATTCCATTTGGCTGCGCTACATCTAATGGAGCTTTTCACTTCCTTAGTCCCTTTCTAGCAGATGTATTCACTTTTACATCCATTCAGCAGCCGATCTCTTCTTCTAGGACAAAGCACAGAATGCGTGACCTTAACTAAAGGTGAATAAAAGTGTCCCCTCATCTCTGTCTCACTCTCCATCTCTAGCTGTTCCTCTTTCATGCACAGGCTCACACACATGGAGAGAGTGCACAAGGCTGTTAAGCAGTGTTTGTGGTTAGGAGAGTGTGGATCGTATGTGAACTCACTTTACTTTTGCTTCATCTGATGACTGGTAAGTATTAAGTAGTAGGGGGGTAGAATATCCCTGCAATAAACACCTTCCACATCTTGGATCATTGCATCAACTATTGCGAAGTGATACAGATGATTGCTTTTTCCCATTTCAACATATATCAATATGAAGACTAAAATTATGTAAGATGTGAAGTGAGTCTGTTATTTGGTCCTGAGTGAAGATAACATGATAATAAATGAGTTTAGACCGAATCCACGTTTTAAAGTGGTTGTTATAAAAAAAAAAAAAACGCTGATAACTCTATTCTATACACCAGAAGGCGTGCTAATCCAACTTGAGCATTGCTTTTAATTCTCAATTTAATGCTTAATTATAATAAATAACAATAATTTATATTATCATTAAAAAACGAAACTACTGTCTATACATTTATTTCAATAAATATTTAGATATTGGGGCAGATTAGTCAAAGTTTAAGTGATGTTTTTCCTTATGGTGTTTTATTTATCATTCAAATTTTTCTTTATGGTTTTCTCACAAAATAACCTTGTTGGGTACCTTTCAGTGGAGGTGCTGGAAGCTTTCTCCGTTGATGGCGTGATGTGTCCAGAGTCTCAGGCTGTAATCAGAGGATTCTGTATTAAACACTTCAAACACATTAAAAATTCTGAAATCATCCTGATAATATCTGCTAAATATGCTGCTATATGTACTCGTACATTTTAAGAGTACTGTATGCATGGCTGTGTGTGAAAGTGGTTAGGAAACTTGAAGAGTAGGGGGATACCTTGGCCTTTGGCTTGTACTTGCAGAAGCGATTACAGACAGTCACGTTCAACCCAGCTGTTTTCAAAGCTGATATCCTGGCCTCAATGTTCGATATCTTAAAAGAAGAATAAGACTTAATTTAAGAAAGATAAGCTAATACAACATGATTCATGCAATACTTCCTGGTGTCTTTAGAGAGTTTCACTCAGAAGGTAGCATCTAAACATCTTAAACATCTCTGAGGAAGATGGAGAAATGTGTTGGTACCTGTAGTTCAGACTGCTGGACCTGAGCGGCTGCAGTGGCCACCTGGTCTTCCAGGAAGGCCAGCTCTGTGTCTGTGGTACCACTGCTAATACTGCGGGCACATTGCTCTAAGTCCCCCAGCGCCCCCTCGAGGCCATACACAGCTCCAGCAGCCAGGTACACCTGCATGGAGTAGATGACCTAGACTTTTAGTTCCCATTAAGTCTGATTCACCACGTCCTTTTAAAATTGAGTGGAAATCCATAGTGAGGTTACTGTAGCTGCTGACTGTCTTACATTCTCCTCCATCTTGGTCAGCCTCTGGTCCAGCCTGCGGGTCTCGGAGCTGCTGGAGATGGGAGAAGCACTCATGGACTCAGACGGGGTGTAGCTCTCACCTCCTGCTTCACCAATAAGCTCCTCTGTAGCATTCAAAACCTTCAGCACCTCTGTAGTGATGCTGCAGAGAGAGGCCGCCGAATACTTCTGCTTCATTTCAAGAACACACACAAACACACACACACAGTGCAACTGTCAGTAGTCTACATGGTACATCCTGAGAACTGAGAAACCATTTAAGAGACGAAGGAATGAATGTACAAGGAAACATTGGGAGGCATGCATATAAAATCTATAAACACCATATTAACAACAAAACAAAGGTTTAATGCAGTGTAATCACATAAAATAATAATGAGGAAGGGGATGAAACAAGATGCAATTATAATCTAAAAATTTATCCACGTTCTAGTTATAAAATAATCAGGGTAGGAACAAACATTTCAAAATCCCCATTTGAAAATGAAGGGCAGCAGAGAAACTTGATGTAGCTTTACCACTTAAACATTTGTGCAGGTGACGCATACACATACTGTAGTCACACCCTCTGTATGTCCATTACAGGCAATAGCAAAAATATATAAGAACTGATAAAATTTTTTTTTAAAGTTGTTAAATGTTACAGGCTCAGTTAATTAATTTGGGAAAATGCCTTTGACAGACAAATGAAAAACTCTGTTCGTAATTACGTCTATTGCCAGTCAGTGTTTCAATGAATTGGAGCAGCTTGTTCATCCAAATTGATGCTGGTTTCCAAATTCAAGCCGTCTGTGAGAAACAATAATTCAATGGTGAACATGCCGGGTAAAGAAAGCTGCTGTTTTTATCTGAACAGATGAAAACACACAGGGCAAGTAAAGTAAAGGGCAGTAAAGAGAGACAGATGTGATTCACTAATGAATGAATCACTGGCTGAAGCTTTAATCAGTAGGATCGGAGGTGTATTGATCCCTCTCAAACAGACAGACACTGGGACAGTCTGTTTAAGCTGCTGAGTGACCGGAGAGGCAGATAGGGATAAGTAAGAGGTGGGCATTACTTTGGTGAAGACAAGATACAGAATTGGGTGAGAGATGAGAGGCTGAGGACCCAACCTCTGATCTTTTGTTTAATCATCATTCAGTGATCTTAAAAAGACTGAGCAGCAGAGATGGTCTGAGATATTGACTTGTTGCGTTGGTCGATGGAGAAAGGGATGTTTGCATAGTCTGTTGTTCTCATCCACTCCAAAGAAGCAGTCCATCACCACGCAGATCAAACAGTCTGACACACACACTTCTCACTGCTGCTGATGTTAAAAGACTTGAAGAAAACTTTACTGAAAAAAAATCTAGTGTACTTCCATATTAAAACAGATATATAAAGTACTGTGCTTTCTTTTCTTTGTTATATTAACAACCATAGTGCTTTGCTTTTGTCAACTTTTATACCACACAGGTATTAATAAAAGCGTATTGTACCCCTGCAAACAGACAATGAGAGAGTAAAATATAAGCCGTGTCAGAAATCACTTCTTTGTCGTGCAGCAGTAATTTTTGCATCTATCATAAAATGCAACACCTTTTGAGGATTGTTGGCAGAAAGTAGTGTGCATGTAATGGACTCTTTGCGCTCAACAGTGAGGAACTGCAGATCACTAAATAGTGCATAAATCTGATGCAATTAGGACATTAAAATAAATGGATAAATACAGCGCAATGTAGCAAGTGTTTTTAGAAACAGCCATCGATGAAACATAATTTGAAGGTTTTGTCTGCAACAATCCTGCTGTCCTGAAAATCAATCATTCAGTGTTGTAAGTAACACCACTTAACTTTACAACTACAGCAAAATACGTCTACTTGGAAAAAACCTTTATTCTGAAGTGTTTTTATTCCCTTTTTTTAAAAAAAACAATAGACTGGGGGCAATTTAGAGGGTCCAATTCATCATGACATGACTCCACACAGGAGGAGCCTCACTGGTCAGCTGAGGTCCGTCTGTGAAGCTGCAGTGCTAACCCCTGGGCCACCACGCTGCCCCGTGGCAGTCAGCTGTTAATACTGGAAGCTGCTGAGATGTAGGAGTATTAGTTGGATGTGGGCTCCTTCTCCTGCTTCTACTTGTTCTCAATTTTCCAGGTCTGCTCCTTCTGGAGGTCAGTGGGAAGATACTCTGCTTGTTTAGACAGAGACTCGCTCTCCTTAGTCTCTGTCTCCAGCCTGGTAGAGAGCTCACTGACCTTCTCCTCCTGACAGGCAATATGCTGCTCAGCACCCTGCTGGTTCAACACCTCATTTGCACTCTTACAGTCCTTCACAGGCTGATAGATTCAGTCTAAAGGTCATTGTTATCTTTTGTCTGTTCATTTCTCTCAGAGCGTTTTAACTACTGGGCCTAAGTACAAGAGGTGTTAGAATGGCTGCAGACTCACACTTATCTATACAAATGATATCTTCTACAGTGAGCAAAAGCTTGACAAAATCTCTGCTGCTCACCTAAGCGTATGAAATGCATTATGTATATAAAATGAGGGGGAAAAAAACACCATGTTTTCCTCTATTCACATCAAACTGAGCCGTCTTGGCAATTTTCAAAAACCGGCAGAAAATAGATCCCACTACTCGTGTCATACACATTGTAAATCAAAGACAAGCATTACTCACAGGAGCTTTTAAAATGAGTCCGACTAATGACCAACATCGACCCACGCACCTCACATATAACACAAGTACAGGAGGTGAGCTCATAAGTTCATGTCTCTATCTCTCTGTGTGTGTGTGTGTGTGTGTGTGTGTATTTTCTCCTTGCTTAAGTTTTTCTGTGGGTTTATAGTTAAACTCATGAATGTTGCACATAGTAAATCCACTCACTGCTTTTAACCCAAAGGATCATGGATTTCACATCTAGTTTATGCAGTGAGGATCGTGTCTGATCTATGAAGCCTACTACATACAGTTTTTCTTATTGCATGTGCTTTTGCCTTTAGGATACAAGAAATCAATGTACTTGACCATTTCAAAAAGGAAATATGTGCACCAGCACATATCAATCAAACTGAAACTTTTAAATGCCACTGCTAATTCACATTCACAAAGAAGAGTACATCAGCTGCACACTAAGGCAAAAATCATGTGGATTTAGTGCCCACGCTAACATTTTTCTTTCATAGGTCAAGTAAGTTAATAGTTGATATTTACAGCTAATTTTGTGATGTTGTAGGGAACACAGCACATAGATTTAGTATGTATTATAGTACTGTGATGTAGTCCATGTGTTAAACTCACTTAAATATAACAGGATGCAGTTTGTTGGTTTATATGGAGATGTGGCTGTGCACTAGAAACTTTGCAGTTGTTGATGATGTTGATCACAGAGATTCAGCGTTTTTCTTTTTTAGGGACTTGTTTGTATTTAAAAGGGTGTAATTTTCATTTGTTTGGTTTATGGGTGTCTATTGTCATTATGTGCTACATGTTAATTGTTTTGGTTGGAACTTATTTTGGCTAAAAATAATAATTTACTTACTTCCAACTAGGACGCCTTTGCTCATTTTACTTTGTGCATTTTAGGAAGTATTTGTATTTGTTAATTACTTACTCACCCATTTTAACTCAACCTACTTTTTTTTCTTAGATGTTTTATTTGGTTAAATCTGTAAAAGAAGAAAATGAGAGCAACAGAACAGAGGCTTTTCAGTTTTTTCAGTCAAAAAAATAAAAATTGCTTCTCAAACAAAGCACAAGTGGGCCTGTGGCTCAGTTCTGAACTTTTGAGGTTTTTATTAATGGAAAAATTAAATATGCAGCTCTTCTGTGTTAGATGCCCTCCTGTACGATTCATCCAGAGCTGTGACTCTAGAAAATAGACCTTGCTATTTTATTTTTAAATGGCTGACAGCAAAAATGTTACAACTTGTAGTCCACAAAGCTGAAACACATTCTGCTACTACATGCTATCTCAGCTGAACTCTCTTGATGTGATGTCACAATGTTTATGCTATTTGCATAAAGAAATACAGAAACATAACACCAGCACACAAAATGACATTCAACCCTGTTAGACCATTATAAACACATGTACACAATCATTATGCAACCAGAACTTCTGTGGATTTCAGTTAGAAGCAAATACATAACAATACATTAAGTGAAGATGTGTTGCCAGGGTATGTGTAAGACGTTTTATCTGTGCATGCATACATGCGTGAATGTGTGTGTGCGTGTGTTTGTACTGCATGCGTGCACTGAGCCGGGGTGGGGGTTTCATTAAAACTTCAAGCATGACCTCCTGCACGTGATGTCACAGGATGCCTTTGCTTTCTAGCCGATATCTCACCTGCTGTAAGAGAGAGGAGAGCAACTGAAGCCTCTGCTGTTGCTCCAAGTCACTCTGTCCCTCCTGACACACACACACACACACACACACACACACACACACATACACACAAACACAGATATCCACACAGAAACACACAGGCCAACAAAAAAGAAGAGAAGCACAAAGAGGGAAAAGACAGGATGAGGGACAGAGGACAGCAGTGATTGTCACACAAACACATGGATACAGTGAGAAGATGAAGAGGGTCAAACAAAAACAAAAAAAGACATTTATCAAAAGGCAGACAGGCAGAGAGGCGGTACAGCTCTAGCAGTACAGCGACAAAAGCAGAAGATGAGCAGTGCATACAAATCGAATCTATGGTGCTTTCTTTGAACCTCCTTACCTGGTTATCTGACAGCACCCCCTCCTGGGAAGAAGGTGTAATAGCAGGTGAACTTGTGCTTGAGCCACTCCTCCTTCCTCCTCCTCCTCCTCCTCCTCCTCTCTGTCCGGCTTCCTTCTCCACATCTCTTTTATGTTGTCTCTTACTTTGTCTGTTTGCCTCTCTTTTGTCTCCTCTTGTTTGCTCCTTATCATCTACTTTCTCTTCCAAACTTTCCACTCCTCTCTCAAGCCTCCTCTCCCTCACTCTCCCTTCCTCTCTCACAGAAAGACTCTTTAATAGTCTCTCACTTCTTTTCTTCTCTTGTCCATTCACTTGCTCCACTGTTTCACTTGCTTTCTCTCTCAATCTGTCACTTGCCCTCTGCCTTTCTCTTTCTGTGTCTCTCAGCCTTGTCTTCTCTCTCTGTCTGTCACTTTCTTTATCTGTCTGTTTGTCCACGGGCCACTTTGTGCACTCCTCCTCAGATGAGCTGCTGTCTTTGCTGTTGGCACGGTTGACCAGCTGGCTGAGTCTGGATCGCAGTTCCTGTTCCAGAGGGTCTCCGGGCCCTGAGCTGCTGGCTGAGTACTGGGACTCTGGAGCTAGAGAGTGGGACTGGGGGGGGCTCAGGGACGCTGAATTCGGGGCCACTGTGTCCAAGTCTTCTGGCTCTGGTGTCATGGCATCTAATTTGAAGGCGTCTGGTGCAGCTGTGGCCACTGGCATAGTGTCTGGTACTGGCTGTTCCTCACTTAGACCCCTCTTCAGCAGGGCGTTGAGCAGAAGACCACTGTTCTCCTTGAATCATGAGAGAAGCACAAGAATAAAGACATAGGAAACAAAATAAGCATAACATATCTGCCATAAAATACACATATTAAAGGCATAAAATACTAAAGATTGTAGAGTTTCTGAAGAGATTTGGAAAGCTGAACTGCAAATATAATTTGCTGCCTCCCACTGGTGAAACAATATTTTACAACCATCCATGCAGGATTTTCCCTCTGACACAGTTTCCATTAATGATCAAATAGTTGTGATAATTTACCTGCACTATGGGGTAGATGGACTGTGTGTGGCTCTGCCCCCCAGGCCTGCTTTGGTCTGTTGAGGACTCTCTCTTGCTTTTTCTGCGTCGCCGTGACCTCCTGACAGGGTCGCTCTGCCTCTCCTCGGCCTCACTGCTGTCTCCCATCACCTGTAGGAGCAGTGATGGAAATGAGCTTGAGTACATTTTGATACTACAATACTTTAAATTTCTACTCCACCACTTTTCAGGGGGAAATATTGCAGTTTTTACTCCATTACATTTATCTGACAGTTACGACTTACTTCTCGGATATAGAGAGTTCAGATGCCTATGAGTTGTCAGAAGTTCTACCAAGGAGACATTTCCCTTCTAAACTTCTCTCAAGGTTTCATTTAGATAAGTGTTTGAGGCTAAAAGATGATCTCCTAGTTATTGGTTATTTCAAAAAAAGATCAGGGATTAGAATAAATACACATCAGGAATACAAAGTTGTGCAGCAGAACTTTGATTTTTCTTCTTTCCTGCCTCATTAATCATCTCACAATCACTCAGCTTTACCTTGTGGTCCCTTCCAAAGGACCCCATTGGACAACATTACCTAAGTGTGTATAAAGTAGCTAAAAGTAGCTCTGCATCAGCCAGCTAAAAATACTGCTTACACAATGATGGATTAGTATTAAGCACCTAATAATGCCATCACTTACAGGGGGGCATTTTTCTGCAGTGTAAGCATGACTTTTACTTTTATACTTTAAGTACATATTAATAGTTCTTTACTTTTACTGAAGTAACATTATGAATGTAAATTTTTACTTATACGTGAGTATTGTTACACTGCCATAATTGTACTTTTCTCAAGCAAAGGATGTAAATACTGCTGCTGTTATTGTATGGTCTGCCTTTAACATGTTTTTTATGCATTTATGTAGATATACTGTTTTTCCATGACCCACCTGCAAGATAATGAGACATTTTCTGCATAAATTCATCCTAACTAGCAATATAAAAGTCTAGGGTTTGTAAAACATATCCAAAGTTATACATTTTAAGACAAATCACCTTAGGGTTAAAGTTCACATCCAGTGCCTCTGAATGGAGAGGATATGGGGAGAAGTTCTGGTGCAGGTGTTGGTGGTATAGGGGCTGGTGCTGAGGGTGCAGGTGTGTATCCGGTGGTCCTTTCTTCCTCAACAGGTTATGAGGAGTTTTGCGAGGACACGCGGACAACACTGACGAAGCCTCCGAGTCCGAGTTGAGAGTCTCTGTGTTGGTGTACTGACCAGAGGATGGTGAGGTAACAGGAAGGTGCTGGGTGTACGTCCACTCCGGGTCGTGCTGTGAGTCCGTGTAATAAGTCTCATCGGACAATTTGCGCCGGAACTGTCTCAACGCTGCACCCCAGCCACCTTCATTGTCCTCATCGGAGTCAGATCCCATCTCGTCGTAAGCTGAGACAACGCCTGACTCCTTTTCCAACACACTGAACACCAGGCTCTTCCTCTTGGTTAGCAGGCTGGGCCGAGACAGCTGAGAACTGTGCAGAGCGAGCCAGTTACCGTCTGGGCTCTGGAGCACTGAAGATGCACCTGGATGCACATGAGCAGACAGCAGAAAGTTAAGAAAGAGAAACTCTTTTAGACCATATCTCCAGCTGTACTTCTTACAAGAACCTTATTTGGCCCATTAGAGTAACAACCTGATATAAAAAAGGTCCAACATACAGGTTTCAAAAGGGAGATGTTAGCTGAAGTGTCACTTAAAAGCACGAGGTTAAATAAAGGCTAAAGAGAATTTAATGCAGTGCAGAGAAACAGTAAATATGACCCAACCATGAAGGGATACATGAATTAAAATGCTCTAATATGAAAGAAAGAATAAATACTGTATAGAATATTGGTGTCCTTCTGTATCTTAGTCTATTGTGACGTATTAATGAGAAATCTTGAGGAAATCTTTTAATCCCTCCAAAAATGTATCCTGGGCCAACTCCTTGGAAGAAGGAAGTGAGATTAGTTGCTGCAACAACCTTTGGCAGCAGGAGAAATCAAATCAAATGAAAACTGCATATCAGTAGTTGATATTTACTGGAGTTGTCCAGGCGATCAACACTCTTCCAGCTGGGCAGAGACGTGGCCTTGGCCTCCCTCTTCAGAGAAGCGTACTCCTGCAAGCCACCACCTGCTCCTGCGCCCTCCTCCTCTGGACCCTTCTCTGGGGAGTCGTCACTGGTGAGGGAGTACGCTGACCGAGACCGCTGCACACACACACACACATACACACACACACACACAGAAAGAGATAGAAACACACAAATTTGATACAATAGCAGTACATGAATATGGCAATTACACAATATAGAGAAAGAACAATTGTGTCTGTGAGTCATACTTCTCATCAGCAGGTGGCGCTAGAAAACAACTAAATCACTTGCCAGATAGGGGAAGCTCTTCAAATCTCTCTTAATGCATGTGTGTGTGTGTGTATGAGAGGGAGCGCTTGTGCCATTATGTCAATGGGATGATTTAGAGGCTGCTCCACTGAAAATTACAGGGGCAATATAAGGGAATTTAAACTTGATATAGGTACATAAACTCACACTAAAATCTTACTGGTGAAAGATCGGTGTATATGAAGCAGATCTTTGATTAACATCTAAATAAAAAGACTGATGTACATACATGTACGTTCAAGTACAGACTGAACTGTGTTGCAGGTCACGGAAGAATCAGAAATTATTATTATTACAATGGGTAGGATGCAGCATCACGATCAATATTAAAGAAGTAGAGTTTTGAGTGTTTTGTGTCTCATTGAGTGTGTTTGCAGAGAGCTGATAAACAGAGCCCATCCCATGGCAGGCCGAGCAGTTGAAGAGGATCCCTCCGAATTTCACAGGACTTTGATCTTCGCTGAGTGAAACAGCAGGAAACAGAACGGAGAGGCCTGGGGAGCGCAGCTTTGATGCCTCTCTCACATGGGACGATGACAAATCTCTATGAGTCCCTGCTGACTAGTAGTGTGAACCACTGTCAGGTGTGTGTGTGTACTGCTGATTTGTGTGTATACGCTCCTGTGTGTACTACTATGTATCTCTATGTGTTTGTTTAACCTGTGTGCTGTCGCTGCATTGCGTGTAGTTCCATAACAACTACCACATTTAGGGAGACGATGCTAGGTAAACCGTCTTCTTTCCCCTGGCTCACTCTCAAGGCATGAATCAGAATTGATTGATAGTGGCTCCAAATCATATTTGAAATACTTTTCATGCTTTGCTTTTGCCTACTTACAAGAAACTCCACTGTAAAATTCTTCAAGTGTAAAATGTTCTATTGGCCATATACCTTTGGGTCTACTTTACTGCCTCACAATCTGTTTTTCTCCTTACAGAGACAGATGAAACTCAAAGACTCTCTGCCAAGTCCAGACAATCTTCTAAATTAGTTGGAGTTTTTTTAATCTGTATCTAATGAAAACTCTGCTCACTTTAGAGAACACCTTCATCCAGGAGGTATTACATCTTTGCATCAAGGATTAATTACAAGTAAGACAGACTCATAACCACAGGTTTTCACTACAACAACTACAAAATCCACCAAAATACAACGCTGAATGGGACCACATCATCAATGTGGCTGGTGGTACTGAAAAGTTAAAGTCATTTTCTGCCAACCACAACATTCCTGTGTTTTTTCAAACCTGGCAAACACACTGAGACAACGGCTGGTCCACCCAGAGGAAGACATACCAAAACACAGACAGAGAACATTATACTATATGAGCTGTAAAATGAAGTTTGGAATGTACAACTTGTACGCTGGAAAAAAACAAAAAAACATCCTTCTTTAAACACATGTTGCGCAATCAAAGAGCAAATCCCTCTGGTCTCAGCAGTTTACACCCACTAACAGCAGTTTTGTTTTGACCTCAGTTTATATGGTTGCCATTCGTTGTGTCATCTGTGTTTCAGAGTTTGAGAAGTTTGAGTGAAAGTATAGACTGACCCAGAGGGAGTTCGGGGTCTTGAGGGGGTCCGGTGGTACTTGTGAAGAAGTGTGAGGTTGAGATGGAGAGGGCAGTTCACTGGGCTGGATCAGAGACTGAGGCTGAGGCCAGACAAAGTCATACTCTGTCTGCATCTCTGAACGCTTTCGCCTCTGGATGATCTGCAAAAAAAAAGAAAAGACAGGAAGGAGAAGAAGAAAGTGGAATAAGACAAAATGAGAGAGCTGTGTGTATGTGAGTATATAGCAAGCTTTATTTAAATAAAGAATTATAACAATAATAAATGCAAATAGTAAAATATAATTCCATAACAGTACTTTACATTTTGCCATGAATAATTTGTAATAATGAAACCCTAAAACCATGAATCCAGTTTTCATTTGAATTTTAATGTGGTATTATGTGCCAACAACCTTAAAGTAGAGATAAAAATACAGTTTCTATTTCAAAGACTTGATGGCCAACAAATGTTAATTAAAAGTGAAAAGCAATCAAACAAGTGCAAACTTTGTCTCCACTTATTATGTGTATGCAAATGAGGCGATATGATTAAAATTAAAGCAGTTGTTTGAATTTTAATGCGCTTGTATGCAGATTCTGGCAGACTAAAATATCATTTTTAAAGACTGTCTGCACTTTTCTCAAATAATGCTGTAATCTCAGTTTCACAAGGACTTAAATTTTCAGTGTTCCTGTAACATCAATGCAAATTCTTTTGTTAAACATTACAGTGGTCTACTGATCCGTCAGTCATCCAGTCAAAGTGAGGAGAGACATGGGACCTAACATCGCTTTCCAGTTTGCAATTACATTTGAGTAAGGTTAACTACACTTAATGCTTTTATATAAAAGTGGAAAAGTAGAAATGCAAAAATAAAACTCACTCTTACTCAACCTACTTTTTGTACAATGGTTGTTGCAAGTTCCTCTATGAGCTCCTCTTTGTGGTCCCGCAGATACCGAGCCTCATTCTGCTTCTCCTAGACACACACACACACACACAAATATATTCAGTTCAAAGCGACTGTGAATTACCAGGAGAGGGTCTGTGCAGACGTCTTAGCCAAAAACCGTGACTGCATCCCGCTGATACTGACACCAAGAGAGAGGCAAGAGGAGAGGAGAAGTAAGAGGCTATGGAAGAGACAGAGGGGATAGAAAATAAAGGCATGAAAAACAGGGAGGAATAAAAAAAACACACAAAAACGAGAAGAAAAGAGGGAAATGGAAAGAGAGAGAAGATGAAGAGGAAAGGAGGGATTCTTACCAAGCTGTCACTGAACTCCTCTGCCTTGGCGATGGCCTCTTCTATAGCCTCCTCAGCAACACGCAGGGCGACTGTGAGAGTCTCTGCCATACTGTGTCCTGAGATCACACACATACAGCATACGTAAACATCTGTGAAACATGTCCATACACCTTTGTGACAGGGCTGCAGACTTCCTCTAATTCCACCTGTACTTTTTACCCACACAGAACCATAGAGCAGAAAATTTGGTTGCTGCACGCTGTCAACACTGAGTTTATTGGTGCTAGGGGCAAAGCTCTGTGAGCAGCAATGACTCAACAAATATTGCATGAATTACCATTAAATTTTGCAGACATTCATAGCTCCCTGAGGATGAATCCTAATGACTTTACTGATTCCAAATGATTTCTGACTTCTCCTCTAGTGCCATCATGAATTTGACATTTGTATTTTTAACTGAAATGATTCATGGACTTTCCTTGTAGGGACTGCCATGACACTTGGTGCAGATATTCACATTTCTCTCAGGATGAATTGTGAGTGATGAGAATTTGGCCTGCTAATTTAGCCCACTCTCCAACATGGTCAGCTATTGCAGCAGCAGCAGTGACTGTGGAAAACAGCTCTTGGAGGTAATTAAGGTACTTGAGGAAGCAGGACGAATTATTGATACCAAGAACATGAATGCCGAAAAAGACCCCCAGCAAAAACTTTGAAAATATTATGAACAGTACCTAGAGCTGGATTTACTTCCACTGACTCAAGTGACTCATTACAGCTTCAGTGTGTGATTTGTAAAGAACTGCTAGCTAATACCAGAATGCAACCTACGTCATAGTGACCAGAGGTGTTTCAAGGAGAGAGGAGAGTGGTGGAGAAGGGAGGAAGCCTAAACGCAACTTCACCTTGTATGAGGTGAGGTTGAAAATGTAGATGGCAACAGTCAAGAGAGTTTGATGCCTGATGAAAGCCACAACCTTGCTTTTTCAATAAAACTGGTGCTGACTGTGCAGGAACACAAACTTTTTTTCCACATGAATTCTTTTTTTTTTATGCTCCTGTTTAGCAGCGGTGCATTACAGCATTTATTCTGACCCACACTTAAATCAAAACATAGATATCGTCCAAGCTTTAAACCATTAGCTGAAAGAGAAAAGGTTTTTGTTGGTATGGTCCATTTAAAAGACAACAATCTGATGAGAACATAGATCCCACACACACAGAGAGTGTTTGTTTGTGGACTTCTCAAGAGCTGCCATTATCTAAATGGCAGATCTTGATCACTGCATAAACAACCCATAGGTAATTACTGCCAAATAAATGAAATCAGCTTTATCGTGAGATTGCGGCTGTTTAGTTGTTTAAATATTTATTTGTGTATGAAGATGTGTGTGTGTGTGCGTAAATGGCACAAGCATGTGTGTCTGAAAGTGTTGTCTGTGGTGTGTAGGAGGCTATAGTTTTGTGTGTGTGTGTGTGTGTGTGTGTGTGTGTGTGTGTGTGTGTGTGTGTGTGCATTTATGCGAGAAGGCCTGTCAGTGGTTTTATGTGTGCAGTGGATTTATGTTTGTGTATATATGAGTGAATTTTAATGTGTGCAGTTTAATGTTGAAAATACGACGTCTCTGTGTGCTTGCAATTAATGTCAGTGTTGTGTTGCACTGATTAGATTCCCCCCACACTCAGGCCCTTTACAGAATGGTCTCTATTTGTTAAGGCAAGAATTAATGGGCAATCAACATAAAAGCTCAGCCTTTTACGAAAATGGAAAAAGGGACAGAGGGTGAAAAAAATCAATATGACAAAAACAATGGGAAAGAAATAACTGTAAGAAGGAAAAGATAAGGTCGATTATACTGTAATTTGTATTATTGGTATGTTACAGCTGAAATAACTCATCTCAATGCCCAGAAAATAAAATAAATTAAAAAAATGCTGCCCAGTCATCACCGAATCTCTCACCTTCACTCTGTCTGTAGAAGGCAGAGTCACTGCCACAGATGCTGCCATCATTGTCATTGCCGGTGCTTCCCTCGTGAACACTGCTTTCTGAAAGATAAAGAGAAACGAAGCTGTCAGTTAACGTCCTTCAAACTGACGCCTGTCACTGAAATGCAAACATTCTGCTCATATCATACCTTATAATAATGCAGCTGCATATTTTTATTTGCACTGTTGCCACATTAAAAAGTAGGTTACACCGCAAACAATGCCTCTAAACCCTTTTTTTTGTACTCTTGTCAGCTGTATTCCCAACTCCATTTTGTCATCTTGTCAAGTGTATTATTTTGTTTCTTGTACTTGGTGCCATTCCCTATTGTGCATAAAAATAAAATAAAATAAAAACAAAGAGACAGTTGAAAGAAAAATCCCTCTCATTTCATCATCATCCAATCATCTGACAATTCCCTTTGCCTTTCAAATAAATCATATGCTGGCACCTAAAACAGGCATATTCTCAGTGTGTAGAAGCATCACCATGTTGTGTATTTTTTGTATGTTTTATCTATAGCTCATTCAGGCCAAGTCTTTTGTGAGTTAGTGCTATATTCGTGCAAGTATCTTTTTCAAACAAACCCCAAAATCTAGAGTTACAGCAAAGGGACCTTCATGGACCAAAATGGAAATTTTGTGATTATAATTTTTAGTCAGGTCTACGTTAAGAGAAGGGGGTGGAGAGAGTAAACAGTGAAAGCTCAGAGAAGGTGTAGTGGTTACAACATCCCCGCCTTCAAAACCACAGACTCCCTTAGTGGCCCATTAACTCCTGTTAGATATCTCTCTGTGGTTCTCCATGTATTGTGGCCTTCTCATCAGTCCAGCTGTAAAAATAAATAGTGTGTTCTTGGACCTGCAGCTTATTAAGAAGACAAACTGTTGGAGAGGGGTTTGCCAGACCACAAAGGTAGAGTATTATGCTACTGGAAAAGGGAAGTAAGTTCTCTGAGGGACCATGCTCCAGGTGCACTTTCATCTTATCCCCTGGACACAGCCCATACTCATTCTCAAGCACAGATCCAGACAAAACACGAGAGCACCTTGGCTTAAGTTCGCCCTCTGGTCCTCAGTTTAGCTCATTTCCATCCACTAACCAGAGCCAAAGCAAAACCAAACGTAGGCCTTGTTCCAGTGCCTCAGCCCCCGCTGCTGACAAAACACAAACACAACCAAACCATGTGACTTCCATCGTTAGCCCGTCTCCTTGCCTCCGCCATTAATCTCCTCAACAGTGTCTTGTTGCTGCTCCTGCTGGACAGGCTGCAGTCTCCGGCTGAATGAACAGGGTAAGCTCCCGGTGGTTTTGGTGCAAGTCAGGTTTCAAGCAGCCATAGCCACTCACTGATCTCTGCCATTGGTAACTGTAACAAAGCCAAGAACACAGACTGCCATGACACTGCCATCACTCTCCCACGCCACACTGTTTCTGCTGGATGCAGTCTTGGTATTTCCCTCTAGTCTAAATGCATATATTTTGCCAATAACAGCAATGCACTTAAAAGTATCTCAGAAACGGTTTAATGGGTCCAACTCATGAAAATATGAAACCAAGGAAACAAACAACAAATACATCAAAACCAAATCAGCTGACAGTTTTTTCTGTTTTCCCATGACAGCAGCAGGAATACAGTCAGCTGTCAGATGCTGTGTTAAACTGTTTGTCAAATATTTGTTATGTCTTAGTGCAGAACCTGTACGCCAGCAATCACAAACTCTTTCATTACTCTGCTGTGACATACAGTGACATGCTGTTACTCAAACAGAAAAGACAATGTTTCCTACACATCTGACTACAGGCAACAGCTGCTTTTACAGTAGCATCCATTTTGAGGAGTGTGTATAGGAATTTAACGTTGCCCCATGTGTCTCCGTTTACAGGCCCAGTCCTCCCAGTCGCAGCATGGCATAACAAGTCCCCAAACCATTACACGCTCCACCCGTCCTTCACTCCCAGAGTTGTCTCATTCTGACTGAAGCGGCGTTCAACAGAGCTGTACTGTTCTCGCTTGGTTAGAGTTGAATTACGGTTTCTGGCAGTGTGGAAGGGGACAATAGGTGGGGAAATTACCTGCAGCAGCTCAGGACAATGTAGACACAAAAGGACTGCTGTCAGAGAAAGTGAGCTGCCCCGCAAGAATCACACACAGACAGGCGGGTGAGCAGGTATGGCAGCACACACGCACACAGAGAAAGAGACACAGGGGAGATGACATACAAATATGCAGACTACGAAACCTTTGAGGACTTGCATCATGACAATTCATTCCACACCAACACCGGCTCAGCACTCTTTACATCCCAATGTCAACCTGTGTCACAACAGTCCGTCAGTGTAACATGACCGTATGTGTGGGATATCCAAAAAGAATAAGTCAGTACTGTCTCCTGTCTGTCATGTGGATACAGCCCACAGCATGTGTATGTTTATCCTTGCAAGCAAAGACATTTTCTTTTTTTACTACTACCCAACTAGATTTAAAAGGGGAATATTTGACTTTTTCCTCTTTAAGACAAAACTTATGCTCAGTTTTGTATGATGTACTGGTAGAGACTCAACTTTATAAAGCCCCTTTTGCATTGGTTAGAAAACCGTCTAAGACCTGCTGACACTGGGCTTTTGTCTGCAATGGAAAAGGGTACAATCGGTATTCACTCCCAGGTCAAATGACTCTGCGGTGGACCCAGGTATTTATCGGCTCTGCCTCTGATCAGCATTGATGTAAATACAACACCGCTAATTTAAGCCCCTTCCTCATCTTTCAGAGCACAAACACTGTAAACAGACCTATCACCTGCCCAGCACAGTGCTGTTAAACTGGAAGCACGCAACTACACTGCACACAGGGATGACTGAGTGAGCTGCAGCCCTGGAATAAGTTTCAAAAACACAATCAGTGACTGAAGCAACTCAAACAAAGGCTCCAGCACTTACAGGTGCACCAATCCAGGAATGAAAGTCTGCACAGCAGCTAACAGCTCACTCATTCTCCCCCATGTCTGTGTTTGTGCTCTGTAACTGCATGTGATGACACTGTTCCACAGAGTTGTTTGTGTCTCCTCTCCGAACAGAAAGGCAAAGATGGCTGGCAGTGTAAAAGGATTGGATTGATTATAGCTGCTTTAAGTCAATACTTCTATCACTGGTCAGATGCAATATTTCACTCCTGCTTTGCTAGGATTTACAGAATTTTTAAGACATCAGTGATTGCCAACATCATTGTTTTGTTTGTCATGTATGTATGAGTCACATATGACAAGGCAGCAACGATACAATGACTAGAGAGATACAACAGAATTATGCATTTGTCATTAGCTGCCCCTGAATGGCACTGCTGTCTTGTCATTACAGAGGTGATGGGAAGTCAGTATGTGTATGTGTGTGTGTGTGTGTGTGTGTGTCTCACTCTAGTACATTCTTCCTCACATCCAACTTCCATATTTTCTCGCCATGACCATCGTCTCACCTTTGTTCCACACCACTTGCCATTCCGCCATTCAGGGGAATGGAGGATGATATCGCTCGATATCACCATAGTAACCACAGAGACGACAGTGGTGGCCTGCGTCTATGACAGTGTCTGAGTGAGTGTGTATATAAGTGTGTTCATTTGTGTATGTGTGTCTGTGTGTGTGTCTGGAGGAGAGTGGGAGAACTACATTACCGTTCAGTTAAAAGAAAGATACAAGAGCATATTTGTGTTGGAATGTCTTTTCCTTCTTATTATCACAACATTGCTTTCCAGCAGTTTTGACATGAATTAAAAAAATGATGGATTTTGCTTCTATTTGCTATGTTCACACCTAGTGAAGCAATTTTTAATTAATCAAAATTCTACTGAATCTTTGCATATGTGTTATGGTCATTTTGTGTGGGACAGTGAAATGTAACCTAAAAAAAATCACTTCATTTGTTCACTCATTCTCATTTCTGTATAACGGGCAACCACCACACTGAGCAGTAAATTGAGATTTTGAACACTGATGAATCATCAACAATTTGTCTTGTCACTGACAGTAATTTTTGCATCTATGTTATAAAATGTGACGTATTGCATTTTGGGATTGTTTGAGTTGGAGAAAACTATATTGTGCATTAACTTAACACAATTACAACACTCAGATAAATGTGGATCAATATAGAGTAATACAGTATATGATAAATAGGGAGTGACACAGCTACAGTTGTGAATATTAGCCAACAAAATAGAATGCAAACTCGCAGTGTAGGTCTGTGCCTCTAAAACATCTTCAGTACAGACCAAACACAACTTGAATGTTTTGTCTCCAACGATCCTGCTGTCCTTAAACATTGATCACTCGGTGTTAAACAACAACTACCATAAAATACAGCCACACAGTCAAACTTTTATTTTGGAATGTTTTTATTGGCTTCTTTTTTAAGCCGATTGATTACAGCATCCAATTCACCTGGACTTCATGTCTTTGTTTCCTCTTCAGCACTCTCCGACTACGTCATAAGATAGACAGACTTTTCCAAACAGTTTCCCACAAAGTCTTCTGTGCAACAAACCATCTGGAATGTAAAGTTGTCTTTGTCCTCTCAAAGCTCGAACATCTCCCGCCACTCAAAAGCTCCACTTGTTAGATGTATGCATGTAGTTAAACAAGATGGTTTGAAGGGACTATTTAAAACTTGAAAAAATTAGATTTCAAAAAGAAAATCTTTTGTTGTTTTGTCAAAAAAATGAAACTTTGCAATAAGGGGAATTAACTTGCATGAAATGAATAGAATGTAATAAAGAGAGAATATGTAGAGAGGAGACAAAAGACATAGAGTGAGAGTGTATAAATAAATGAGCCAGTAAAGCTCCACTTAGAGCTAAGGTTCCTGAAGTGCCAGCAGCAGCAGCAGGAGGAGGATGGAGAGTCCAGACGGTTTCCTTTCAATTACAATGAAGCATCTGGCAGCACACACAGTCTCATAAACAACATCCTCAGAACAACGGCTGAACCGACAGCATGTCTGTTTACATCACAACAGGCCAGGAAATAGTGGAAAGTAAACAACCTTGCACTAGATTCATTTGTCTCTTTAATTAGGAGATAAGGGGTTTACTCACCTTTTGCGGAGATGATGCAAATTTAATTCACATATGTCATAAAAATTGACTATAAGACAAGTAGGATGTTTTAAGACAAAACAGTAATACTTTAAAATTATAAACATTTTTATCCATATTACTGACCATCAAGGTGGTGCTTGTGCTCACAAATGTTGGTTTGTGCGTGTGTGTGGAAATTAATTAGTCCCACAGCAAACATGGCCTTTAAAGTTCAAACAATGGAGGTGGAATGCAAAATGAAGGAGCAAAATGTCTCCAATAATTAAAATTGTTTTGAGTATTTCATTTTACATTTTCTTAATACAACTAATGTCACTTGCAGGTCACCATAGTGACTTAAAGGGAGCCTTTTGCTTGGGCTAATCCCTCTAGATCATGAACCTGGGCTAGAACAGCACTGCAGAAAACAAACAAGGAAAAAGTCTGTAGCAGTAGAAAATGATCGCCATGCAGTACAATGTGGAAGAAAATGCCAACCCCATACAAATCACTGCATAAAAGAAATAAGTGCAGGATGTACATTACAGTACAAATAAATAGATATATAGGGCAAAGGTAAAATGAATGGCTCTAATTTCTAAGGGATTGTCTCATAAAAACTGTGTATACCCAAAATGCCCCTGAAAACCAGATAAGACTGAGTCGTCCATGCATCTACACACATACGTCCATAAACACGTGCATATACTGTGTGTACATCAGTGTCATTACCACACAAATGGAGTCAGTTGCATTCTTGACACCAATGTGGTCTGAGCCCTGTGGTTGTTTGCTTTTTGACAGCAGAGGCTCTGGGCCTCTGTTTAACATTCTGCCCTCCAATCCCTCCAGACAGAGCACTGTACTCTGAGTCACCAAGCCTTCAGCTCGAAGAACTCAGACAACAGAAATGATCCCAAAAGTGACAATACAGAGTGTCCAAAATACTTGAGCCATAGAACAGTAGGTTTATTTTTCAATGTGCTATAGAAAAAACCTTCAGTGAGTACAAATCTCTTAAGTGCATCAGGTCTTTGTGTTTTGTTACTACAATGTGTTTCTGCTTCGCTGTTTTGGCAGAGGAGAACAGTGGTAGAGCCAAGGTCACTGTTTGCATTGTCCTGGCACTGACTCACTAGATTAGTTACATCTAACCTTCTGCACTGTAGTTTAGCGTCGAGGGCTGAGACCTCTTTTGGCGAAGTAACCACATATTGGACAGAAATGGATCACATCAGCATAGTGAACAATACTCTGCACGGCAAGTGCAATTCTCCTAACTTCCTAATCTATTTTCTTGGGAACCATAGCTTTGCACCTAACGGCTTTAAAAATGTTCCTACAGCTAGAAAAATGTAAACTGAATTCTTTATCTGACCTTGGCTGGTTCAGACGAAATGGTAAAATTTGCATCTTCTTCTCAGTGACACAAAATAAAAGCTGGGGCAAAGGATTTCAGAAACACACCTACACAAGGCTGTCGGTGGAGAGAGAACCTTAAATAACAATAAACAATCATCCCACTTGTACTGTGGCAGCTTCCGTTAACAGTTTGTTTGTTTATTCTTCATCATCTGTGTTTGCTCATGTTCCGATTGTCCCCAAATTCCAATCAAATGATCAATAAGCCAGCAACAATCTCACTACCAATTTTTAGCTAAAACTACTGGTAAATATAATCTCTCAACATTGGGAATGGACCCAGAATCAGATGCACAACATGTGTTTAGTAATTTGCCTACTGAGTAATTTTATCCTTTAATTTACTGCAGCTCTGCTGAAGCACAATGCACACAAACCAAACCTGCAGAGCATACAAACACAAGCACACATTGAGCAAATACAGTGGGAAAAAAAAGCAGCAAAGTCTCTTTTGTGGTTCCTTACTAATAGAAATCTACAGTAATTGTAGATTGTACATCAGAGAATGCATCAGAGAATGCAAGTCTTTGTCTCATAATATCAATGTCAGACATAGGCCAAGACAATAGTGTAGACACACACACAAGGACATGAACTCTTCCTTCATCATCAAGGCAGCAGCAGCCACAAAAAGCTTCAAAAACACCACACTTCTGTGCTGTGCTGCTTCTCCTCTCTCAATTTTCTTAGCAGAGTGGAATATTTGAAGGTCATAATATGTTTGAACATTTCCAGAGTCACCGTCATCTTACTGGGTAGGTAGGAAGCCTCCCACAGACATTTGGAGGGATGTGATAGCAAACACGAAGGGCAGAGAAAAAAAAGTGGGACAACAGTAATCCCCCGTTTGAAATGAATGAGATTTAAGTGTCAAAAAAAAAAAAAAAAAAAAAAAATCCATCATTTCTGCTTTTGATACTTCATAACAGACTCATCACGTTGCATTTCATGGCAAATTTTATGATGCTATGCCATAAAACCAGACTAGAGAGGTAGAGAGTGATGTATAAAAATTATAATGTGATGGAGATATTGAATGAATAGGTAAGTCCTTATAAATATTACAAGTATGAGCCACCACACTTACACCCATAATAAACATAATACTCCTCAGATGCATTTTTAGAGAAATGCATAGCCACGGCACAGCACATGAATATAGTGCAAGAGATAAGACACATGAAAAAGGAGAGGTGTGACAGTAATATCTGCTGTCTTGGCTCATTAACACAGGTCCTCAAATAAACTTCTCACTTTCTGAATACACACTATTTAAATGGTTTGGCATTTTAGAAATGCTCGTATTTCTGATAGTTGGACAAAAAGATTGACTCTACTCTCGTGTCTGTACAGTAAGTATGAAGTTACAGCTGGTTGGTTGGCGTAGCTTTGTATAAAGAGCAGAAACAGGAAGAAACAGCTAGCCTGGCTGGGTCCAAAGGGGAGTGAATTTGCCTACTAATTTGCCTCTAAAGCTCACTGATTAACAACCTTTCTATATCTATACAAAATCCAAAGTGTAAAAGCAACACATTGTGGTTTTGCCAGAGGTTATGTGCCAGACTATTTTTTGGCTGAGTGCAGTGACTCTTGTCACAGGTTGTCCGGCAGATAACTGCATAAAACTATACATCCTTTTTACATAGATATGCTCCCTTGACATACAAAATACATGTGTCTATTTCAAACAATGTAACTGTCACTGCCCACATACTTCCACGCGTCCTTTACATTAAGCGACACATGTGGTCCGTGAGGCCATTGAATACATAGATAAACGTGAACACAGGGTTCTTTTCACAAATATGGGCATAACCTCTCCTCATAACTTCTGGCATTTATAAACTTTTTTGTTAAATCCTATGATCGTGTCGCGCTTGAACTATTGGCTGCACTGCCTCATGACGTACTGCTCTGTTTAGTCTGTATCGGGAAGCTTTCACAAAACAAACACAAATATGGACAAAATTAACACAGAGAACAGACAGAAGACTCCAACCGTACCTTAGGTTGAGGATTAATGAGGCCTTCCTCTCCGCAAGTAAGCAAATAAGTCTCAACAAATGTCAAACAAATCCTTTGAATGTCATGTATTTTGAGATAATAGCCTTACATATTGATTTCCTTCACTCCTCTGTCTTCGAAATGAACCTATTTAGAAACTCAAATAGATAATAGCTGATACTCTATCATATCATTTCACTTTCATTTAAGAAAGTGATGTACTCCATTAGCCTATTTCACTTGAAAGAACTGTTTTTTCCCTCTAATCTTTTACCAAGACACTACACAGTGGCTCCACTGTTTTCTGTTACATCTAATAACCTCAGTCTGTTGACATGTAGCCTCTTGTGCTCCACAGGCTAAGAGTGTTCCATGCTACAGTGTTTAGGAGAGACTAATGTACGAGTAAATACAAATGCTGCACACATTTGCTTGTTTCTTTTCATCCCTTCACAGCAGGGGTCCGCAACCTTTTTTCCTCTGAGAGCTACTCTGACAAAATAAAAAGGGGCTGAGAGCTCCTCATGTCTTGTATTACCGGTTATGTTTATTCACATATTATATCAAAACACTCAAACTGACCTCAAAACTAAATCAGATGAATAAGATAATTTACCAAGTCATAAAATTTTTGTTTTTTACCAAAAACTGAAACTCAATCAAACACATCAGACACATCATCAGTGTCAATTTTTGGTGTCAAAAACCGGAGTCATGATTCATTCAGCCCAGACTCACAAACATGATAACACCATTGCAAATAAACGTCCATAAATATTCTTCAGTCAGAGAAAAGAGAAGCTCCTTTGTCAAGTAACCCAGCTAATTCAATCCATGGCATGGATCCATTCGTCTTTGCTGCTGGAAAAGTTTAGTTTATATCTGTTCTTTTATCCAGAAGAGCTGCTGTCACTGCATGTGACCTAATTGATATAAACAAACTCATTTGACTGACAACTGAAAAATAATTATTTGGTGTTGAAGAGGGCTGGGTATTTCTGTGTATTCGATTTAGTTGAATTTGGAGTAGATTGACTGAGTGAAGTTGCGTTGCTTAAAGTTTGTACTATGCATCCATGGTTTGTACAGACTATACTCTCTGAGCCTTTGGGTGAGCTACTTTAAAACAGGGAGTGAGGTAATGGTACCTCGTGAGCCACCTGTTGGAGATTGATAATTTAACACACTTGGATCAGTCCTTGGTATCTGCAGATCCTCTTGATGAGGTACTTGGATCAGTTGTGAAGAAAGAGAAAATTAGCTGTTGAAGCAAAAAAGAAATAAAGATGGAAGATTTCACTCCGTCTTCTCTGATATGTTATCTGTTCGTTCTTACAGTATGTGGTCACCAACACCTCATCCATGTTTAATGTGAAAACTCCAGGGGCCACATCTGTCATGCAGAGCAACCCTCTCACTTCCTCCTGCGCGTGCACACACACACACACGCACGCACACAGAGGATGGTATGTGGTGTGGTATTTGTTGCAGGTCACAGAGAAGCATTACTCCCTTCCACCGGAGATGATGGACATGATGGAGGTACAAATCGCTCGCTCCGTGTTCTCTTCCTGCTGGTTTGAAGGTCACACATTCTCTCTGGGGACATGGTAGATGTAAAACAGTCACATCTCTCTCACTGACTGTCATGTCAGCTGGCATTTCACACTCATATAGAGTTGATTTCACAAGCATTGGCCCCTTGGTGATAAATAAAAAAATGAAACATTCTCTACCAGCACATATATAAAAGCAACCTGTCTTTCACATACGGATGGGAACTGAGCTGCTTCTCTGTATGCATGAAGAAAGGAGACCTATATTAACACTCAGGGAGTTTTCTGGGCTACATAATAAAAGCTCTTTTTCTTGGAGCAAAGTAGACCAAGCGAGATGGTGTAACATTAGTTTGTTAATGTGCAACATCTTTATCTAATTGAATTTTTTTCCAATCTAGTGCTGATTTACTTGCTGAACTAAAATCTCATTATTTTCTGTTCGACTCAAAGCACAGACGTCTTGATATACATCATGGTAATCTGTTACCATTATATACTTGTCAAGACACTTGACATGTCTCATTATTTGCTGCAAAAGAGGTTTTAAAAGGCATTTTTCTTTCTAGTAAATTAAAACCCAGTCATGTTTTGACATCTGTAGATTTAGCTTCTTTTTGACATTTTCACAGCCCCTTTTAATTTAATCTGATATATAAGATGGCAAAGGTAGGTGCGGGATGTAAAAGACAAGATACTGTCATGTAAACAAAAATAAATCTGAGGCTTTCCTCGACAAACCAACAATACCCGACAGATACACACAAGCAACATAAAGGGGCTCACACACATACACACACACACCACAGTATATACCCATATTCATATGGCAAGCCAGTCAGTGGGAGCGATGAGTATTTGAGAGTTGGAACCGGTCTAATCTGTTGGGCTCATGTGAGCTGGGAGACCAGAGGCCGAGTCACATAATCCTTCCTCGTCCTCCCCAGATGATGTAAGAGAGGAGGAGAGGAGAGGAGAGGAGAGGAGAGGAATATATGGAGGACAGTAGAGAGCCAGAGCAAGTGGAGTGGGAAGGGGAGGTGGGGGAGGAGGATAGAGGATGAGGGGGGAGGAAAGTGGAGAGCAAATCAGAAAAGTGGAGGTTTAGAAGGAGAATCATTTTGTCCACTTGTGCACCACAGTAGAGACTACAGTCATAACAAAAATCATGATTGTTCTGGCAAAGATTTGTACTAGAACATAAACTGTGAAATGTCAAAAATACCTGTCAATGGGAAATTACTGCCATTACTGTACATTAGCCCTTCAGTTTGCTTTCGTACACAGCAGACTGATCTTGTTTCATACATTACATCTCTAAAAACAACTAAACCATTATTTTCCTAGGTTTTATTGCACAAATCTCTTATTCTTTTCAGTATTGTCTGGACAGTACAAGCACATTTAATGTCTTCAATTGTCTTAGCGATTCTGTTTTAGGTTTCATGTTTTTTCTATGATATCTTCTCCTCTTGCAGGACAATAAAGATCTGATGTGAACTGACGTATCATGTTATTTTGCAACATGTGCTTTTGTAAAGCAACATTTTAAGATCCTCAGTGAGCCAAATATAGTTATTTTATTTAGTTATTCAAGATAGCCCTGCTGGCTTTTACAATGGCTAGACCTGCTGTCTGCGAAAAGGAAAATGTAACAATGTGGCAGTAATAACAGACATGAGTTTTGCTGGTACTGCAAGCTAGTTATATTGTGGCTGTATTCCTCCACCTGCATAGTAGAGGACACCATTTCTTTTTATTATGATGGTATTAACTTTGTCCAAAACAAACTTCACTCAGTTATGGTCACACTGTATTCCCCCCTCATCTCGATCTCATCCAGTTCCTGACCTGATTTATCCCCTCTGTGCTCTCTTCATTCATTTAATCCCATGTACCAGGGTTTGAAATAATGCTTTGTACTCAGCCACAGTGGCAGACCGATCTGTTTCAGCCGGGTCAAAACAATGTTATCTGGAGACGGGGGGGTGGGGGGGTGGAGGATGAAAGCTGCACTGCTGCTGTCCTGCACAGGAACAATTCACTGAGGGCGCAAAGTGGCCTGAGCCACCGCAAGGGATTAACTGGCAGGATGAATCCACAGGGAAGCTCCCCCCTAGTCTGTCACCATCACTACTGACACACTCACACACAAGCACTAACACACACAGTTTAAATCACACCCACAGGTGCAACAGCAAAATTACACTGCAGTCATGGAATAAAGTGGGTACCTCAAATCAAGACTGTTGTGATCAAATTAATTAAAACTGAATGTCATAAAAATATAAGTAAAGAGTTCAATCACCCACCATCAACTTAGCCCTTCAGATGTGTGTGTGTCTTTGTCTGTGGGAAAATCTTTCCCCATCCCAGTGAGAGAGTAATTAAGTGCATCGGTCAGCAAGAGAAAAACTATGTGTGAAACAAAGTGGTCGATCATTTGACAAAGCAAACTAATGAGCAGTCAAGTGAGCTTCTCTGTGGTTGTTCTGCGGTTCTGTTCGGCCAAAACCTTGCATCTCATAAAAGGCCATTTTAATTTTTAAACTGGAGGAAGAGTAATATTATGTCTCTGGCCAAATCAGCCACATTGCTCTAATCAAAACATGACACAACATTGCACAGAGACAGAAGGCCGCTCTGCAATCAAAGATGATGCAGAGGAGAATAATTAAAAGTTAAAAATAAACAGATAAAGAATGGAAACCACACAGATGCAATGTGTGGCTGATTAAAAAAAAAAAAAAGCAAGACGATGAAGTTACCTGGGAGATCAGAGAGCGCTCCTCTCTCGATAATGTGCTTCCTGTACAGAGTCTTCAAAACCTTGGCACTGCCGAACCTCTTGAAGCGACTCTTCACATTGTTATAATACCATTCAAGGGACTGTGTTCTCAAAAGCCTGCAGACAAGAAACAAAGAAGGAAGGAGGAGAAAGAAATAAAGAAAGAAAGAATGACATTAGGTCCAAACGAACAGATGGCACAGAAACTGGAAACTGGAATCAGATTTTATTATAATTACACCAGGATTATAACTCACAGTTCGAGCCAAGACTTCCATTAAAATCTACTTAAGTTGGGTGTCTATTAATTATTAAAGTGTAAATAACCAGACCTTTTTCAATTGTTCTAAGAAAGAATGAAGTCTGTCTTATGATTAAAATCCAATCAGAGTCAGACAGGACTGTAATGGTGTGTTATAATGTATTTTAGAGATGGGCGATATAACAAATATAATCGATGTATCATGGCTTATTCCACATGGGACTCAGTAAATGACTAAATCGTGAACATTGAGTACAAATCACATATTTATGAAGTGCTTTAGAGGAGATTTCAAAAATATCATGTAATGCGATTGCAATATTATTCGTAGGCCATGCAGGCCCAGTCCTAGTGTATTTTTAATAGAGTATTATAATAGGTTTGTGTTTGACTGTCATATAAAGATCTGCTCTTTGATATGAAATAAATAATTGGCTTCTCCCTCTCTGTGGATGTTGTGTTAAGGATATCAAAAGTATTTATGTACAGTATTATTCTGCAGAATTCAAGCTGTGTGAAGGCTTGGGTTTTCTAATATGACGTCACATCATTTTCCAGGCTTTTCCTCACTTCTCGGCGCACAGGCCAGCCGGTTGCTTGAATGCCAACCAGTCAGACCTCAGCATGGACCAGATGATTACATAAGCAGAAATTCATAACAGAGGGTTATGAAAAGCTCTCAGAGAAGTGCTCCCTTTGCACCAGTGTTGTGTCGGATTGCATGAAACTCTGCCAACTTTGTGTTTAATCTTGCAGTCAATCCCTTTGCTTTTTCGTACCAGAGTCATACACAACAGCGAGCAGAAACAAACACAACACACAAAGACAGATTTACTGTTTATGGAAATCACACAAACAAACGTATTTATTTATTTACACACTATTTATTATCATCTTCCACAAATTATGTAAAAAAAAAATATATATATTGTTTTTTCTTGTTTTTGAAAGATGCTATACAAATAAATTTCAACTCATTCTTCTCCAATGACAAACCATCAGCAAAACAGAACAAACACACTCGCACTCACTCATATTTTTATATTCACATACTGTACTTATGAGTACAACGATTAATAGAGGCAATGTATTTTCAAGTGTTACCTATTTGTGTTGTCCTGTATTCATCAACAATTTATAAAAAAAAGTATAGCTTTCAGTATCTTGAAAGCCTTTGGCACCTACTGTGCATTAATTATTTATTAATTAGCCTGTGATAACTACTTTATTAGTGTATTAATTAATAGGATGATTGGACATTGATGCTGTGAGTGAATTTCTTTGTGAGTTACTGACTTTTGTACATTTTATTTTTATATATTTATTTATTTATTTATGATGTTTTTGTGTATATACACTCACAAAGAAGTTTGAATATGAATTTTTCATTGTCTTCATGTGGTTATCTGGCTGACAAAGACCCTCTTTGATTGAAAACATTACCAGTAACTCCTGTATTAAAGGATATTTTTCTCATGGTCACCAAATCCCATGAAAAGAACAAACTCAACAATGAATTGATCAAACTAACAGTTATCAGCAGTGTGGCCAAAGCCTCATATTCATGTGTTACAAACAAACCAACAAACCACACAGTTACACTGGGTGACATGGTCCTTCATTACAATGAACATGGGTATGTCAGTTTATTTAGAATTATTCCCACATGTGCCATTCTGCTGCCATGTATGTATTAATCCATAGCTGGAAATAGTTCCCAATAAATGTATTATTTGCTTCTGTTCGAGTTACCTTTGCTAAAAACTACAATGCCCAGCTGCTTCAGGGAATAA
The DNA here is from genome assembly GCF_046630095.1 of Trachinotus anak. Taxonomy (NCBI): domain Eukaryota; kingdom Metazoa; phylum Chordata; class Actinopteri; order Carangiformes; family Carangidae; genus Trachinotus; species Trachinotus anak. Next base: position 12,219,508 of record NW_027273860.1, read on the forward strand.
ATTAGTCTTTTCCAAAAACAGAGCAATATATTTATGACCGGTTTTTAAGTATTTGAGCCATCAGAAGGAATAAATAGGCTTAACCCTGAGAGCTGAGGCTGGAGACATGCACTTAACATATGTAACTACATGATAAATGTCTCATCAACTCCATTTCCTCGATTATGAAAGAGCAGTGAGAAACTGAAAGAGTACGCACAGTACATGACGTGAGTGTTTCAGAGTATGTGTACATGTTGATGCTTCTGCTCAGTGAAGAGACAGGCCATTGAAGGAGAGGGTGAAAATAGCCATGCTAATAAAGGGATCCTAAGTGTCCCTGAGGCGGCATGGGCTGCCACATCCCTCCCATCCTTCCTTCTACACCCCCCTTTCTCAGTGGATTTATTATTCTCTGCCTCTATCTGCTGGGCTGCTCAATGGGCTTCACCTCCTTAATTTCATGCCACGGGTGAACCTAGTCACTGTAATGGTGGATGCTGAGCTCCAATGAAGAGGCCTGGCTCTTTTTATCTCCCTCTCGGGCCAAGGAAGAAGGCACAGAAATGAATCTTGAACAGCAATGCAGCTCCAAGGAGGCATCATACAAGGAGGACATACAAATAGGTTTAATCTATACACTGAAATGAGCTCAAACCACATGGAGCAACCTTTGAACTAAAAGGCGTATTGGAGAAAAGGTGAGTGCAGCAAGGATATGGTGGACCCTACTGCTCAAGCAATAGGTTTAATTATATTTGACGATGCTGTAGAAAATGATGGTAAAAATTTAGCATTGTGTGTATGTATGCAACCCCAGCTGGATTGTGGAGCAACCTGTGCCGTCATTGATCTTGAAAAGCTACTACACATTTCAGGATCTGCAGTGGAGAAGAAGGCAACAGGACCTCCTGCCCTCTAATTGGACTCTGATTTATGATTGGACTGCCACTGTCCAATCAGATTCAGTAGTACTTGTAATTTCAGCACTACATACAGTGTGGTGCTGCCTGAATTTTCTGCTTTGTATCTGTATGCACATGTTCAAAAGAGCACTTCTTCCTTCACAGAGTCTTTTTTTCTAACTACAAATCTTTTTACATGCTCAAACTTGAATTTCCCATGTAGATTTATTTTACAGGTTTACAAAGGTTAATTAAGGACATCATGCATTCAAAATTTTATTGAATCTAATTGGAGCCCATACATGCAGACCACCTCAACATGTTGAGAACTCCAAAGCCTGCTTTGCCAATTTACAGTTACTAAGCCATATTCGAGAATTATTGTCTGGGAGTCATGGTCAATTGGTCAAAAAAATATTTACAGTATGTACAGTACACATTACATACACATTTAGTGCATTTTAATGAGCATGTATACATGTTTTGCCTTCATATGTAGCTTAGCTTCAGAGTAGTGCAATGCTCTCATTCCACTCTGCCCATCAATCAAATTGGCACAGAAACAGATGATAAGTAAATACAAATTTCAGCATAGGCATCTGTTTCCTTTTATGCCAACTACACAAACTTGTTTAAATTAGCCAAGCTTTCCCTTTCAGAAATAAAGAGAGAGAGGGATTTAGGACAGTGGGAGAGGCATCTAGATGAATGAAGCATGACATTGCTTCCCCAGAGTGATCTGATCTAAAAAAGAGAGGCAGAGGGGAGGAGAGTGGAGTGGATAAGCAGAGGCTTTCAAGCAAGAGCTGTACTGCTGCGTGAGCTTCTGCAAATACGCATTTCATAATGAGGCTGGGAGATTCCCTGATGCTCGGCTGCTGCATGAATAAGTAAGAGGGATTCCTGTGGATGGTCTCCTGACATTGGTTCTACTCTTCTTCCTTCATCTCTTCACTTGCCTTAGGTCAGCTCTGCATACAGGCCTGGGGACCCCTTCTCATCCTCCTCTTTCCTCTTCTTTGCCCTCTATACTTCAAAAAACCAATTTGCACATCTAAATGAGGTCTAAATAAAATATATAGAAGAATATGTCAAAGGAGTGCAATAAAAAGTATCTGACTTTGCTGAGTTTCCACCTCCCCTGGTAAAGTGAACTATTACCATAATTGACTTTCTGAGCCTTCTAATGAATTGGTTTCAGCTTCTGTTGAAGCTGCTGTAGAGACAGGACAGAAGAGCAAAGGGAGAAGAACGAAGGGTGGGGGCTGACTATAACAGAACATCAAATAGACCCTGTTCTCTTCTGAAGACTTGCAGAGTGACTGTTCTTGTTAATAGAAGAAAATAAGAAGAAAAAAATTAGATTGTTCTCAGCTCCAGGGTTAGATCAAAGTGCCTGATGTCTGGGAAGTTAAAACCCTTGAGTTGCGAGGTCTTAATGAGTGAAAATCTGGAGAATCTTTAAATTAACTGTAACATTGTGTACCAGGGATAAAACTTTTCTGCATACAAAATAAAAATCAAGTTTTATGAGGGAAAAAGAAAGTAATGAAAAACTGAGGAGAAACCAGCTGAAACCTGAAGAGGTTTAGCTGTATGTTTCTATTTATTAGAGGTATTATTAAAGGAACACAATTAGGTACCAAAACATAAGCTTAATGCAGATTTTAAGCACCCAAAATTTACAAAAATCTGGGTTCAGTGAATAATTCATTAAGTCGATATGGGCCTTATACATATCACCCCTGGCTGCCTTACCCACCATTGGGCTGACTTTACATTGTATCTTTTTACACAGCGAGCAAGTCAACATTGCCCTCATTTTCCCTTACTCTTGCTCAGTGGTCTCTCGACCATCAGTGAGTATACAAACATCTACCAGACAGACCAAAATTTGTTTTTATGCAGACGATGTGTTACTGTTCCTTCAAGACCCTCAGTTATCCCTAGTTTTTCTCTATCCAATTACTGACTTAACCAGTCCAGGTCTACTATCATACTGTCTGCATGGATGTAAGGAAGTAGCTGCTGTTGCATCAGTAATTCACCAGTCCACAGGCAAAAAAATGCATACTAAATGTAAATACAAATTGTGTTTTATGATACTTCATGAATTTGTGTGAAAAATGCATCTGTACCCTCCATAGGGAGGTCAAAGGTCGTGGCCAAGCAGCAACACTGGACCTGTTGGAAATTCAGTGTGTGGTGTTGTGGAACAAACATCTACCAGACAGACCATGTTGTGGAACATGATGTTCCACAACACTTAAACATGGTGCAAGCTATGGTGTGAAGTCATATTTGACCTTACTCACTGGAAGAAACTTTCCTCTGTCACTCTTCTACAATGCCATCCCTGATCTGTTACACAAACATGTATTCAACTGAAAACAGGCCTGCTGAAAAGCAAATGTAGCACATAGCAGGGGGGATATTAATATTCATTAATTGCTGTTATGAGGACTCTGAGAAAATCTAACTCCAAACAAGAATTAATGGCCTTTCATCCACATCTCTTGCTGCTTCTGTTGTTATGTATTTGTACATGTCAGAGCAGATTTGTGCAAGAGGGAGAAGTGGAAAAAGGACAATTTATTGTCTATACATGCTGTAAATTGTGTGTTTTTGAGAACATAAAACATAGACCCAGAAAATCTGTGTTTTTAATAGAGAGAAAAAGTGGAGATAGAGGGAATAATATGGATATAGCTATCTTTACCAGCATGAAACATTGATGTTTACCTCCTAATGTGAGTTTAATAATTACACAAACTACATTTTTATTTATATAGGTTTAAAGTATTTATTTTTAAGGTGTGTAGATTGTCATATACTGTATCCATAAAATACTGTGAAAATATCTGCACATTTTAGGCATTATTTTGCATATTATTGCAGAGATCCTCCCTGACCTATGTCATCTGTGTTGCTACATCACAGTACTGAAGAAAACCATTTCTAAAATATATTCAGTGTGGGTAGAATAGGCCGAAGGACAAAGAACAAGGTCGAGGGTCAACTGCAGGGCACAGCCCTCCTAACCTGTCAGCATGATTTAAAACAGTGTCTAGTTCGCAGTAGGCAGTCTTGTATATAACCTGTCCAGGAAGCACCTGGAATATTGATCACCTGCCTGTGCCTCTATGATGGACATTTAGATAGGCAGAGGTACAGGAATATAAAAAGAACTTGTCCTGTGTAATAAGATGGGGAGAAATGCATTTTCTCTTCCTTTCTAAATTTCCTTCTAGCTTCTTCTGTCTGCTGATTTAGAAGATCATTTCATTTCAAATGAGACGTCTTATGTCAAGAGAGGATGTGTGCCCGTGCAGTGTATGACCACACAAGCAGGACCTATAGAAAACACTGAGTGTTGGCAGGCTCTCCTGTGCAGAGCAGCTGGGGTCATTAAATCAACAGACCTCTATGACTGGACACACATTTGCATGCAGCGTGAGTCACACAGCAGTTGAGATTTGTACAATTTTGATAGAGTTTCTGGTATACTGCAACATTTAACCTGGAGAGCCACTGTAAGGTATTCTGCTACATTCTCCTCCATCCACTTCCCTAACCTCCATCTCTAAAAAGTCTAAATTTAGGAGGAGCAGAGCTCTAGGCAGCGGTCAGGCAATTTACTCTGCCATCTCTCCCTCATACTCGTTCTTTCTTTCAAGACCTAAAGCTGTCATCTTTACTCTCTCCCTCTCTCCCTCTCTCTCTCTCTCTCTCTGTCTGTCTTTTCCTCTGTTTCTCCCTTCCTCTTTATCACTCCTCTCTCTCTCTTCAGACCGTCATTCTTTCAGGGTGTTACAGATGAATGTGTTGGCAGCTGGGAGAGCCTGTGGCACAGTATGGAAGACTGGAAATGAGTTATATTGGGACAAAGTGCTCTCAGACAGAGCATGGACGGAGGGACCAAAGTGAATTACAAACTGCTCACATGGTGTCTGGTTTCCTAAAGCAGTAGTTTTGGGAGTCAGACTGTCGGACCTACAGTATGCCAGTTAGTCACTACTAATACTGATTCTGTGCTGTATTAGTTAATTGATGACATACTTACATACTGTAGTTTTTAAAGCAAACATGAGTCCTAAATAATCATTTTTTTCCCGTTAGAAACATAGAATGTTCTTTGTAGATGAGGCAGAAAGTTTAGTGAGCAGGGTTTGATTTCAGAAATGTAACATAAAACTGACACAATGGGAGTCTTATGGAAAGTCCTGAATACAATATCATTTTTTAGGTTATGACACTTGATATATGCTATCAGTGCATCCTGGCACAGCAACAGATACATGTAATAAGAGAATTAAGACTGTAGCTTTATTATTGTATTCTGATATAGTGGTCATTATCATCTTCAGATCAGCTCTTGAGTATTCTCACCTCAGTTCATTTTGTGAGACATTTTATCCTCTCACGTCCAGAGTCTTTAAAAGTAAGATAACTAGAATCCAAGTAAGTACAAAGAGTGAGTATCCTGTGCAGAAGGCTTTCTACCTGTCTGTAATAACTCATCAATACTGCATTTAAAAGAAATAGGGCCCATTTACACAGTTTGAAATATTTGCTCATTAGTCCAAACTGGTGGTCCTAGATTGCACTGTGAGACATGCCCACCAATGGCTGATTTGGAGCTTTAGCAAACTGAGGCAATTGTTATACTTTCCACTTCTGTGAGTACGCAAGGGTCAGCTATCCTGTTTGCTTTGGTAATAAACATGCTGGTGAAATCACCTACCACCAGGTCCAAGTCCTGGTTCTGTCAACCACCAATTCACACCTTCATGGAGAACCTAGCACTGACTGCTGAGTCAGTGCCTGGAGGAAGATGGATTCTGAAGGGACTGAAGAGGCTGGTTGGATGGGCCAGGATGGCCTTCAAGCCAGAGAAGAGAGGCGGAGTAGTGGACAATTTCTGTTTCTCTATCTCAGAAACACCATTTCTACCATCTCAGGGAAGCTTCATATGGTAGATCAGCTTTGATAGCAGGCATACAGCCATGAAGGACACCTGATAGGAGTTGGATGGGTGGCTGAAAAAGGTCCACAGAATGGGAAAATTTAAAGCGCGAATTTACCAACACAGGATTCTGCCAAGGGTCCTGTGGCCACTACAGCTATAAATTTTAAATCTCCACCATCTCATACCTGGAAAGGACAATCGGCCACTGCATGGCTAGGTCTACAGAGGAGCTTGAGCCCTCTATGTAAAATCCTGCAAACTGAGGCTCCCCCTCAAATCCAACAAGGAAGAGTTCAAGGTCTTCTACATGTTCCATTACAAAACTAAGAGCGGTGCAAATGGTTGACATATGCTGATGATATGCTTCTGCTCTCATGCAGTATACTTCTTTCTTTTTACATTCACAATGCCTACAATGCACAATCTGGCATTCCTCAAATGATAACATATAATCTGACACAGGTTATGAACAAAGTTTTATTAGACCAAATAAATTTACATGATTGTAGTTGTTGCAAATGTGCCTTTTAAGTACAGTAAAAAATGCAGCTGAAGGAATCGAAATTATGTTTTGTTTTGTTTTTTTCATTACTGATGTGAATGTCATTCTTGAAATCTGAAACATCTTATCAGACATGGACTACTTGTCCATGAGTCTGCAGTTTGAATCACTGACACAAAAATCCATATTGTTTTTACTGTCACTCTGTATGGAATAGAATATAATTAAAATTGAAAAGATGACTCAATTCAAACAAAACTAGGGCATTCATACAGTAGTGTAATACAGCATTTGAGACAATTAGGTTAGTTCTCCAAGCAGCTGGCCAAATGTCACATCATTTGTTGTTCAGCTGCACATGTGGGTCATTTTGGGATAGAGGTCTGTTCAAAATGATATCAAATATGGGTCACTTTGAGACCAAACATTCTGCTAATAAAATGGGTTTTCACAGGCTGTGGTATATTACATTAACATACAGTATTTCAGAGTGAATGTATGGAACATATGGAAAAGTGAGATAATCTTCTCTGAGCCTCCTGCTTCTGCACAGCCAGAGCACCACATGGGATTTTAAGGGGAGCATGTGGAGAGGCAGAGCTCTGCAGCAGCCCAGTAATGTGGGAAATCTAGTGATAGAAAAGACTGCGGTTTCGCTTTCCACCACTCAAGTCTTTCTCCATCTGGCTATTCTGTGTGGATATTAGATAATGAAAACTGCAGCTCCCTGCAGCCTTTATCTGAGCAATTATGTGGAACCAAAAACAGGAGGCAAAAGACTGTAAATATAATTAATTTGTTAGATGTCTTTGGATGGTTCTTAAATCTTCATAAGGTGGCATCACTGGCTTTTTCAAGGGTTTTTTTAAAGGTCACAGTTGGGGTGGGAACCCTGGTTTTATCCTCTTAATGTCATCAAACACGTTAGCCAGGAAATGAAAATCCACTGAAATAACAGGATTTTAGAGATTACACAATGACTGCACGAAAAACTTTTTTTTATGATTATTTAATTTTTTTTCTATTGCACCTCCTACAGGGTGGGAGGGGTCCTCTTGTGGCCAAGTTGTTGAAATTGCTCTGTGATCAGAGTGCCAGTATATCCATTAAAACCACGTGTCCTTCAGAAATGCTCTTCTGCAATTAGCCCCCTATGTGCTCAGTAATTGTAAACTCAGCTGAATAATAATGTAAGCTGAATTTTTGTGCTATATAAAATATAAAAGCAGTCAGTGTAGAATGATAGAAGGAGGTACTGGGTAAAGGTCATTAACCTGATCAAACCCTGGACATCATCATCCCCAAGTCACTTTAAGAAAAGGACAAACAGGGCAACGGGGGAAGAAGAACCTGAAGTTGCCAGAGCACAATGCACTGAGGTGTCAGTCTTAACAGCCTGTTAGGGAGCAGAGGGAACCAGCCAGACAATACCAGACCACATATATTACTGTCACTTGTTAGAGACTGAAGAGCAGAGCGATGGAGGGGAAAGAGAGGACAGAGGAGGACAGGGAAAAGGAAATGCAGACAAAGGGAGAGAGAAAGACAAGATGAGCACTTTCATATGGGGCATTTGTTCCTTGGGATCTATTTTTAGAAGTTTGTTTTCAAAGCACATCCCCAGTCTATATAATCCATGGGAATCTATCTTCAGTGGAAAAGTCGGGGAAGCAGTGAGACCATCTTTGGCCACAGTTGCTCTTTTAAGATCTCTTTGAGTGTGTGTGTGTGTGTGTGTGTGTGTGTGTGTGTGTGTGTGTGTGTGTGTGTTTGTGTATGCTTGATAAGCCAGGAAGCTGTGAAAGAGGTTTTGTTTTTTTTTCACAGAATAAGAACATAGTACATGGGAAGTGTTTTACAGACAGTTGCAGAACACCTCCAGACATCAGGGTTTGACATTTGTGGCAGGCGTCTGTCTAAAGCTATGACCTCTACTGTGACCACAGGAAGGTTGAGTAGTATGGAAATGTAAAAGTTTGACTCACTTTCTTTTTGCATGATGGGAAACTGTCTGTAAAGTCTGGGGAGAAGTACAAACACACCCCAGATTGAAAAGGTTCCAGGTTGCATTTGTACTGCAGAGAGAGCTCTTGTCCTTGGCTTTACAAACATCTCTCATTAATGCACCAGTGTTGTTTATAACACGAGAAGCACTTTAGTGCTCTATACACCAGAGATGCAAAGTGCAGTTGATGAGAAATCACTTGAACACTGAGTATTTGCAATGTTTTAAGTGCAGATTGTTGCCTGTTAAAGACTAAAACATTGCAATGTGTTGTGTCTGAAATCTGAACACAAAGACTCATATGAAGACTCAGAGAAGCACATGGCTTTAAAATCCATTTCCACAAATCTGATCACTAACACTAGCACGCCGGGCTCTATTTATGAATGCTATGCCCCAGGAGACCTCTGTTTTTCTCTAAAAAAGATAAAGACGTTTTAATGGCCCACAACAAACCAGCGCCTATTATATTTAAGTGAGTGTCTTGGCTGCGACCATGCAAGTAGCGCCACATTCTCCACTCTCTTGAGTGCATTTCATTGGGGGAAATGCGGCCAAAAAACAGACCAATAAAGTTAGCCATTTCATTGCACTCCCACCAATTTAGGAACCAGTGAATGGCCTGCCTCTGGCTGCCCTCACCCTGGGAGCAGTTCCCATCAAGTTAGTCACACAACACCAACCAAGATTCAAAGATCGCCGCTAAAACAGCAGGCTACTCTTACAACTCCTGCCTTTGCTTTCTGACATGATGTCAGTCTCACTGCCTGTCTGCTGTCGGACTGAATCTCTCTCTCCTTTTCCCCTCTCAAAACACCCTCCTGTAAGTTAGTGTTTACAATACAAATATGTGACACATGCATAGAAATTTGTCTATGCTCTACCAGAGAAAACACTAATGTGCATTCATTATGGACAAAGAAAGGTGAAACCTCAAAAACACTGTTACAAGTTCACTTAACAGATCCATACAACCAAGACCATATTCACTCATATCAAATGAACAGCAGCACATAGAGAGGAACAGATCTCTGCAATTTGGACACAAGGTACAGTTGAACTCAGCATAAGTCTAATTACCAATGATAAAGAGCAGTGATGGCTAATTAGGAGGCAGATGTTTTCATCATTAGTTTTAGTGCTATGAAAGTTGTTTTCAGTCTGTTTGCTAATCACAAAATGTGAGACAATCAGGTTGTAACTGTACCCACTTTCCTTCACCCTATGACCTACTGTATATACTGCTGTATATACACATTAATCAGCTGTTTACAGCACCAGAATGGGCTACAGTTTGTGTACTTCCTCAAAAATGCTCAACATTAATAACAACGCCAACACACAGCAGCAGGCATGCTGGCAACAAGAGATGGCTGCACGGCAACTTGGCCTCGCACAATGACAAAGTTGCTGATGGTTTCAGTTGAAGGTGGCTGTAAATACAACTGTATCTGATTAGCTGGTCAGTGGGTAGCTCAGGTGCTTCATTGCAAAGACTTGGGTTGAATCCCTGGCTGCAGTACCCTCTGCGTAGTTGTGTGACCCAAGGAAAACAACTGGATGTGTTTACAGGTTGGGGGACCGTGTTCTTTGTCACTGCACTTGCAACTCCTATTGGTTGTTTTCCTTTGCATGGTGTGCAAAGACATGTACATCCATCTTTCACTAAAGCTCATGCAACTGAGAAATTAAAGAATGTGTTTCCTGTTTCAGTGCTAGAGCCAGACCAGCAGGTTAAAGCTCACCGTTATTCAACATGCTCATTTGCATTGCTGGCCAAAAGAAACAATGTTATGTCGATGCATAAAAAGGGTTAATTGTTCTTGTGGTGTGCTCTCGCCCTGTTTTGTAAATTACACTGTTGCACTGCAAACTGCGACGTCACTCTCATACACTGTTTACAATTTATGATATATTCTTGGATCAGCATTTCTTTATTACCTCCATCTGACACATGACATCACATCCTTTTTCTGTGCTGAATGCGGGGCAGTTTCCCTGGACTGAAGGCACATGTGGCCATACCTTGAGCTCTCACATGACACACACACGCTTGTACAGAGCAAACATCACTCGGCTCAGTCTGGCAGACAGGGCGTGGGAGACGGATGACGATGAATCATTGATGCTCAGCACACAGATCACAAACAAAACACAAATGCATACACACACCAGATGCATGCATGCGCACACATATACACACACACACACACACACACACACACACACACACACACACTTATCTCTTCTCGCTTACTCATCCCTCCTTTCCCATTTACAGCGTGGTGTTTTTCTCTGTGCCATCACTGATTTTGTGGTGACAGAGACAGATGGAGGGATTGAGGGGGCTCACCAACAGAGGAGGAGAAATCTCCCTCTGCCTTTTTACTTTCAGCTGAAATACCATTAATAGCTGCTGCTGGCCTTTGTGTTCCTGGCTTGGACTCTGCTGCCTTTTGCATCCATCCCTCTTATTTTTTTCACCTCTACGTCCTCTCTTTCACTCAAGTCTCTCTGTCTTTGTTCCACCTCAGAATCTGATATGTATCTTATAAAAGTTGGAGGGAGGCTTTCAGTTTCAAAATGTTGCAGCAGATTATGACAGAATAAATCAAATAGTGATATCGAATATGTCTTATGACAGCTTTATTAGTGTAGGAATTTGAAAAAATTCCAATATTGTAGTCCTGCACAGGTGTCTGACATATAATCAGGCTAGTGATCGTATGTGAAGAGGCTGCATTGGAGAAGGGTGATGGTGTGAAGTAGGTGTGAGGATAACAGATTACATGTGGAGATGGATGCCATATAGATGAAATACAGTGCCATCCATCAACCGAAGTCCCCTGAGACAGTCAACTCTACCATGCACGACTTACCGATCACAATGCCACCCTGGGAGGAGTTTACCTCAGTGCGAGTGGACAAAAGTTTGCCTTGAACCTATTTCAACATGCAATTTTTATGCGCAGTATATTTTATCTAGCCTTTTAATTACCCATGTAAACCTCATTAAGATAAAACATCCCTCATCAGCATCAAAAGAGCCTGAAGCAAAAACAGCTCATCTCAGGGCAAAAAAGCTCAGCTAGAAACACTATTAAATATAGAAACTCTGGATAATAAAAGCAGCTGAGTACAAAGATCACATTAGGGTTACATGTTGAGGGGAAAGTATGAGATCAGTGATTAAGCTCATTTGGATGACCGGTGTATAACACACTGCTGTTTCAGCCTCTGCATTGCTGCTGTTCTTATTCCAGCTCGGCTTTGATCATTCATAAGAACCTTTGCCCTCTCTCTTTCATGTCAGTGTGTGCATACACAGGCGTACATAGTACTCCTTGCTGGGGCAGGGGACGACTGCATTATTCATACCAATGCCGTCACACTGAGTAATTGAAGCCGGGGGGGGGGGTAAGGCAGGGGGGGTATAGACACCTTCTCTCTCTCTGATCATTATCAATGACCTCTGAGAAAGATCGGTGTAGACATCAAGGTGATACTCTCCATCTGAGGGCAAAGTCAATACTGAGAGAGATTGGGAAGACCAGTGTATGTAGCTGCTCTGCAGGCTGGTGATGATGCCTGTTACTGGAAATATAAAACCCTTCTCCAACATGGAAAACATAACACTGATGGCTTCATTTCTACGTTGATGTAATGGCTTTTTGTCATTCACACACACAGTAGGTATCTATTACCTAAATGTTAGTTATAGACCAGAAAGAGACAAAATTCTTGCAAAACATTGGCCATATGGTGCCCAAGAAGAATAGTTGAATAGTAATGAGGGGTTATCCAGTTACAGAGTGTTTGGGACACCTATCATTTAGCTGCTGCTATGTTCTATGCAAAAGATTTTGCTGGATATTCAGATTGATAATTTGGGAGACTGCTGGTCGGATGATAACTGTGGTCATACAAGGAGGTTCTCTGTTTAACCCTTGCAAATGAGAAAAATGTTTTTATATACGAATCTGTCAGGGGAGGAATCTCCTCATCAACTTAAATTGAACTTACTCCCAATGTTTCATGGTTTCAGTTTCCTTTGCACACTGGAAATGATACTGGAGTGATGCATTACTGTGCTTTTACTATGGCATGAATTTAATCTCTCACTGTTGCATATTCAACCATATGCTGCTGTGCCAATAATGTTAATCTGACAGCATTCAATTCAGAGTTCAGCCACACTGAGTGAGTCACTGAATGTCCAATCTTGTAAGATTGCCATTGAGACTTTTAAGTAAAGGAGATTTAGCTGTTTATTCAGACATGAGCCTGACATGTAAAACTGCCATCACATTCACAAAGCGAGGTGTATATGTGCTGTGGCTAAAGGCCCACCAGAAGGTACAGAGCTGTGTGCATCTTAAAATCATATTTAGCTAAACACAGTACAGTTATATTTTTTGACAACACTGTACTGATGTGTATGAAGGAAAAAAAATTATATATGTGTATTTTCTGTGCACATTTATAAAGAACTTGTTGCATGTGTGAACTTAAAGATGTGACAACATAGAATCATTCAACTACACACTGAAAAATCATAGTTTTCAGCTTGATTCATGTTAATTTATGCAGCACAACTTGGGTGTCTTGTCTGGGTGTTGTGGCTGTGACTTCTGCACCCCTTACTAGAAAGAAAAAAAAAAACATCAGCTAAATGCATAAAATGTAAATATAAATGCCTGAAATCTAATTGTCAGGGTCCACATACTGAAGTGACAGCCCACGGGGATGGATGTAAACACTGAATGAATCTTTCATGGAGGAAGCTGGTGTTCTCTTTGTAATACAGGGCAACTTAACAAATGTAAATATGGCCAGTGGTGAGACAAAATAATGCACAAATCTTAGAAACCAATTTCTTTCCTACCATCACACAAGAGACGTACAGCAATGGCATGATGGAAGGAGGTATTTTGATGTGTGTTTGTGAGTGTGTGTGTGTGTGTGTTCTGTGGCATGTGGAGGTGGTGAGGAAAAGGATTAGCAAGCATGACGAGCTTACCCAAAGACGTGTTTAGCCTACACTCTGCCTCATTTCTTCCTTCCCTTTCTTGTTTGTCCCCTTGTGTCTTTGTCTGTCTTTGTGTTTGTTTGACTCGGTATTTGTACTCAGATTGCTGCGTCCGTTTGTGTTTGAATATGCTTTTCGCAGCTGTTACTTTGTCCTACATGCTGCGTTACATCTCTCATGTCTGAGAGAGGATATATGTATGTGTGTTTGCAGAAAGCAGAGATCTGTGTTTATCTGCCTGCAGGTTTTTGAGGTGCTGACACCAGGAGGAAGCTATTACGTCGGCCCATGTCCACTGCAGGTAGCCGGGGGAATCTGATATTTACCATGAGTGCATCAACACAAACTGAGAGGGGGGAGGCAGGCAGGTTCAAAGGATGTCAAACTCACTCACTCACTCACTCACTCACTCACTCACTCTGGCTGGGAATAGTGTTTGCTGAAACCAATTTGCCCAAGATGTGTACGTTTGAGAAAGTGTTGAAGTAAACAGAAACAGAGTGTGGAGATGTGCATCCTGCGGCTGTTTGTGGGCGTGAAAAATGAACCCCCACTGAAGACAAGTGGAGAAGATTCAATGCTTGGGAAAGGGGAAAGCAGAGATATAGAAGGAGAGAGTGAGACAGTCAGAGTGAGAGAGCGAGAGAGAGGGACTGGAGAAAATATGGAGAGACCTTCATTCAAAATGCATGAAGCCACAAGTCAGGCAGTCACTACAGAAGCTGCAGGGCTTCCACAGCTCACCTCTGCAGGTGCGAGAAGATACACTTGACAGAAATGGCATTTACACACATGAACACTGCAAGTGCAGCACAGCACTAACCTATATTAAGGTTGAAACTAATGGTTGATTTTCATCATTCTTTTATAAAATATCAAAATTTGTGAGAAAATTATTGTCTCCTATTTTTCTCTTACAGACCATTTATGGTATTCAATTAATAATATTATGAATTGGAGAAAAGACAGTATGTACAGCAGGTACACACATTCGAACATGTCCATGCACAACAAGACCAGAAACACTTTCAGTGGTGCTTTTGTGCACATGTTTGTGTACCTGTGCACTTGTGTGCTTCAGTGAGCTCTCAGGTCGGATGTGTACACATTGCCTCACTGAGTGTTTGCATGTGTGTGCCAACTGGATATGCATCCATGTGTGTCTGCTTGCTGCTTTGATATCTCTCCTATTGGCAGTCCTGATATGAACGGCTACTTTGATCCTGTTTGAATCAGACAGCGTCACCCAAGTTCCTCTGTTGCTGCTCTGAACAAATAGCCCAGAAGACAGAGACAGAGAGGGAGAAGGTGGGGGGGGGGTTGCTCTGGGCCACTAGATGTTTCAGTTGAATAGCAGCCTCCTGCGGGAAGATGTCCTGTGAAAGTTAAGCTTTCAACAGCTTATAACTGATCTGTCCATATTTATTATGCGATAAGACATTCATTTTTTAAGCATACACATTTTTTGGACAGTAATGAAACCGGCCTACAGCAAAGATGGTGGAGAGTCATAGAAGCGTGTCTGTCGTTTATTTGTTTACTGGAAAACTGATACATGATTCATGCTTGATTTCAATGTCATGAAAATGGTAACATGGCGTGAAATGCATCTCCTCCTGCTCTGTTTTGATTGTACGTATTATGACAAGCCGATCAACGCCAACCTAATTATGTGTGTCACCAATTATGACAAATATTTCTGTATTTCATCAAACAGATGGTTTTATGAGGAATTTATGAATATATTGATTAATAAAAACCTCACAATCTTAGCTGCATTGCAACAGCAAATGCCAAAAAACACTATTCAGAGAATATAGCAGGACTAAGGCAAGAAAAATATGCAGACTACACTCTCACTGTAGCTCATGGGGGCAAGAATACAAGCATAAAGGGAGCCGGCCAGCAACAGCCTGCCAGTCCCACAAGCTCAGGAGGTACAGACTTAATAACATCAGATGATTTTAAACAAATGAGATCAAACAGCACTCCTCATTCAGGTGGGAAATCATGACTAAACAAGGTGAGTGGAGTGCAGTCAGCTCCGCAGCGAAGCACCGGCTAAGCCTCATTTAAAGCACTGAAAAATGGGAGAGGAGGTGCAATGAGACAGAGGCCTGGAGCGATGAACAACCATTGATATGCAGCAGAGAGAGAGAGAGAAAGAGAGAGGGAGAGAGACAGGGAGCAATAAGGGTACATACATACACACCATATGAAGTCCCTCTGAACTCCAGCATTACAGGGAAAGTGGGATACTGACATTAGCATATTCTGCTAATTGTTATTCATTTACGCCAGCTCCATTTCCCAGAACATTAAGTCTATGTATGAGATGAGTGTATTATACTTCTTGGCATGTGTGCATATGCTTCGAAGATAACTTTTGAATACCAGCCCTCTTAGGAGAAAAGAGAAAAGAAGAAAAAAAAATAGTGCACTGATGATGATACACAGGCATTTAATCTGAAACAATATTTTTTAATCAAACTAGTTAAAAAACAGAAAACAAACAAAAAAAAAAGAAGAAGAATATTTATGGTAATATGTAGAAAGGCTGGACTGTGGCATTGTGTAACAATCAGACTTTTTGTGCTTAGTTATAAATTAAAATTAGTTAATTTAAAAAAACTATGGACCACATGCAGTACAACAATTCATTAAAGAAATCCACATGAATTAATTTGAGGACTGTGACAGCCAAAGGCCCCATTATCAATCTCCATCTGCTGGTGAGTTATGAATAATTGCCAATAAAATATGCTAGTAAGTGTATTTGTAGTTCTGCAGTCTTAAGAAATAATGCAGGTCATGATACATGCAGTATTCAGATTAGCCACATCTGGCAAAGTCTGTATTTAGCATCTTATTACCCGCCAGCTGAACCACAGTCCTGTCTATGTTCTGGTAACTCTTAATCAAAGCAGTGGCAAAGGGATCAATGCCTTTAAATAACACTTGATAAAAAACAATCCAATGCTAACAGCATATGTGGAAATACTGTGATATTGGAAAGAAAACTAATATTTTTCAGTCATTAAAGGGGTTTCTTGGGTTGACAGGCAAGAAATGTGCAATGAGTACAAAAATCCTGCGGTGCCAATATCTTATTTCTTTCATGCTACAGAGAGTTCACTGTGGCAGCAGATCAGACAGTGTGATCTGCCTGAGGGAGGCATGAGGGCGCAAGAGAGTGAGAGAATAAGTGAGGGGTGAAGTCAGAGGAGGGGAAGAAAGATTACTATTCATGCAGCACCTCAGAGAGGTTTCTATCTAGGAGACAAGGATTATAATTTAGCTATAGTGAAGTTTTTTTGAAAGACACTAAACTTAATTTTTAATCAGAGAGCAGAGATCCACTTCATTGATCTGTCAATCATGCAATTCACATCCTCTTCTGCCAGCTCGCCAGGATATGAGACACTGTGGGGCGTCTCCCACACTGGAGATGTTTTTGATAGATCACATCTGCAGAAACAGCCGCTGCAGCCCTGAGCCAATAACGTGGGGAGGGGAGGATTCAGGGGGGAATAAAGAGTCAATATGGACATTAAAATTTATATTTGAGTAAATCAGTGTGCAGTGGTTACTGAGATGCAAGGCCTTTCCTTTGTAAATGTTTGTGGAGGGATTAAAAGTCGTGACCTCCGATGCCATGATTAAAACATAACTGACTTATGCTCTTTAGCAGCAGAAATACACTGAATCTGCATTAAATATTAGCCTAGCCGCAAATAAATCTGAGAGATCTGTTTGAACCATCTTGGAGGATATATTTGGCTTGATTTATCACATTTAAGTCAAACTGAAATTTGAAAAAGGAAATAGAAACTATAATGATTGTGCAGCTATTATTTGAGAGGAAATAAAACATTTTTTTTTACATTTGGGGACACAGTGTCATCTTGTAGCTTACAAATGCTGATGGAAGACATCTGTCCCTTTACAACTTTTAACCTTCAGGACGACCAATTGTTAACAGACTCCCAATTTAAGGATTATCAGGGAAAGGAGACGGTGCAGTCTATCCTTCTGTCACTGCCATACCGTGTGAAGTTTAAAATGGGATTAATTGAGACTGCAGACAAGAGACTGGCAGTGATGTTAAGGTGAGTGCATAGGAGGAACAACTACCAGCGATGGCATGACGACGGCATGGTCGAACTGGGGGAGAAATTCAGTCCTGGATTTATCCAGAGGGTACAGCCTGCACAACGAATGACAGGCACACAGAGAGGTGCCAGTAAAGGCACTGATGGGGTCAGTAAAAACTTTGGGACTTAATGGATGTTTTGGCAGTCCACTGGCCCACTGGTCCACTGGCCCACCAGGATTTGTCCCAGCAGTCCTGATGACCGGCCTGACTACACTGGAGAGACCAAGAGTTCAAAGGCATGATATAGATGCAGAATTTGCTGACTTTCTGTTTCACAGGTGGGTAACATTAGTTGTGCTATGTTTCCCAGAGACAGTAGGTCAGTGTTGTTTTGTCCCATTTGCTAATGTTTGTGATAGTTAATCCCAGCTGGTTAGTTAGCAAGCCAGTGTGTCCAGGAACATTAGATTACTTGCTCACTGAGGTTCAGCTTAGTCTCTAGTTTGACAAGACATGCTGTTGGTGTGGTGTAATGTGTGGTAGCAGGAGAGGAGAACTAACCACTGTCTGCAGCTGGTGCTGAGTATGGTGAACCATCTCGTCCTTGCTGTAGCTTTGCCACAGTGACTGTAGCAACAGTTTGCTGACTCTGTGTCATGGTATTTGTCCATACAACTTACGACAGGTTTTACAGCCATGGAGACATAAAAACAGAGGTTTGCTAGCACAGTGGACTTAATTGGTTGGATGCAGAGCTCAAAATGAGATTCTAGGCAATGCTACCTTTCTTGTTAGCTTAGCTACAAACATACGATCCCCTACTCTGTCCTGTCTAAACAAGTAACTCTCGCTAATTTTTACTCCATTGTATTTTGGAAGCTGTGTTTGTGTCCATGTTGTTGGTACAATGATGTTTTATATTATAAGGTTGTTTTTTTTTTTGCTTCAGCTACGTGAAGGAGTATCCACTTCCACATTGTATAAGGTGCTCTGGATTCTGCCATTGTGCCCTCGCTGTGGCACTGAAGACAGATGTACTTGTTTTGCTGTTGAGTTCAAAAAGCAACAGTCTTTCTCCAGAATGGTTTATTCCACCTTTAACTTCCAGGTATTACTGTATTATTATGAGCTATTTTTAGTGCTTGCCCACACAGATACTGCACCAATGAAATTACCAGTACCAGCGTTGTCAAGTGGAACCATAATTCACAGGCCTGAACACTAATTTAGGGGATATAATCACTGTTGAATAATAAACAATACTTGAATTTTGACCCAAAAAACCACACAAGTAAAAAGAAACATCAATGGTCTATGTAGTGAGTTGTCAGTTACAGACAATAAACTAATATGCTACTGTAACTTTATAAAGTTTATGACACCACCCATCTAGAAAGGAATTAGGGTCAAAGCAAAATTAGATTTTGACCCCAGAATGTAACACACAGGACAGACAGCTATAAAGCAGCATTACTGGGTGTTAGGCCACTTCAAGCTGTAGAGTGAAAGTGTTTTAGGTTTTACCTGCATATTGCTCCACTCTGTGGCAAACAGCTTCTGTCTTCAATCCCACTAACCCACAATAAAAACAACAAGAGCTTTAGCTTCTGTTCTGATCCACTAGCCAACTTACTGCCTAAACCGATTTAGGAATCATGAGATTTCCAATCACCTCAGGCCTGCTGCGTGAGCACTGTGAGCCACAAATGACCCCATTCACGTGGAGCGCTCTGGCATGGCAGCCAGTTTCTTCAATCACGAAATGCCAGGAATTACCTGCAGGTATACATCACAGCAACTGCAGACTCTGCTGCTTCATTGTTACTGAGTTCACAACTGACCTGGAGTGGTACTCAGATCAGAGGTGTAACCGATTCAGTCTAACCCACCACACACACACACACACACACATACACACACACACACACACACACACACACACAGAGGAGGCCTGGGAGCTGGAGGCTGACCAGTGAAGACAGAGAGACATTAATGACTCAGAGCAATAACTGCAAAATAGCACACAGTGGTTTTTCCACGACTGACAGGAATTAACACACCCACAAGAGGGAACATTCAAGGTTCTTTCTGTGTATGCGTCTTATCTATGCGCATGTGTGCACTCACATGTTTACCTGGATGGCAGTGATTTATCACCTGCTATAGAACCTCATCCCCTATAGAGAAAAATGCTTTCATGGAACACAAGGGTTACACAGTGGGGAGCTGTAACAACACAGGCATCCATACACACTTGTACAATACACACAGATATACAACACAATATAGACACACATAGATAGGTGCTGCATACACACTGGGATTGCTTCAAGGATGAAAAAGTCAGCAGTAAGTATTTTTAAAGGAAAGTCTGCATTAGTACATTTCAAGCGGGTTTATGTTTTAGGCTCCGTTTCAGTTATTGTGAGCAAAGTATTTAAAAAGCTAACTCAGGATCACCAGGGGACGTCTGAACATACATCACCACTGGGGTCTGTGTGTGCAATTTACAAGATTCTCCGTTTGTGTGTCTGCCGTTGTGCCTGACTGTGCATAAAGTGCACCAAGAGTTATGATCGACTGGTGGCTCTGGTGTCAGCTGGGCTGGACACGAGACAAGGCCACAGAGAAGTGGAGGAGATGGAAGGAGAGAGGGTGATTAGTGGCTCTCCTTCCTGTGCCTGCAGCTTGGTTCAGCTGCACTCTGTGTTCCTCAAGCCGTTTCAGTTCATGAAAAGCTTCCTGCTAGGATGGAAGTGTTCGCACACCTGATGTAGTCAATTTTGTGTGCTCATTAGATAGTTCTTTATAAACCCTGAGCACATTAACATGTAAGTAGCTGTGACTGTAGCCTGAAATATGGCTACACACATCAACTCCCTTTTCTGCTTATGTTGTCTTTTGTGATTTAAAAGTTCCACACTGCAAACTGATAGCACTGCAATGTGACAAATGAGAGGGGAGACTTCCATTCTTCATCTACTGAGTCTTGTAGCTTGCTGTTCTATCTCTTTATTGGGGGGGCGGGGAAACAAAAGAATAAGTCTTGCAATCCATGGCCCCTCAAGCTGCTAAAAACCCAACAAAGAACACGGAGCAAACAAGCAGCAAAAGACACAGACATGTAAGTGCCTTATTAAAGCTGAAAAGTCAGTGGTGGTGTGTACACACGTTTCATCTGCAGCCCGGTGCCATAGGGCACACCCTTCCTGTCTAAGACAAGTCTTGCTCACCCGCAATGATAAAAATACCCCCGCAAGGAGGACAAAAAAAGATAACACTGTGATTCTCTGCCTCTCTTAGCCGCAGGTGTTGTCTGGCAGCGGAAACTGAGTTCATGGAGTTTATAGCACTGGTGTCTTCATAAGCACACACTGACTGCTGTTGTTGTGGGATTATTTTGAGGTAGTAAATTTATTTTCATGAAATACACATAGAAACAAGAGGAACACAAAAACACTTTTGTACGGAAGTCTTAATATGGAGGCAGGTGAATGGGATAGAAGCAGACAGAAAGGTGAGAGGTCATTAATGTTGTGCAGTCCAAGGGAAATGTCACAAGGTTCACTGCATGGCTCTCAATACTGTGTGACAGACACTGTACAAAAACAGAATGAAGTTGTAGATGAGTCAACCCGCTTTAGTTCCAAAAAGGACTCTGACTTTGTCAGCCTGTTAAAGAGTATCAGGTAAATAGTTGTGGGATCTATTTTTCTTAAGAGCTCAGAGAATTTCACTACGGACAACAACAAAACATCAGCATGAAGCCACAAGGAGATTTGTTCAAATGATAAAACATCTACAATATCAATCAGTTAAACCAACACAACAGTAAAACTATGAGGGCGCTCAGTGCAGACGTCCACCAAGGCCAGTGTGAAACAACATAAATCTGACTTCAGAGAAAAAAAACTTAAAATTCATAGTAAATGATTTGTATCTGCCCCAGAATTTAGGGTCTGGTCGAAGGTCAGCGCACATCACTTCAGTACTTTTTGTGTAATTCTGCTGACAAACAAACCAACAAACAATAGACATGGGGGAAAAAAACACCTCCTCGCAAAAATGGGAAGTAGTAGCTGTCGTTGAAATGTCAGTTTAAATGTCAAATGTCAATTATTAAACTACAAAGTTGCATGAGGTAGTGCAGTTCGAAGTGCATTCATGTAATACCATGAAAATAAACATTCTGTGGCTGCTGGTGCACACTTTGTTAAATAAAAAAAAAAGAATGTTCATACTATAAAACAGGAGGATTTATATGATGAAACCAGAACTGGTAGATCTCTGTGGCTGTAAATGATGTTGAGCACTACCTGGATTATCCCTGACTGAACATTCTGCTTTGTGACTGACAACCTGTCCCATGATATCTGAATCCTCTTTATGTGGTGAAGACCACCCATTTACCTCTGCTTACACAGAAAAATCAAACAGCATACTTTGCTCCTGAGAAAGTGACAGGAGCCGCTGCTGCTGCTTGTAACAATAAATGGATCTGACATCCATGCGATATCTGCGAATGTGTGTGTTCTTGTGTGGTTGCATTTAAACCAACCACTACTTAGCCAACTCTTACTGCTGGCGAGATTTCAGAGTGCTTTTACATGCTTGTTAGCTCGTGTCCTGATGCCCCTGAGCCAGTCACCTTCTGCTTGGCCTTTAGAAGAAGGCAGCAAAGAACCAAATGATTAAATGTGGGCTGTTTCTGTGCAGCTGCTTGTCAGCTACGGTGGTTGCACCACCATGTCAGCACCCAGAGATCGCTTAGGCTCACATTTAAAATACGACAGACGGTTAATGTCGGCCTGTAACTGCAGCAGCCTGTGTGCATGTCTGCATTTGTGTGGATAAAGAGGTGTGCGTTGCCCTGTGTTTGCATCTGCATGTGTATTCACAGGCTGATGTGCTTCCATGCGTGGAGAATTAAATTTCACTGATTAAAATATCTAAAAATTAATTTAATGGCAAAAAACGTAATTAAATTAAATTAAAATGCCCTGCATGGGTGTGTACTCACATGTGCACTGAGGTCACAATGTGCATGTGCTTGTGTATAAGGCTCTCCTGTTTGTTTGTGTATTGGTGTATATGTACAGAACACTATAGGTCTGCAGCAGATGCCATAATCTCCTCGCAGCCATGCTTTAGGATGAGATTATGAAAGCCATAAAGTGGTTAAGAACAGTCTGTCACTTTGGTGTATTGCTATTTCTGTGCAGATACTCTCTCTCACACACACACACACACACACACACACACACACACACACACACACACACACACACACACACACTCTGAATATATAAGTACATCATTCTATGGCCTGAGGACTGTATAGGGAGGCACCCAGCAGTCCATTTCTGCAGATTAAGCACAGAAAGGTGCAGTAGCTCAAATGTAAATGTGGAAAATGGAGATTTCATTAGGGAGAGAGAGCGGGGACATGACAGAGTCAGAAGGAGTTAGAATATAAAAGAAGACAAAAAAGAAAAAGAACAAGAAAGGGAGGAACAGACAAGAAGAACAATGCAATTTGAGAGTCAAAACAAAAGGAGAATTGAATGGCATTTCCATTCACGGATAATTGGGACAGGTACTTTCCTCCTCTGTCGTCTCCTTTCTTAATGTCTTTTCCCTCCTGCTGCCCTCCCCCCTCCTTCCTTTCTCTCTTGACCTTCATCTTTCTTCGTCTCCTGCTCCTCCCCTTTAACATTCTCCCCACTGCTTTGGTTGTGAAGCCAAAACGAGAAAAAATTACTTTTCAGTTTCCACCAAAAATGTTCAGACTTCTCTGATCAAACCATTGGTGCGTGATTGGTGTGTGTGTGTATGTGTTTGTGTGTTTGTGTGTGTGTGTTACAAAGAGTGTGCTTAGTGTTTGTGTATGGCTTGTGGACCATGGGCTGAGGATGTTATTAATCCCACCAGACTGCAAATAGTCATGCTTGTCCCACTCAGTCCAGTGGGAAAGTGTTGTGTGTGTGTGTGTGTGTGTGTGTGTGTGTGTGAGTGTCTGTGTGTGTGTATGTATGGCAATGTGCATGTTTTACAGGACTAGAAATGTAATATGACAAAGCTGCTGAATCACTGAGTCTTTTCTCTTCATATACCATCTGTTATCAACACACCTCATACCAGTGGGTGTCTTCAACCACTCTATATCAATGTCTGTCTCAAGTACAGCTGTAATTACGCAACATATAATCAATGCATGTGCTCACATGTCTGTTTGTTTTGCAGGCATGTGTCTGCCTGGATGTACACACACATATATACATTCTTATATGCATCCATCCATCTGGGAGTCGGGGACTTCTGTCTCTGAGCGTGTCCATGTGTGTGATGATCACAAATCTGCTTTCCCTCGACGCATCACACTAGTGAGCAGCGCGGCCGCGCCACTGTGAATGTTGATGGACAGCCGGTGCATGTGAGTGAGATACCATTTGGCAGTCTGTTCCTTCATTGAATTGATTTAGCATTAAGATTCGGCAGAATTCCTTCACAAATTCCTCAGAAAACTGACATGCATGAGGAGAAAATACCAAGAAGATGATTTGTTATGAATGAATGTTATACATTTTCCTCAACTTGTGATTTTTTAAATTGATGTGGTGCATTTCATTTCGTGCTAAATCGAGCATAAATAAGAAAAAAATGACTAATTAATTAGTATTGTATTTACTGCACAATGACTCCTCTTTAAACAGATCATCTTCTTTAGAAGAGCTTCCCTCCTTGCTGTAGTTATTTCCCGAAACCCAATCTCACAGCTATTCAGCATCAAATCAGTGCCTTTGCCTTGCAATCATGCACTCCAACAGAAGACTAATAGCCATTTCCAAAAAAATGTTTTGGGGCTTCTCTTGTGCAAATCACCGTTCCAAATGACATGACTCCACCCGCAGAGAGAGTAATTCATGCTAAAACCAGATTTAAGCCAGTTTAATGCGCTAATGAAAAGTGCGGTATTTATATGTAGCTGGTAGTCAGCAATGTTGTGACATCAGGCCCATCTGTGACTCAGTCTAAACCCCTAATGAGAACATTACTGAGCCCCAGGCAGACAAACACACACAGACACCAAGAAAGGAGGAGAGGGAATGTGAGAGGAGAGATGATCGATGCAATCCTTGCCACCTCTTTTGACTGCCATCATCCCTTTCCCTCCTCCTCTCCTGCTCCCACTCCTTCCTCCTCCTCCCTCTTGTCTCATACACCAGGACTCAGGGCAGCGGGTCTAACTCAATACAACATGCACCGAAAATCAATGGAAGACAGAAAGAGACGGAGCGAGGGGGACTGAGGGGAAGAAATAAGGCCAAGTGGAGGGGCAACACATTTTTGGACAGCTTTGTCGTGCTCTGCAATCCTGTCCACCTCCATCTTAAGGCACACAAACAGGCAGGAGCTCCAATATACACCACCAACACACCTGCATTTCTGTCTTTTTGCTGTCTTTATTGTGATGTTGCACTCTAAATATCACAGCAAAGGTACAAAATCACACCTGTGCACCTACGGAGTATCAAATAATGTTTTCTAGAATACATTGTCCTTTAAAAGCAGAAGATCTGGTGAGAAAAAAATTGCAACAACGGCACCACCACGTGTACACCCTCAACAAGACATTAAAGTTATATGCATACACAACACATGTATTCACTTATCTTATATTACAGTCTCTGAATTGATTTTGCCGTGAATCCATGACAGACTGCCTCACATACTCCAGTGTAATAGTATTTCCAACACCCCACCCTTGCTGCCCAGACAGACCGAGCTTAATATTCATCCAATGGTGAGTCGGGGCACCAGAACAACTCCCAAGGCTTTAGAGAGACATGCATGCATAAACAGCCCTAACAGACACATGCACTTGCACACACGGAGCTCATTTGCAAACACAACAAGCCGTAGCGCATTCCCATGCCTATTCCGCTCCTCAGATTGTTTTCTCTTGTTCTATAAATCATAAATGTTAGTTCTCTTCTTCTTTTCTCAGAAAGTGTGATATTTACTTTGTAAGCAGGCATGTGACCAGGGGACTCAAAACAAGCAGAATTAAATCAAAAAAAGATCAAGAAAACAACTATTTCCCACAAGAAATAGGAGTTGTGTGCCTAAAATCAAAATGCTTGAAAAAACCTGACACATGCCTGAAACATTCATCTTCCCTGCCCTGCTGCGTCTACATCTTTTTGTCTGTCTCTGAACAGCAGTATATATTCCCTTTTCAAACATTTCTATCAATTTCTTCTCCTCTTCTGCCCTTATTTTTATTACAGTCTCCCTTAATGGCCCCACATCTTCTCCCTTCTTTGCTGTACAACCAGCAGTGATGTTAAAAAGACAGAAAAACTGAGCTGGAAACAATTATTTTCCATTAGAAATGAGGATAGAGTTGAATGTTTAAAACAGTAGTAAAACAAAATCTTAATGCCTAAACGCCCATCCTTGCAGCACTGAGTCAGTCAAAGTCCATCGTTCCCTCTCATTCATTCACTTTTTCCCCTCACATCTGTCTCCTACTGTTCCCATATTCCTCCTAACCCGCTCTGCTCTCAGTCTCTTCTTTTTCCCCCCATAAATGCCCCATTTATTTTTCTTCACCCCACTTTTCCCCTCACTTCATTGTCCTCCAATCAACCAATTCGCAGCTTCTCCCGTATCTCTCATCCCCATTCATTCCTCCGCTATTACTCTTATCTCTCCACCGCCAGTGTAAATGTGAATGTGTGTGTGAACACACTAACCTGCCCTTCTGGCATGCAGAGCAGAGCCAGGCTTTGTCCCTCTTGCTGTAGGTGCAGCAGGTCTTGCAGACGTTGTACTGGCAGTCCAGGCACTGGCGCTTGGGGTTGATCAGGAAGGTGAAGGGCGCGCAGCAGCGGATGCAGCAGTGCTCGTTGAAGCGGTGCTGCTTGGAGAGGATGGAGCATCTGCTGCCTTCCTCCGCCAGCTCCTGCTTCATCTCACTGAAACCGATAGAGAGAGAGAGAGAGAGAGAGAGAGAGAGAGAGAGAGAGAGAGAGGACAGGAGGGGGAGGGGGAGAGAGAGCGAGAGGGTGGTGAGCGCTTGGTGGAGAGGTAGAAACGTGAAAACGGCAGAGGACGGTGATGTGGAATAATTGAAGAAGCTGTGGCAAATGAAAAATTAAAAGGAGGGGTAGCGGGTGGGGGTGGTAATAAAACAAGAAAGGGGGAGGGCAGGAGGGGGTCGTGGGTTTAATGAAAACACTTCCCCACTCGCTGTCTCCCTCCCTCTCTCTCTTTTACACTGATTCTGTGGAATTAACGTGATGGCTGACATTTCAATTTGGGAGAACCTGTCATGCCTTGTTTGCCCACATCAGTCAAAACACAGCTGAGGAGAGGACGGCGTGCACGTCTCCCACATCCTCCACTGAAAAAGCATTGCATCTTTGTTGATTAGGGTGTTATGAGGATGAGAATAATAACAAGAAACTGGCTTGGATAGTGTTAAGTTGAAGGTCACTTGCTGAAGATCTCACTATCAACACATACAAACTAGCCTGAGAGAAAGACAGCATTAATAAAGAGCCTCCACAGTCATATTGGAGAGCTGTTTGGGCTCCAGTCCAAAAATTACAGTTTAAAACTGCAAAAGTGAAGGAGGACTAAGGAGCAGCACAGTCTCACTAATCTTCACACCTCAGAGAATTGTTCAGACTAATGAACTATTAGGATTATGGACTTGACCAAAGCTTGTTTAAAAATCTAATAAAATCCAAAGCCACAGCTGACACTCTCATCCCAGCAGCTGCATATAGCTGTGCATCCTCTTATGTGAATTCATGTTGTTGCTCATTGCTTTTAGGTTAGGTTTTGTTATTCTAGGACTGATAAAAAGAAAAAAAAAAAAAAGAGACAACATAATGTGGGCTGTTTATCAGTGTTTTAACCAGTAAAGTCTGTAGTCTGTACTTCAACTGTTCACATAAATTATGTAGCTACATGGGTTTTTCTCCTCTGTAGGATATGTGCTGACTGGGCAATGCACCACAGGCACAGGCTACAATAAATTATGTAATGCTTTGCATTTATATCATAAACCTATCATCATCAGTGCATATTACACTTGTGTCAATTATATCTAAAATAATACACATCGAGGAGGAGCACTTAAGTAACACATTTATCCATTACACTGTCACCCATCAGTTGTCATTAGGTGTGAATGGAGGCAGAGACGCAGAGATCGAACTGTTGCTGCTGGGAAAGTGTGAAAGTGAGTTCAGCTCGAATGCGCGGTGAGTAAATTATTTAAGCTGCTCCTCTATACACCACACACACCCAGGTTATGGCCTGCAGGGCTCTCACTGATCCTGCAGACACGCAGAGCAGACGTCATGTATAGTATACGCCAACAGACATGTGCACAGCTCAAAAAATATTCTTTATACTGAGAAAACAAGCCAACCCAAACATGTGATGCATGCAACACACACATAACATGTACACAAACACCCCCTTATGTGCCAAAGATGTGCGTAGGTGTTCACACTTAAGCAAAACCATCAAGTCTTATGAGGAAAATTAAATGTACAGTAAAACAGAGTACTGAATGCAGCACATTGTGAATTTCCTGTGTGCAATATGTGTACATGTGTCTGGAGCTAGAGGGTGCAATGCAATCTCCCGCTTCCCTAAGTTATTAACGTTGCTCCTCAAGCAGATCCTCTGCTGCCTCACTGATTGCTTTTCATCTGCATCATTAGACACAGCATATTACCAAGATGAACAAAGCATTTCATATACAGTGTCATGTGAGAGTGGGAGGGTAGGGAGGGCGTGAGGGTTGAAGGGCAGTGGTTCACGTATGCATAGATACTGATATACACACACACCCACTTCAAATGTGGTTCAAAAGTGGTTTCATATTCTGCAGACAGATGCAAGGTCAGAGCTACTGGGAAATGGTGGCCCAAACCAAATTAAAATAATTTAAGAGAAGCACATAATATAAAGAGACTCTTCTTATCTGAGTTGCAGCATCTGGTTCACAGAAGATCCAAAACGTAGAGTATATACACCGCCAAACAGAGCAAGACAAATACAGTATATGCAGCATGCATTTCTGTGCCAGTAATTCAAAGAAGCCATTGCCTGGAAATCATTTCCTTCAGTCCTGATTAGGATCAGGATCCATTTTCTCTCTCAGTGTTTGAGATATTGGCTTAATGAATAGCCCTCTTAGATGATGGCTAGCTCCGGCCGTTTAATTAAATGAGTGGGTGAATGTACAGTTATATCCAAGGACAACAGTGGTTCTTCATGCCTGATGTCCCTCTGAATTAACTCACATCTGTGTTATTGAGACATGAAAACCTGTGCTCATCTAGCAGCCATGTCTGTGGATACATGTGGGTCATCCAGGTGCTAGGAAGGTACAGTTAGCTCACGTCATTGTAACAGAGTCAATCTTTAATAGCAATGTGGCTTTTCATGATACAGAAATGTGAATTGTTAATAAGCATTTACAGTTAAGCTACTTATTCTTACTATTTACCACTCAATCAGACAGAGCTAACATCAGTATAGATCATTTCCTGGAAATACTTATGGGGAAATCTATGCATTAAGAGTAAATGCTATTAAATGTGGAGGGGATGACTCTAAGGTCAAGAATTCACATTGAATCCCAGTTTCGCCAAAACTCCATCTGCTGATGAAGACCATGATATGATCAGAGGTTTCAAGAACAGGTATTAAATGGAATTTGTGGAGTGCATTGTTTTGTTCCTTTTCACATACATCTGTGGTCATGTACTGTAGCATTATATACTGTATTTCAGTCTGAGAGTTACTCCTACTTATGTTTAACTCTACATGTAAAACAGCAGCGGACTCTCAGTCAGTCATTGATACACCCCAGCTAAGTCTGTTGTTCGCCTATGGCCACTTCAGCTGTCAAGTGGTTCATATATAATTTAATGACGTTGAACTGATTAACAGTCACACTTTCATCTTCAAGGCAAAACTACAAAATGTTAGTCAAGGTCAGTCATTCAATTATATAAAGCCTGTTCAAGACATACATTTGAATTCTGTTACAATAGTTTGGTAATGGTCAACCTAAGAGCTGCAACTAATAATTACTTACATCATGGATGGATCAATTAATAGTTTTGTCAATAACATCAAGAAATAGTGAAAAATGCCCTTTATGATTTTCCAGTACCCAAGGTAATGGATTCAAATGGTTCATTATGTCTGACCAACAACCCAATCCTTAAAGATATTGAATTTACAATGACATATAATAGAAAACCAGCAAATCCTTGCACTGGAAAAAAACTGTAAATGGAGAATGTTTTGCATTTTTGCTTAATAAATAACTGACACAATTAATTTAATAGCAAAATACTTGCATAGTCAATCTGTTGATTGACTAATATATCAATCAGCTATAGTCACCTTTTCCTCAAGCTACATTTGACCAGTTCAACACCAAATCAATATCTCTGCTCTTGTGAGGAGCACTGCACTAATGAAAAAGGTACAAGTACAGGGAAAATAACATTTCTATTTCAATACTGTTTAGATTCACCTACTGAGACTCCATTAATGTCTGCAGTCTTCACTACAAAGAGGGGTAGTGAAGACGATGAGAAATTGGGACTAAACTTTCCTTCAACCTCAGATCTAAGCCAGTTTGCTCTGCTGTGGGTCTACGGTGTGATGTTGACTCCAAACAAAGGCATTTTAACACATGAGAAAAGATTCAGACATCAGACAAGCATATGCAGATCATTTCCAGGTACAGCCTGTTTATTGGGTAAGGAACTCCAGTATGCCACCTCATGGTATTTAACATGTTTATTAGACCATTAATTACTCAGGTCCTGCATGGGTGTCAGCATGATCTATTGCAGTAGCTCTGGATAAATTAGGAACCACATAAAGTTCTGTGCATGCTGAAAGTTCACAAGAAAGCAAACTCTTAAATTAAATACTATTGATTATGCAAATGAGTCACTGCAGCATATGTGTTGAGGGTACAGTGATTTGAGAGGGGAGCAGAGCTCACACAGCTGAATACCAATTAATCTTGTAATTTAAAATCAGGGCAGCAGCATGATATCTGGATTTAATGACATGCAGTGTATTTCTGACAGCCTGTCTCTCCTGGCAAATATTGTTTGTGCTGAAGATCTATTAACTCGGTTCTCTCTCATCTCTCATTTTCCATCAATTCTGCCCTGCTTCTCCTTCGCACTTGCTCTCACTCCGTCTGCTGGCCATCTATTAACATAGTTATTTTTCAGAGTCCTCTCATTTCTCCTTCTACTTACTGTCCATTTCTCTCTTTCAGCTGACACACAGGCAGGCTAAGGCTTACGTTTATGGGTGAGGTTGAATTATGTTACGGCCAGATTTGTAATCAAGATAATGGTATTTTGAGGTCCAGCTGCCGCCTGGCTAGAAAACTAAAACAATTGCAGTTTTTTAAAATGATGCATCACGCTCTCGGTAGCTGTTCTCCTGTTCAGTGCACTGCTTAAGAATTATAGCTTTCAGAACTGATGCACTTCTAACCCTCACAAAACTGAAATGCAGTGTGATAAATCAGGTTTTGTGCAAAGTAAACACCATTGTGTTTATAATTAGTCATTTTATGGGATCCATTTAGGTATTTATAGTGACCAATTCAGTCACTCTTGTGGCTATCTACATACTTGTTTTATGCTGTAGAAGAGGTGGATTATAACTGTATAGTTTCCTCACACAATGCAATGTACCTGTGACCGATTTGAATAATGAATATTCATTTCATTATTCAAATAGAAACAACATGAAGAACCTGAAATCATAGCAGAAGTTATCTCAGGGCACATTTCCTACAGAGCAGGGCCAGCCCGTACTCTGCTGAAAGTGCTGGAAGTATCACTGAAAAAGAGATAGAATGATGATAGCCATCACTGAGTTTACATGGCTGTCAGATCAGAAATCAGTAGTCTTCTTATGGCCATGTGAAAAAAATAATTGGCAATGCAGCTTGCTGAATTTATAAACATCACATTGAAATCAAATCTTCATTCCTAAAGGCAGGTTGCTGCATACCTTTAGGTTTTGTGATGCACAAAATAACCCTAGAGAGCAGTGCCCTCCATTTCCATGCATAAGGAATGGGAATTAATTACTGAGCAAATACTAAGGGGCAATTAAAATCTGAAATGGCATAAATCAAACCTTGTTTGAGTATCACACTGGGTGTTATTAACATTGATTTTCACTGCACATTGATTTTTCAGCATGGTGGAGATATACATATATAGACAAGAGGTCTTAACACACAAACACTCGATTTGCTGTACAATACCCTGTTTGATGTGCAGGGAATGTCTTTTTGCCATATATAGTATGACTTTGCTGCTGAATGTAGTGCCATACACTACAGTTAAGGTGAATAGAAGACACTGAGAAGAGACAGCGTACAATAGTAAAGACAGAGAGGGCCGTGTTGTCGTGATGTTAACCCAGTCTCAGCACAGCTGAGGAGAGGATCCTGGAGAGAATGAGCATACAATATACCCAGGAGTCTTTGAACAGCGCTTTGATCCGCCTGCTGCAGTGGAAACCCACAACACCCGCATCTACTGTTCACCATTACACCAGTAAATCACACAGCCCCAGGGCCAAGGGATGTGAGAGCACACCTGGGTGACAGGAGTGTGATTGTGTGCGTAGTGAGCGTGAGCGTGTTCATGTGTGTATTTATTTATGTGGTTCGATGTGTGTTTTCAAGTGTACAGTAGCTAAATGCGCTTGGTAATTGTGAATTGATTGGGGGCTTTCCGAGCGCTTAAGGTGCTTTTAATTGAAAATGGGCAATTTCAGGTGTAAAGATGTGGATTTCCTGTTTCTCTGTAGACCTGTGTGTGTGTGTGTGTGTGTGTGTGTGTGTGTGTGTGTGTGTGTGTGAGAATGTGTGCGTACTTAGCTAAAGTCTGTACGTAGGAATCCTTTCCTGCTGTTATTTGACCTGAAGTGACACATTAACACACACTGTTGGTGTGTATGCGTCTGTAAATGTGTGTCATGTGTGTATGCATGCATTTCTATTTTTATAGATCCTGTGTGCATTAGAGCTGGAGGAATTTTGAAAAAAGCTATAAGAATGGAGCACATTTTGGCTCAGTTGAAGCGCAAAATTTGCATTTGGACCCCGACTGGGTGAAGCCGAGTTACACAGTTCATCCATCCTGAAAGCCAGATCCAAAAGAGAACAGAGAGAACCCCTGTAGACAATCTCAACTCTCTTTCTCCTCTGCAATGCAGTGGCAGAACGACACGTGGGTCATAACTTTCAAGGTAGAGGCTTTCTGACGTTCGGCTACTGGGAAGCTGTTGAATGATGTAGGGAGGCTGGTGAGCTTAGATGAATGAGGTAAATGGCAGAGATTCCTCTCATCTGCAAGGATATCCACTTTAAAATAATTTAAGTGGTTAATGATTAGTCCACTTATGAGCTCTGGAACACGTGAATAACAGGCTCAGGGAGGTAAAGTAACCAATAAAATCAGTCCAGACCTCCAAAGATTATCTGTCCTAAAATCCCTTTTGCACTTCACAGTACAACTTTTTTGACTATAACAGTTCATCAACACTCTCATCCAGGAGAGGTTTGATAAATGGCAGTTCTGGCCATCTCTAGAAAATCTGTCTAAATATAACTCTGACAGCAAGGAGAGGTTTGAGCTGAGATTCGGCCAATAAGGTAATTTTCTCTGACCAGAGCCATCTCAAAAAAAATCGAGCGGCTGAGTGACTTCAAATGATGGAGAGAGATACATCACTGCAGCATGTCATCTTCCTCCAAACCCTTGTGGTTGACATCTGGAGGACTACTCCATTATGTGCTGCAGGTTACTCACTCAAAACAGTGGACTCCTATTTTTATTGTAGCAACAATGATTGAATTTTTATTGTGACTTTTTTAAATGAAAATATGTACCCATGAGATGAAAAATTGCCTGACCAAAAGAGCACTGTCATAACAGTTTATTATTAAGGGCATACATAAAGCATACAAAAATATATTCATCAACAAAAAGAAGGACTCATCTCTGGAAAGACTAAATTAACTTCATGAAACCTCAAAGGCAGTAGGCTATAAAGAGCCAAAGTTTCCCTTCAGCAAATCAATATATTCATTACAGTTAGTCTGAGGTCATTATACTTTTATATCTTCAGTGTATTAGAACATTAACATTTGCTAATTAGCGCAAAGCTCAAATCCAACTGAGGCTGTTGGAAATGTCATGAGTCTGGCTTATATTTAGTCATAAACCCAAGTGTTGGACAAATAAAAATTTAACCTGATGATGGCGCTAGATCAACAAAATGATAACAGTTCATCCTGAGAGGGATGAATGTGTGCGCCAAATGTCATGTCATGTCAATGTCAATGTCATTGATCAAATAGTTGCTGAGACACAAGTGTTGACCTGCTGTCAGCACTAATGGAAAAGTCAAAAAGTCAGAAGGTCACTAAAGTCAGAAGTATTCATTTTCTAGGGATTGTGTAAATCTGTACATCATTTCATGGCAATCCATCAAACAGTTGTTGAGATATTTTAGTCTGTACCAAAGTGGTCCACAGACAGAGAAAGCAACATTGCCATCACTAGAGCTATACATCTAGTGTGGCTAAAAAGTGGCTGTAACCCTTTACTCTTCTGAATCTACTTTTGGGTCATAAATCATTTTTATTCCTATATTTCACAGGGGAAAAAAACAAGTTTTAAACATAGAGCTCAAACTTCTTTGTATTTCGTAAAGGAATGTGGCTAATTTATACAGCATACATTTTTAATCATGTTCATTTTTCTGTGGTGGCCTTGGTGTGGTTTATTCATCCACTGCATGAATAAAAAGAAAACACAGTCTGGCTCTCTTTTCTCTCTGTTCTGCCGCTTCTCTCTCATCTTTAGTGCACTCTTAATAACAGGCACAGTGTTTGCTTTTTATGCACAATATGTCTTCTCTTTCTTTTAGACCACCTGCCTATCATTCTGCAGCTTGTGTACAAGAAGCCCAAGGTGACCACAGTGGAGGGTGACGTGAGGCTGCTGCTGGTGTTGCTCTCCCTTCCTCTCGCTTTCTCTCTCGCTTAAAATGAACTAAGATAGCTCTTAAACCCACGCACATACACACACACACACAGAGAGAGAGAGAGAGAGAGAGAGAGAGAGAGAGAGAGAGAGAGAGAGAGAGAGAGAGAGAGAGAGAGAGAGAGAGAGAGAGAGAGAGAGAGAGAGAGAGAGAGAGAGAGAGAGGCACAGACTCAGATCTCACATACTGTCACAGCAGGAATAAAAATCCCAGAAGTATGCCATTACTCTAAATGTCAGAACAGCTCTCTCCTTGAGTGTGACAGCCTACTGCTGATGCTAGTCCTACTGTGTGTGTGTGTGTGTGTGTGTGTGTGTGTGCAGTATATTATATGCAGTATATTCCTTGTCTTTCTTCTCTATATGTCTGGAATCCCAAACAACTGTGTGCACATACAAGTGCAGTGCGTCTTTTGTTCCCTCCAACTGAAGCACATTCTCCATGCACAGACTTACTGTACACTAAATGTGTGTACGAGAACTGTGACATACAACTAATGCCTGGGGCGGGGGTTCCTCCTGGAGAACCTCAGAATGGGAGCACCCACCCCTCTTACTGCACCCCTTGTTAAGTTTTTCCACAGGGACTCATTCTTGCAGCATCACCGAGCACACATAAAGACCTGCTCCATCTCTTCATATACATCACATACATCACCCCTGCAAGCTTTCCAGCCCGCTGAGCTAAGAGGCATGTTAGTAAACACTGGGAAAAAAAAAGAAAAAAGAAAAAAGATGTATGCAGGCATGTAAGCATGAATGGATGAACGCAGACATGCACACATGTTAAAGACACATGCGTGCATAGACTACTCCATGATTGATAGTGCTCTCCCTGTAGGGACACTGAGGCGCAGTCCATCTCAATACTATGATGCACGCCAACATAAAACATAGAGAAAGACGACGAGGTATGCACAAGGCTTCATCAGGGGATGATTATTAAATTTTCAAATCAATTCAGTTCACTTAATTAACATGATATACAGTACGTGCAGTCATCTATGTCATTCAACACTGTATTAAACTAATTAACTCCTGTGGGAGGCCTTCCTGAAAGTCTTCTCACACAGGTGAGGCATCCGAAGATTTCCGCGGCATTTAAAGCTATAAATGACAGCTTTACTATAATCTGATTTTATTTGAAAAAGCGGGCACCCATGCTCACTTTTTTCCACTCCCTGTTTGTGCATAAAATAATAATGTTGTTAAAGCATATGCATATACTGGGAGTGTTAATATTGACATGGTGTAATGCATTTTTAATGCTGAGTTTATCCACAGCTTTGCAACAACATCAGAGCAATTATGAAAAGATAGATGCATGAAAAGAATCAATTACACAGAGCTTCCAGGCAGATTATCAGGCTAGCAGTGGTTTAAGATAATGTCACGCTCACTCTTTTTTAATTTCTTCCCCCTGTCATCCACCCCTCTCTACTTTTAAACCTGTGATATCATCTGTCCAAGCTCATAAGCATATAAGTGTGCCTAAGTGTGTCCAACTACGGCTTACTTCCCCTCTCAGCGCTATAGGTACATAGAGAGTCTTGAGCTTCTTCACCCTCCCTCTTCCTCATCTCCTCTCCTCTCTGTGAACCCCAAGCTAAAACGAAGCCTCAGCGCAATGGGGAGACTTCTCTCTGAACCAACTTTGGCTGTCGACGATTATCCAACAGGCCAATAATGAGCCCTCACTTCGGGAAACAATCCAAGTCAAATGTGTGTTCCACTGATAACGTTTCCAATCAGAACGGCCTGCCTGCATGGCAACTACGTGAGAGAATGAGGGAGAGATAAAGAGCGGGAGAAAATAACAAGCATGGGCAGTTTACTGCAAACTCAGCAAGGTGCTGAGATAATTTAGAAGTGAGGGAATTCAAGTTTGCATTCTGGTATCATAGTTTCTACCCTTCAATGACTCATTATTGACATATTAAATTGAAAGAAAGCCATACCTATTTAATTTGACCTTCCTCTGTCTGCAATGGAACAGGCATTTTCCAGAAAATTTAAAAAGTAGCAATGCACAACATTTCCTATGTGTAAAGAGAGAGAACAGATTAAACAGGACTGCAATTACTGAATTTATGTTAAGAGACTTTCAAAGAAGCCAGATGCATAAACATGTACATCTGACAAAGACAAGCTAAGGTCCAAAAGCAAATACAGGTTCCTTAAGGAGTATTTACTAAGCGCAGGTATATTATTTTATGTATTAAATACATGCTGTTACCCCCTTTCATCCAGGCCTCTGTCCCTCTCACTCCCCTCATCAAACAATCCATTGAAGCTCCACCATGCCACTTCTCTCCTCATTCATCCCTTCATCCCATGTCTCCAGCTGTATCTCAGATTAGCAGCTGTAGCCTGTACATGCCACGGTAGCAGGAGCAGGCTGTTCTTTCCTCAGCCGAATAATCTTTATACACACAGGAAAATTGAACCCAATGTGCCAAGAATGCAGCTTAACTGTCAACCACACCAACAGATGCCAAGTGAGGAAGGAAAAAGAGAGACAGGGGGGTGGGGGGTGGGGGGCAGCAGCTACTGATCACACATCCAACCTCAGTGCCTCCATCAGGGGGCAATGAACTGTTTGTAGTGAATGGCAGAGTCAATCTGTTGTTACGCAAGGGAACAATGACAGCCTACAACATGCTGCAAATATGCTACAGTATGTTTCATATAGAGTGAGGCAGCACTAGTACTACCTGTCACTCTGTGGATCCCATTCCCATGTTCTTTTATGTGTTCCCTAAAATGCAGCCACTTTAAAGGTAGCTTCAAAGAATCTACTTCTGAACAGTTTACATAACAGCTTAAATTTCATATTTACATCCATGTGCTTTTGAAAATTAAAAAATATGTTTCTTAAAATCTTCGTAAAATCTCAACCACAACAGCAGCTTGTGATCATTTATCTCGCCATACAGTGATAATATCAGCTGCAACAGTGCTACACAATATTCTGTGTGGTGCTGTTTTAGCAGTGGTCTCTGACTGCTGGGTGTAAGAGGATGTCCTGCTGTATATTAAGGAGGCCTGGGATAGCCGCCAGGGAACAAGTGGCTATTTCTGTGGTAACAAAGACACAGAGCTACAGAAGAGCAATGTTGAATTCCCCTGTGATGAGAGCAGAGCTGCATGCAGGGAAAATAAAGAGGAATGAACAAGGAAAAGACAGACAGAGAGGAATAATTAGGGACGAACTAAGTAGACGAGAGCAGGGAGTTATTTTTGGGAGATGCCAATTCAATTACATGGGAAGTGGGGTTTGGCTGCAGCTCTGACATAATGGGGGCCCCGGGCTCTCATACTGACCAGGACTCCAGATCCCTATTAGACTCTGAGGTAGCCTGAGTGGCAGCCACAACCCACCTGCTGTAGCTTAGTTTGTATGTGTGTGTGTGTGTGTGTGTGTATGAATGAGCCAAAGCATAGACTATATGTGCATCTGTGACAGATTTGACACTTGTCACATTAAACCACATACCCACACTGATGCACGCGCACACACACACACACACACACACACACACACACACACACACACACACACACACACACACACACACACAGAGTACATAGACCAACTCTCACTGTCTTTCACAGACGCACACACACATCAAATCAATCTGTTACACATGGCCTCGCACTCTGGCAACAGCAGGAGGACGACATGTCGACTCCACATACACTGACACAGAGATAGAATCAAACACACACAGCTACAATGTGAGGGATGGTTGTGCGACACCCACCCCTGTGGTTCATTTTCAGGTCCTAGGAGAACAGCTTTTGTCAGAGGTGATTTGGGGAAAGAGAAGGCAGAATACGGTATTGAATGTAGAAGACAGGCTATTGATTGCAGCGTTGGAATGCAGGGTATTTGTAACTGCACAGCACTTTTGATTTAACCACCAGAGCAGCCGATAATGACAGAGAGCAAGGAAGGCAGCACAGTTTATCAGTGCTAAGTGCATTTTGCATGAGTGCTTCAATACAAAAAATAGGGGAGGTAAATCCAGCAATGCTATACTTGCAAATGAGTGCTTTATAAAGAAGTCACAATAAAAAAAAAAATACTGTGAGAGAGATTTAAGAGAGAAAAAAGGAAAAACCTAACAAATAAAAAGGTACAAAGAAAGTGCTGAAATGAAAGCCATTGACTGTCCATGAAGCCCTGTTTGCTAACGAATCAGTGTAGACAACAAACCTAAGAACAAGCCTAATGCACTTCCCACAGCTAACAGACATGCATATTGGCTTTATGATAATACAGTGCGGGTGGCAAATCAATAGAGTCAACACAACAGACTCCAACTCGTCCTATGCATGTCAGGCTTTATGAACTTCAGGCCAGCCCATTCACACCTGCAATGCACAAGGAAGCGAAAAGCAATATGGATAGACCTTTATTCACCTTTTCTATCCATCCACCTTGGAAAAAAACAAAAAAAAAACCCCACAAACCTGTATCTATTTCAGTGGCTCAGTCAAACCTGCACCCAGAGCACACCGTGCACACACACAGATAAGGAAGCTCATACTTCCAAAATATCAGCTTTTTAAAAGCTACAGTACACATCTAACATAAAGAGGACTGACAGGAGCTGAAAATCTTTGTTACACTGGCAGACTGAATTTGAATTAGAATACAAATAAATCGGATTGTAACACAGAGTTTTATGAGAGTCTGAACTAGTTTACAAGCATTATTTGATAAAGTTCGGATTCAAACATTCATTTTTTCTCATCACATGGTCTTTTTGAATCCAAGTGAACTGGCCTTAACCTTGTAACAAAGCGTTCTTATAATGGATGCTGTGAGCTGCAGTGAACTCTCTCATCTTCAAGCGTCCTTAGATAACCCAAAAGAACCACTCATAAATACAATGACCTCAGCCTCAACACACACAAACACACACACACACAGATTCACACACACAAACACACACACACACATAATACTCTATTTATGATATCTGGACAGCTTACACTACAGGGAGTCCAGACCACACTGTGGTCTTGTCCTTTCAAGCCATAGACATTCATTTCCAGAGCGGTTATTATTTCCTGAGGCACTCTTACCGATAAAAAGGTTCTTTTTTTCATCTTAGATGGAAGTGTGCAGACAGAAGCCCACATGTAATCTTGCAGTTACACAACAATTTACACGGAGGCACTAGTGTTCAAGCAAACCAAAACACATGCCTACGTGCACACAAAATACTTAGCAGCAGACAGTCACATGAGAGGGCCCTGGGGAGTTAGAGAAAGAGCAGGACAAAGAGTGTGTGAACTGGAAAAGCTTTACAGAGAGAAAATTCACACACTACGTCCTTGCTTTGGTCACCTTGGGTTTCTTGTAGCACTTGAGTTAGAGGACAAAAGAGAGAGAAAAATACTGAGAGTGGGAAACAGATTTATCACAGCTGGACAGGTGTGGCTGAGGCTGAGGTTGAATGACCGGTACTACCCGGGACATTACTGCTACATGAAAGGAGACTTACAAGTGCTTTGCTCCAGTGGTTACTGCATTTTAACTTACTGCATTCCCCTCAGAGAGGACTTGCAGCAAAGACATGCACACTGATACTCTGATAGAGACACAAACACACACACAGACACACACACACACACAGACTCACGCATCCTAGCATGCACATCACATAGCTTGGACACTTTCCACGCACTCTGCAGCGACAAGCCACATAGAATAACAATGATATTGCATTTAGCTGGAGGCAAAAATATGCTCATCCATTACAGGATGGTCCAGGCAGTCACACAGCCATTTCTCATGGCGTTCAGCTACAGAGGAAAACTGCCTCATTGCATAAAAGCATAAACGCCTGTCAGCTTATAGCGCGAGTCATCAGTGATGTGCAGTCAGGGTAGGCAGAGAAGGCAGAACTTGTAATCAAGCTGAAATGAGATGTGCTGTATTGTATCTGTTTTATACATTTTAAATCCATCTATTTTACATTTGTTTGTAATAGTGTTATAATCAAAATGGGAATAACATCGCTCTCTTCTGCTTAACTCTTTTATTCAGCATAAATGTACTTTTTCATCCTCTTTATTAGACAGTACAGTCAAACCGGTAGTGCTGGAAGTTGTGCTTCAGGATAAATCAAATAAAATACACCCACAACGTTATGTGTTAATATGTTCACACATAAAAGGTTTCGGCCTTTTAGGTCTTGAGTCTATTTAGACTCAGCCTTGACTGGGGTCAGTCTTGGACTTGAGGTGATCTTGACTGAAGCCCTGGAGCTAGGCTGTCCCTGGCCAGTCATCCATTCAATAACTCAATTTAATGAAGTAACAAACCTCAGTGACAGCGATGACAAAGACTGACACAGCCCTGACACTCCATTCATTCCCCTTCATCAGTAGCCTGACATTGACTCATAGGTGACAGTGTAGCTTATGGCTTAAAGAGCAGACAGACAGCTCCTTGCATACAGGTGCCACTGTCTGTGTTTTTCCATGTGGTGGTTATGAGATATGAGAGATGTGGGAACAGGCTACACACACATTCTCTCCATACAAAAAAACAGGGAACAGCAGCCAATGCTATAGTGGGTGTTAGCCAGTTGAATAATGTACAGCTGCCAAATGGCATAAAATGTTCTTATACATCAGTTGAGAATGCCATAATGCAATAAATTGCTGACTAATGCCAGGATGTTTACTCTATATGTGTAATGTATTTTATTGGTATAATTATATTCCCTCAAAAGGACTTTTATAATGACACTGAAAGTTACATTGTTAAAGCAACAATTCCTGGTTAATTTAGTAATGGGATTTCATTACCCTACCTAACTATTTTAGGTTTTATTACCATTTTAATCATTTATAGCATTATGTTTCAGGTATGTTGACAGTTATTACAATAACTAATAGCAATATTCTCGGTTGCAGTTCTTACAGAATAATAATAATGTAATTTCTCTCTCATGCATGCACTTCATTCACTCTGATA
This sequence comes from Trachinotus anak, assembly GCF_046630095.1. NCBI lineage: Eukaryota > Metazoa > Chordata > Actinopteri > Carangiformes > Carangidae > Trachinotus > Trachinotus anak. Next base: position 12,261,134 of record NW_027273860.1, read on the forward strand.
TGGTACATCTCTTGAACACTCAGTTGAGATCCAACACTGGCAGATCAGAGACTTGGCAGGCAGTCTACTCTAGTCTGCATGCAAGGGCACGCTGTGTGTTTACTTCACCATCAGCGAGTGACAACCTTCACAACCCCAACTCTCAAATGAACAGACAGGCTCGATGGCAGCCATTTATCTCCCCATCTGATTCCTGTTAGCCGTCTCCCACTGCCAAGGACTGGGGCTGCCTTCGAAAAGGGCAAAATACCACCAACTGATTGCAAACTGTAACGTAAACAGCCTTTCTAAATTGTTGTATAAGTCACAGCTAAAACAACAGGGGCATGTCAATGAAGGGCAAAAAACAACATCAAAGAGCTACAAGCTGCTTAGATTGCAGGGTTAAATCTCTTGCTTTTAAGTATAACAAATAACTGAGGGGAGGCAGAAATGACATAATAAAAAAATTAACCCTGTATTAGCTAATTAACATGTTTATATCATCATGAATTCAAATCTTGTGTGAAAGCAACCTAAAAAGCATAATTAACAAATAATATTGCAGTTTTTGGGTCATTTTGCCCCCGTAGTAGTCAAATTAACTTAATTCAACTTTAAGCACATAAATGGCATGGGAAGTAAAGATAGAGAAGCTCCACCAGAATGTAGCTACATAAAAAAACTTTTTTTGCCTTGCGATGGGATCACACCAACTGTGGTGCCTGTCTACATGTTGACGTTCCATCCCATGATTATACTCAGTAGGCCTAGTAATTACTACATTATTCTGGACAACATAAATCTTTGAATTCAGTCTCATTGTGATCTCAACTACACACGTGTACATTCCTATGACCGTATCTTTCACAGTTGTGATGGTATCCCACTGACAGAAATATGTCTACAGACATATAAACACCTGCCAAAGCACTGAAAGCTGGCTCTGTGATAGTTCCTGCCACAGCAGGCGTCTCCAGGACCACATTTTGCCAGACTCACAAGGTGAAAACAATACCAGCCACACACTGTCGCAGCTGGCAACAGCAGGCAATGAGGAAAAAATAAATAAATAACACACCTACAAAAAGGTGTTTGCAATTTCAAACTGTGTGTATTGATCCCAGCTTCTAATAATTGAGTTGTGTCTGAAGATGACATCGCAGTGACAAGTAACTGGAGCCTTTTTCCATTCACTCTGAACCAGCCTGAGAGAAGAAAAGCTGTAGAAGACAACACACCCTGTAAACAGACAGTATAGGTCTATTTGTCAACTAAATGCATTCAGTAAGTCTAACTTCATTAAAAACTGTAACTTCGGTAAAAAAAAAAAAAAAAAACAGTGGGGTGTTGTACCTTAATTATTGCCTGGAGGAATGGGAAGACAGTTCTGCCACCTTCTGTCGTAGCACAAATTATAGCTATAAAGGTTGCACAGCTAATGCAATTTTAAAAGTAGCAGTTTTAAAGACAAAATTAGTCAGGGCTCATTGTAAATTTCAAAACTTTTGAATTACAATGGAAAAACAAGGCACTTTTTTTCCACCTGCCTCTACATTTAGTTTCTTTTCCACCAAACATAACAGTCAAATCGTTGGAGCTGCAGCTGCAGCTTTATCTCACTACCAGGATGGATCTGACATGTGACCTGTGCCTGAACTTATCAGTGGTTCCTAATTTGAAGTGATAAATAAATCTTCATTAAAAACCAAAAGACCCTACAGTAGTTTGAAAGTGTGTGTAAGAGTGTGGTTCTCTCACATTCACCACACATGTACATGACAAATTGTTCCCTCGAGCGTCTTGTAGATGTTAATGAGGATTAACCTGGCTGGCATAGACACAGACCAAGTGAATTACAGGCTTCCACCGAGGGAAAGTTCAAAATGGTTTCAGACACAGTGTATAGATCTGCCTCTGATTTATCTCGACAGGAATGGGCTCAAAAATGGACACGTCTCTTGAAGCATGACTGCAGATAATTCAAGCTCTTATCAGCCATTTAAAATCTTGTCAACTGCTTAGCAAGAAAAATCAATGCATTTTCTTGCCTACATGCTCCCTCACTTTAAAATGTGAAATCCCATTAACAATTCATGGTCAAAGGAAGAGACCTCCATTTTAGAAAAACAGGATTATTAGCTTTCTAGCCCAGAGTTGAGAAGAAGCTCAAAACCACTGTGACGTCAGTTTTTGTTTTGTTTTGGTTTTTTTTGTGTTACACAGATGATACATGTTATTGAACATTAGTAAAACATAGCTCAGTATGTTTGTTGAGTATAAAGCTACAACCAGCTTGGCTCTGTCCAATGTTAAAAAAAAAAAAAGAATTAAAACAAAGGTGTAAATTAGTGAGATTTTTGAAGCTGGACAGAGCTGTTTCTCTGTTTGTAGTGGTGGATAAGCTAATCGTACCCTGGCTGTAGCATCATACTTACAATACTACACTAAGTTATACAGAATAAATCTAATATCCTACTAATAAAATCGTGATAGATCAGGATTTTTGGAAAGACATTATAAAAAATTATATTTAAAAATAAAAGTTATATGATATACATGATTATATGATTACAATATGAAAGAACAAGAAGTTTGATGCCCCTCTCATGTCTTTCTGTAAAGTTCAGACCTGGAACCAAGAGGCAATTAGCTTAGCTTAACATAGCATAACAACTGGAAGCATGAAGAGACAGCTAGCTTGGATCTGTCCAAGGAAAAAATATATTTTAATATGTTAATCAATGAGGTGGGCAACTTTGGACAGAGTTGTTTCCCCCTGCCTCCAGTCTTTATGCTAAGCTAAGATAGGCTAATTGTGCCCTGGCTCTTACTTTATACTTCACAGAGCGACAAGAAAATAGTAGGTATCATCTATTTTTCTGCAAGAGAGAAAACAAACAGATTTCTGTGAATGTAATTATGCAATATGACCATCTGACTGATCACCTATATTGTTGCACTGGTCTGAACATACTGTATGGGGTGCACTGGGTTTTCCAGTGTCCTTAAAGTATCAGTGTGATGACAGGTGATGAGAGGACAACACTGCTGCCTCGAGCCACAGACACACTGCAACAGACAGAGGATGACAGACACGGATGACAGGGGACAATCATCAGGAGACATTGAGAGACAGTGAGAGACAGCAGGACCGGGTGAGATAAAAGAAAGTAGACAGAGAAACAGGAGAGGGGAGAGCGAGTGAACGACAGAGAGGGGAAACAGAGGGGGGAGAACAGTGGATTGGAGCAAACATACAGGGATTTCCAGATGAAAGTGGGCAGAGAGCAGAGAAGAAAAATGGATTATCATTTGGAAAGAGTGCGTTTGTCTGTGTTTGTGTGTGTTTGTGTGTGTACAGGAGGTGTACAACACACATGGATGAGTCATAGCTGGATGCATGCTGCTTGCTACCAGTCAGTACTGAGAAATAGCCCAACAATTTTGATTCCAAGCTGTATTGTATCACTTAGCCCATATTTGAGGATTCACAGCTGGATTTCTACAAGGGGAGTAATGTTTTAATGCTTTAACATATCCCCTCCCCCAACACACAGCCTTTGTCATAAACAAAACTGCATATGTGCATCTGTGTGCATCTGTCTGTGTATCATTAGACATGTGCACACGTCATTGGGATAACATGCAGAGATGAGCATCCATGCACTGCGGCTTAATGCTGAACAAATCCTTATCTCGACATTAATCCCTATATTAAGATAGGCTTAGCTGCTGTGTAATGATACCTTGCTGGGTATGAGCATGTCAAGTATAATTTCAGGCTGACAAGCAAAATCAACAAGTAATTTCTATGTGAGACCTCTGCAAAATTCTCTGTCTAGTATCTGGAGGACAGTATGTACATTGTTTGAGATAATCGTGGTTATAAATGCAGTGGATGTGACGCAGGTCAGGGAGTCTTCATTGGGACTGGTAATGCAATAAAGGGAAAAATGCGTTATGCGTTGATACGTGACAGCCATGCTGATGAATCTTAATCCGAAATCTCATGACACATAGAAACAAAGCCAATCTCATTAGCAGGTGCCACTGTCGTTATGGCAACAGGAAATGACTGACAAGGTGGCATAGGTAAGAGTTGGAGATGAAGTGTGGGTAATTAAGGATGATGCTCCTAAACACACACACAAACACAAGCACAAACACACATACACTGACTTGGATTTTCTCCCTGCTCTGGTCTTGAACTGATGTATTTAGGATTTTCCCCTAATGTCCAATCTGGCGTCTCTGTATTCCTCCCTCGATATTATTTTCACTCTGTCTCATGGATTTTTCCACACACACACACACACACACACACACACACACACACACACACAGTCCTACACACAAATGCTCTGTAGGCCTGAAACTCCGCATAGTGGTGGGCTGTTATTACTCTATGAATCACTGCTGCATCCTGCTGCTGCTGTAGCTACACTTGTGTCCCACACAGTTCGATTCACACGGAGCTTCAGGCCTAATAGCCCCCGTCACCCTCTCTACTGTCACCTCTGAGCTCTCACACCCCTCACACCTCTACACCAAACTGTGAGGTCCAAATTTATGCTGTCTTCTTACCAAACCAGCAAGGACCATTGCTAAAGTGCAAACAGTTGTCTTCATTGGATCAACTGGGGAAAAAATTAAGCATTTTGGCATTCTGGGAAATGTATTTATTGACTTTCTTGATGAGTGTTAGATGAGAAGATCAATGCCACTGATGTCTGCTAAATATGAAGCTACCCCCAGAGGCAGAAGAGGCTGATACATCCTGACTTAGACAATAGTATGGCTCAAGCTCCAAAAGCACAGAGTCCTACATGAGCCAAAATCCAATATAATAATGTTTTTCATTAGATTCTCACTGCCTGTTAAATGCACATCATTCAAGCAGCATGTGTGTAATTTTCAAACCATTGTTGAGAAAGTTTCCCAGAGCTGACAAAGCTTCTCAACAGCTATAAAAGACATTATGAAACTGCTTTCAACAGAAATGGCAATTCAGTGTTATTATCAGAGTAGTGTAGCAGTCCCCATGACTATTAAATAAAATTTCCCATGTAAAACCACTGGAGAGCCTCTTTAAACAAACAAGATATAACTTTAAATGTGATGGTAAACTGGCGTTGTTACCTTTGGACCAAGCCAGGCTAGCTTTCTCCCCATCACCAGTCTTTATGCTCAGCTAAGATAGCCTGCTGCACACAATGGCATAGCTTCATATTTACCATGCAGAACATTCAATGCACATTCAAAAGAACTGAATATGAAATATTTATACAGAAGTTTGCTAGGAACATATCACACATCCTTGACATTGTGACAAAGTATCAATAAAGCTATAACATTATATTGTACTGCAGCTTACAATATCCCCAGGCTGCAATAAAGGTTATAACATAGCTATCATAATGTAAGTCACTATGAATGTATGGCAGGATATGTGAGGCCCAGAGGATCTTGTGGTAAACACAATTTGTGCCACTGCAGCTACCAGCAAGTACAAAACAATAAAGTATCAGCAGTTAGCCCAAAGTGAGATCATAAAATATGACCGTAATTTAGGGAAATGATTGCGGAGGACAACTCGGACTCCAACAGGTGCAAAGAGAGATAAGGGAGGAGAGAGGTGAAGAGAAAGGGCAGAGGGAGTGGACAAATGTTCGTGTGTTGTGAGTCTATTAGAGTGCATGGACAACTTTATTGTGCATTTTATCTGTATACATCACATTATGTCCTTTGATGTTTTGCACAAGCACAAGGCAAATCCTCATCCTTCATATAAACACCATTCAGTATTTAATAGCCAATGCTGCAGCATCATGTCTCCAACTGCACAAAATTTGTTTTCTCATTTTTGTGCGTTATGCCCTTGACTGTTCAGTAAATCACTTGAATGTTCTGTAAACCACATTTCTTATTAAAATGACTTCATAAATACATCCACCTTGAACTGGGGGGTGGGATAATTATTGCTGTTACAACATCAGGTGGAGTTGCTAATACAAAGTGGGACCATAAATTACAGTGCAGCCCAGCTATCTGAGCCTCTACAGCAAGATTTCCTTCAAGTGGAGAATATAACTTTGCTTGGTGTTACCTTGGGAACTGGCACGATAAAATTACAACTTCAGTCCTCATGTCATGTAGAGACTAACCAGAAACAAGACCATGATTCATAATTTATTAAATAATGTCTAGGCCTCTGCTGAACAGACCCCAAGGCTCTGCCACAGGAAAATCATACTTGAAATACAAATAAAAAAAACATTTTCACAGATTTTACATAATTTCCTTTTTAGAGATTTGATCCGATTTATCTGCCATCATGTAATATTGTTTGTTAATGATTCATGTCTTGTATTTATATATATTATTTTGACTTTTAAGTATTGGCTGTATAGTATGCACTATTTTAAAAAGCAGTTCTACAAATATGGAGATGTTTCTGCATGAGTGTTTCAGAGGTCTAAAAACAAACTAGAAGTAAAAGATCATCAACCAAAAATACAAGTGGTGAATAAGTGTCACTGCTGTAAGCAGTATTTCGATGACGAATTGCATAAACCGGTCTGCAAGGCACAATCCATGTCTGAAACCCACTAAGTGACGACAAAAAAAAAAAAAACAGCAATTAAAGAAACATACAACCTTTCCTTCTGCTGGGCTCTTTCTTGTAAAAGAATCTCCAGTAGAAAAAATTTCTGATACCTTCAGCTCATCCAAAACTAGTATTTGTACAAAACCTTAAAACCTATGCTTCTGTGAAACTGCTGCTGTTGTGACTCCTCACTAAAACGCTCAAGCCTTTGTGATTCTAATCTTTGAAATCCTAAAAGATGATCCAGAAGTCAGGTTGAAGAGGAAATACCTTTTTTAAGAACTGAGATATAGACTGAAGGCTTGTCACAGGGCATCTCCAACACCACTGATATCAACTTTTAAATGGCTTAAACACACAACAAAGAAAGACAATATTTGCTTCACATTCAAATTTAAAGGTTTACTTCTACATTTATTTTTTTTACATTTATCATCTTGTAAAGTTGTTGTTATCAAAACAGAATTTCCACAACTAGGAGACACAGAACAACACTGGCATTCATTTGGAGTTGTGTTCGTGGCCACACTAAAAACAGCTGCTCCTGTGACAAAAAACAAACCAATTAGAGCACTGTGACTAACCAAAACAATGAGCTGAAAGACACTAAAACACTGCATAGTCCAATCAGGTGATAATTATCTGTGGGTCTGTCATTATTATTGGCCCATTTCCCATTAAACATGATCATTTGAACTATTGCTATTATAAAAACATGGATTAGTGCAGATTTAAACACTTCTCACTTGTAATTAAATTTACCCCAAATCACAATATCCCCTGCTCTTTAAGTCAAAGGATGTTAAAATCCATCCCTCCCACTAGCATCTGCTATTTATTTTTGTGGATATAATTTTTGTTTTCATTGGCATTAATCATAAATGATGTCTCAAGAGGCTTGCTGAGTGCACTGGGTTTCTCATTAAATAGCTAAATCTGCCATTAGTGATACTGTGCCGCCTACAACAAGAAGCCTAACAGACTAACAGACAGAGAAGAGATGCATCTGTCCGAAAGGGAAAGAACTCAAGGCTCCTAAATGCACCAGGATGACAATATTTGCTTCATCTAAGCTAAACACTAACCCTGTGATTCGTCTGGTGAGAGCAATTCATTAAATAATAGTGAGAATATCCTCACAATTAGGAGGAAATTAAACATCCCTGTAAGAGAGAGTAAGGAGAACGGTTGATTTATTGCCCTCTTGTAATATTCATCAACATGGCTGTGCTTAGTAGGAACAAAGGTTCTTGTTTCAAAGTTGTACATTTATTCAAGGATACAATGACACAGAGTTAAATGCCAGTAGTTATTAATATGAACATTATGAGATGGGGCTGCCAGTTTTTTCAATATCAGACAAGGTTGGGTATCTGTAGAGGAGGATAATATTACTAATAACCATCAAAGCACATCACTCAATGGAGCATTTAGCCTGCAGGTATATAAACACATACACTTACAGTATTAGAGTAAAATTCATCTTTCATTTTGAAGATTATACAGAAAAACAACAGGCTCCTTCAGCCGCATTAATGAAACTTGTTTATCATCGTAAAAAAAATTGAGGTGCAGTATCACTCTTCATAGAAACCATGGAAAAACCAGCAGTACCAAAGGGATTAGTGCTCAGGAGCAAACCCGTCCTGTGCGTTCACATTACTTCTGGCACACAAATAAACAAGGATAAGACCTACATGGAGGGAATCCTGCTGCATTGCAGTACAGTGACCCAGGCCTCCCATGTCACATCGCCACTAACAGCAGTACAGCCAATTTAACTCCACGCACCCACTGAGCACGCTGCTAAATCAGTGTTTAATCACAAGAATGACAAGCTCAGCTAATTATTGCTCTCTTCCTCCTCCACCACTCCTCCTCACCCACATCCTCTCCGCTCTCTTCCTCTGTCAACCCTTTCTGCGGTGTGCTGCCTGCTCAAATACTCAGGCAATGACTGGCTATTTCGAGCTACGCTGTCGTCTGGAGCTATTTTATATTGAGTGTCGTCTTTTGGCCAGCTAATTATTACGATCATCCTGTACAGCTCAAAGATACGATTCACTGCCTCTTTGTGTTTGAGCGAACCAAACAGCCTGTCTGTGCTGTGATAGCTTGGTGCAAGTAAAAACATGGTGAAGTTTGACTGGATGTCTGCTGGAGTTTGTCTTTACACACAAATGGGATTGAAATGCTTTAATGTGTTAGCGTTAGCCTTGTAAGAGCATTTCTAGTTCAATCTTTCCAGCACAAAACTGAAATTCCTCACTGATTTACAAATCTATCTGTTGTCTGCTTTCTGCGAGAAAAACACACACACAAACTCACATGAGCAAAAACTGCACGCAACCAGGAGAAACCTTGAGCCTGTTTCAATTTAGAAATGCATCCCTGAAACAGTGGGTATGTGTATGTGTGGGCATCTGTCTATCCTCAGAACAGATAGGAAATGAAAGTAGGGAGGCATTATTAGCTTTCACATGGACAATAGCCACCAGACACATTTGTGAGCCTCCCAAAACACACACACACACACACAGAAACATGAGTGTGTCACGCATTACAAAGATTATAAAGGGTTATTTATTTTTTCAGGGTGACATCTCAGTTCAAAATGCTTTTAAAGGTCCCACTGGAGCCTAATGACAACATACAAATGTATTTTTCACATAGCATGGATAGTGTAGGCTTTTAACCAACCTCTCGATATAAAAGTATTATCACAAAATAAACCACATCATGAATAAACATCAACCTAATTAGGCCAAGTTAAGAAAAACAGGCTACTTGGAGGACAATAAAAATGCACAATGACACTTTACTCCAAGGGGGGGCACTAAGAGCAGCGAAGAACTCATCAAAAACTGTAATTAATAAATTATTAATTACAATTAACATTAAAATGCTGATATAAATGATAAATAGTTCTTTCATGGAGAAATAATAAAGGCCTCAAATGACACATTAGCTGACTTTTCATCACAAGAAGGTAACAAAAGAGGAATTCAATCAGCAAAAACTGGTTTCTTTTTTCAGGGCACTTACACAACTTTTTCTCATATAATTAAACATTTGAATTGTTTTGACAGCAGGTCTTGACAGCATTTTCTTCTCTGGACAGACTTGGACTGCATTAGGCCTGAATATAGTTTTTAAAAATGTGATCTGAGGCTGTGGTTTAAAAAGAGACTGGCAGAGGTGTGGCGTGTCACTCAGTCTGGTCTGAGGCCTGTGGTCAGCCAATGGGACCAGCAAAGTGCAGCCGTGTGTAGACGGTCCAGCCCAGCCCTGACAACATGGACAACAGTGCTCCCTATGGGCCCAACAGAGAAGGTCACTTTCCAAGACTGCAAACAAATGAGGTTTGAAAAAATAATTTTACTTTATTTTGGTTTCCTGCTGGCTGTTTCTTAATCAAGGAAATTTTAAACATGGGGGAAAATGTATTGTTGGACACAAATAGGCCACTTTTCACTGAGTACCAAACTGCCAACAGTGTAGTCTACAAGTATTATTATGGCAGTGATATGTTTTTCAGTGTTTTGGCTCTACTCCAGCACACTGGATTTCAAAAGAAACAATGGGTTTAAAGTGCTGACTTTCAGCTTTAAGTTTGTTTGGGGAAGTTCACATCTATATTAGGTGAACAGCAGGAGCAGTGTTTTATATCCTTAGGAGGTATACATAAAAAGGGCTACTATTTCTTTACAGTTCATAGGATGTGGATGTAAACAGCCTCAAAATACAGCTGAAAGTAGGCACTTCACACTTTTCATTGTTTCCTCTCATAGAAAAAACTAAATTGTCTGAATACTTACACACCGAACTGTGAGCTATTATTACATGTTTTTTTTAAGATCATAAACCCACTTACAGAACGTATTCTTTGCCATTTCATTTTCACAATCCAACTCCTCGCCTGGCAACCCATCGGCGAGCAGTGGCAGAGCCCCATTAACATATTTGGGTTAGCTTCTCACAACCTGGCAACTGAGCAGTGCAGCTGTGCAAAACCCTCAATGCAGAGGACACAGCCATAAAGCACAATCAGTCTCCAATAAAACGGAGGGAATCGACAGAGTCAATTTGAATCCTGCTCACCCTGCACCCTTCTCACAGGAATGATAATAATAAAATCAGGCTTGCTATATATTTAATTGCAATGACAGAAGTTGGGTTTCCCTAAATGAAAAAGAGAAGTCTGTATATGTAGTCCACATGTCTCCAGATGTCCTCGACTGCACCACTGCTTTCCTTCACCTGGCCACAACTGTAATTGCAGATGTGGAGCTTGCAGGGATCCAGCTCTGAAGTCATGTGTACCAGGAGATGAGCAGTGCACCCCAGGCTTAATCCACATACGGTATGATATACTGCACAGTCCCAAGTGTTTACGATGGCTGAATAGTACAAGGGGAGTGATGGACTACAGGGGTGAGAGTGAGAGATATTGGAAGGGCTTCAATACAGGGTACTCAGCCTGTAAAAATGGAATATATGTCAGGGGAAGGTATTAGCAGTCCTGCCAAAGCCACCATCATCAACGAGAGAAATGGAAAGAGTGAAAACAGAAAAAGACAGTTTCTTATGGTGAAGGAGGGGGGAAGAAAAAAAAAACAAAAAACACACAGTGATCAGGTGGCAAAACCAGGAGCGTGCAATGGTGTGCTTTTCATCCCAATAGCAGTGCAGCAACAATTTGACCTTCTTACTGTGGTTTCTTGCCACATTGCTGCATCTCGCTGCTCCCAAAAAATTGAGCTGTTGTTTGAAAGAAGAAGACAAGTCTGGATGGATTATGACAGCGGAGGAAGACTGCAGTCTTTCAGCTGGGTTTCTGCCATCCAGGCCAGCGGAGCTGCATTCCTAAAATACAGTCTCAATAAATTAGACTGCACGGGGCGACTCCCAATCAGTCCTCCATAATCAATCACCACAAGTATGCCAAGACATATGATAAAACAGTAGCAGCTATATCTAATATAAAAGGCCTTCAGTCTGTGCACTTAATCATAGTTAGAGATAAACACTGCTCTGTACGTCTTCATTTTGATATCAATCAGAAGATGAAAACCACATATATCTCCCTGAGCCCTTCAGAGATGCTTCATACAAAAAGACGTGCTTATGCAAACACACACAATCACACATATGCTGCTGTAACAAACCAGCAGCAGCCTCAGCTAATGGAGCAGAGCTCACAGCATCTGCATCTCCTGTGTCTCATCAAGGGCGGATGAAAAACATCCTCCAACAGTTTGTCTTTCCTCCTCTCTCCTGTCCGTCCTCTCTCTACCTTTCCTCTCTCTCTCTCTCTCTCTCTCTCTCTCTCTAACTCTTAACCCTCTATCTCTTCTCCTGCCCGTCCTTGCAGTCACCACCACTGTCCTCAATAAACCACACATCACAGACAGACTTCACATTTCAGCTGAGTCTTATCTCCTGTCCTCTAGTGACAGTTTCAGACAGACAGCAGAGTGAAAAGCTCAGAGAAAGTCTATATTTTGCAGCTGACTGCTACGAGCATATACATTACATTAGATCAGCAGATGAACGAGAGAATAAGCCCAAACATTGAGAACCGGATTTAGAGTGGAAAATGTCTGACTAGATTTAGCAGCGTAAATGACATAAAGCAGGCGGAAATCCTATTTTCCTGAAATCTAAAAGCAGGGAATCTCATCTAAAATGATCTCCATAACATAGAAGTCAAACTGTACACAATAACTACAGAGTGGCAGATAGGAGCTGCTAGTTTTGTGTTCAGTGTTAAAAGAGGACAATGATTTAGTATTTCACTTCCACAGATGAACAAAAAAAATCAAATCAAATCAATTGACTCATTGTTTATCATTTTTGTTGTTTTATAAGCTCCAAAAAAATTTCTGGATCATATACTTCCCATAATCCAACTTTATACCATCAGACTTTTGGACCACTCTGTATATTTAGGCACCAAAAATAACCTTTTAATAAATTAGATAAAATATCTAAAAGCCTTAGAAATGGCTGTCCATATCATATCTGAAAATGCACAAATACCTGACCATTTACGTGTACTGGGCATGTGTGAGCCGGTGTAAACAGGAACCAGATTTTTTTTTTTTTTAAATCTTTGTTTTACTCTGCAGTTGATTACTTGCACAAAACACCAGATACAAGGAACAGCAAAGGCAGCTGTAGCATTAAAATGCAGAATTTAATTCTACAACAGCTGCTAGCAAAGACAACAAGGTCAGTAACACTTCGTTATCCATGTAGCTTTCACCACTGGTAGTCGGGGCTGATAGGACCAGGGAGTGACCGTGGGTGCGTACGTCATCATATCCAAAGTTCTCCATTTTTGCCAGTCCAGACTACGATGCAACCCCAGAGTTTTCAAAGTAAAAGTTCAACAGCGTTTCCAAAAGTCTCTGTTTTAGGAGCTCAAAAAGTGACTGAGTAGAGTGGACAGCAGGCGAAAACAGAGCAAAAGTGATGCGTTTTAAAACCAAAACATAGTGTGGACGTAGCCTGAGTCACAGCGTGTGACTGCTTTGAAATGTTGCCTGCAGTGGTTGCTACTAGCAACACAATGTTGAAGTGGAACCAACTGCTTGAGCCTCTGTGGTCCTCCCCATAGAGTGTCTCCATAACAATTATATGCTGTATGTAGTTACATGATATAAATTCTTTCTTCCAAATAAAACCAATCTAATTGTTGACCCCCCCCTTTATTATTTTCGCTAAGCACTAGATCAAATGATTAAATAAGCTGTTTTGTTTACAAGGAAACTTCTCAGCAACTAATCTGGGGTAAAGGTTAAAAGGTCTAAAATCTGCAATAAACTGAATTCCAACAATCCACCATCAACAAACTCTTGAAAAAGGAGGATCTGCGCATAGCCTACTGGTTTATTACCAAACAGTTTTATCAGAAGACACGACTCCTGCAGTCATTAAACAGAGGAGGGCGAGCCGACCACAGCCCCAGCTGTGACTCATAATTTCCAGAAACCAGTCACTCAAGCAGCGATGGTTCCCCTGGGAAACACGCACTACTTGAAAGCCGGCCACCGGTGGCAGAGTGGCACCCCCAAAACTACAAAACAATAGAGAGTGAGTGAACCTTGTTTGATTTATATGGTGGAGCATGTTCAGAAAAATTATAGGTATTTAAGCAAACAGAAGGTAATTGCAATGAAGGTTTAAAGCATAAATCTGAGCAGCGTCTCCAAGGTTTAAATCACCACCTTCAATCAGAGTGAAATTGGGAAGGAAACTTTATTCCTCATGAAGCAAAATGAAGCAGAAAATTCCCACTTGAAAAACAAAGTCAATAAATATCTCTAATCTATGCTTTAAATACCTCTTCATTAATAAGACAATATTGACTGACTTAACCTATCATATTTAAGGTTGGCGCCTCCTCAGACCACAGTAAGTGCTCAGTGCTTAATGGTGGTGATGTAGATCCTCTGGAAGACTTTATACTGTTATTATTGGCTTGTTTTGATTACAAGTCATGGATAAAGTCTTCATGTATAAGTGTCCAACTGAAGTTAAATTGTATGTTGTTTACTATATGGCAATGAATTTCTGCTTTACCGAATGTCATTGAATGCCTCAAATATGATTGTTCATAACGTTTCTGTATATTTCAGATAATTTTTCTTGAAGTTTAAAGGATTTTTAGTTTGATTAGAGGGCAAGACAGTGGTTAGAGAAGTTTCTAACAATAAACACTTTACTTTAGACATCTTTAATTAGGATAAACTGGAGGTAGCAATGATCTGGTATGTCGTTCTCTGTATTTATTCTGATTGTGGTTGAAAGGTCATGAGAAGTGTAGGGAGAGTTGTTTAGTTTTCACAGCGACTGTTTCAGCCAGGCTCCAAGAAAACTGGAGTTACTGTGCATACACACACACACACACACACACGTTTGAAGAGTTAACAAACGCCAAGAGACTCATTAGGTTTTCTGAGGTCTTTCAAAAGGAATTATGGGTAAGAACAGAGGAGAGACAGCCAGCTCTTCAGTGGGTGATGAAACTAAATGTTTCATATAACATTTACTCTAAACTGTGCAGTTAAAAGGAGACCATTATTTTGTAGTCATTGTATTTAAAAGGTTTCCACAGAATACAAAAAACAAAACAAATCATTCTCATTATCACCAATAAGAGCTGCATCATCATGAGAACAAATTTAAAGATGGCTCTTCTATTCTAAAAGCATTTTCAATAAGTGGATGGTTTTAAAACTAGACCTGTAAAACACACGAAAAATAAGCACAAGCAAAATAAAACAGTAGTAATAAAACAGGAATAACAAGATGCATAAAATTAAAAATTGTGTAAAAGAAAACAAAACAAGCAACACCAGATTAAAAGTGGGCAGGACCAAAACCTATAACTGTACATAAAAGAAAGACTAAATCATAAAAGTGTTTTAAGTGGTGATTTAAGTATAGTCCATGATCCTTATGAGGGTGAGAAAAAAGCAGAAAATCAAGTAGCTTTGTTTCATTTCAATGAGTTTCGTGTGGTTCTTTTTGTGTTTATACCCCACATGAGCATATTAGCTACATAAGGCCATGACCGAGACCTGCAGGTGCAGGGGGGCCGTCAGATACAGTACAAATACTGTACACAAACACACAGTGCTGCCATGACGATATTGACTGACACACACAGATGAGACACTTTATGACAAAGGGAAGAGTGAGAGATAAAGCACAGGAAAGATAATAACTATGCGAGTGGCAGAAGGACATAGGCAGAGAAAGAGACAGACGACAACAGACTGAAAGAAAAAGGAAAAGAAATTAAACAAAGAGTCGGTGTAGGAGCAGTCCTGAGGTAAAATATGGATTTTGCCCATTTCCTGGAAGGAAGGAGAGCCAACCCACGAGACACACACAAACACACAGACACAGACACAGACACACACACACACATACGATCCAGCAGAGGAGAAAATGAGGATCGATGGCTGTCCAAAATAAACCAGATAGGTCTTTAACATGAGGTAAAACATCCCCCTGCCCCACCCTCAGCACTCATCTGTTGGCCCTCTCACGACCACTACTAACCACTACTACGCAAGTGAGCCTCTGCGTCTTACATACAGTATGTAGGGATCTCATAAATTAAAGCTCTTGAAGTTTGGGGTTAAAGATACTGGACCAATTCAGTGGATGGAGCACAGGATTATGGGAAAGCTCAAGAGACCAGGACACATTGCATTTTTTTGCAGAATCTCTCTGCTGCTCCATCATCGATGATATAAACAAATTACCTCTGCTGGCTGCAAGCCTCAACTGACGCATGCTTTGTCAAGAGCCTTCACTGGGAATGAAGCATTTTCTAGCTAATTGGTCCACAGACTGTGGCATGCTAGTAAGACATGTTAGTCACAACAATGCCTCTTAATCTTATAAAATCTGCAGCACTTATATGCAACACATATTCCAAACATAAAGCGATTCAAACCTGAGAAGATCAAGTTCTTTATTCTTTCTTTGCACTCTAATGACTTTTCACAAGGTGGCTGCTAGAGATCAAATAAACAAACTTACAAATAAAGTCTAGACTGTAAAAGTCTGTGAAATGTCGAAAAAATGCTTTTAAAAACACAAAGGTTTGAAAAATACCAAATCCTCACATTTGAGGAGCTGCCCCAAAATTTGCCCATGCCCCATCCCTCCACCAAGTTCAGTGCAAATCAGTTCAGTGCTTTTTGATGACAAATAAACAGACATGAGTTAAAAAAAAATCTTGGTAGAGGTAATGAAAAAGTCAGAGTAATATATGAAAACTATTTTTCCACAGGCTATTTGCTAATAAAAAATAAAATCTGAAAACAGCTATATGCAAAGTCTTTCCATTTTCTCCTTCTCCACAAGAGACCCCCTCCCTTCAGCATAACCATGTTGAAATGTTTGGAGTGGGTGACGGCAGAAAACACACCTCAGTGGAAGAACAAGACAAGTGGAACAGAGACAGACGATTACCTGAATACAGAGAGGCTTAAAGAACACCACAGTGCACCAGTGATACAAAAGAAAAAAGAGGATTCATTTTCTGTAATGAGCCCGACTGCACCTTGTACAGAGTGTACTTTCTGTCTCCATCCTCCCACTGTAATCCCACAGAGGATCCTTCACTTTCTCTCATTCAGAACTCCCGCAAAGACAGTCCCTCTCTGAGGCTGTGGGTAACTGACTGTGTCTGAGCACTTGAACCATGCCTTGCTGCCAAAGCCCCGCAAACACCACAAACCTTTAAAATTAGCACGGCTGGCGAAGTTCATTCACTTCAATATCACACAGGAGATAAGGCCAATGGGATGAATGAGTCTTGTGTCTCTTGGCCTGGGCATAATGACGAGCCAGACTGGGCGAGAAAAGAGAGGCAATTACTCAGACAAAGGAAAGTCTTCCTGCTGTCTTGCCAAGCATCACTCGCTCCCCCTGGATGGAAAGCAGCTCATCCAATACTGACCTCAATCTCAACACATTTTGGCTACTGCTAATGAGGATCTATAGAGGTAGGACATGACAACTGGATGAGATAGAAAAGATAGAAGAGATGAGAAAAACGGGGAGAGGTTGAAAAGATTCAGGAGGCAGGGAGTGAGATAACACCGTCTTCCTGCTGCAACCAACTATTTTCCTCTAACTCAAAACAGCACTTGACATTTGGCCAGCAGCAGAAGTAATCACTGCAGACCTGGTCAAATATAAAAGTAACAGCTCAGATAATTTCTCTGAGTCTGTCTTAGTCTTCCAGCCAATGACTCCAGACTTTATCTAAGTGGAAATGTATACAGGTTATTCTGGAAGAAGATGAGGCTGAGCAGTGATCCGTTCACCTCCATTTGACCCTCAGTGAGCAAAGACTAAAATGCCACTTGCACATTCATGCAGGCAAGGTTATTGAGGAGAAACCTATCTATGCAGTCAGCTGGAAATGCTAAAGCGGTGTATGAAAGCGAGTTTGCCACAAGTAGCTGGGGTGGATTATTTTTCACTATCTCATCAGCCCATCCCGTGGGCTCAGCAGCTCCAGAGGACGGCGGCGCTGTGCAGCTGCTGATTTGTCACACTCAGGGGAAATCAGAATCTTCCTCCATCAGACGCCGTAACGCACCGTATGTTTGGGACGCTTAGCTCAGGAGAGTCAAAGGCACACACACACACACACACACACACACACACACACACACACACGTCTTCACACAATGCACACATTTGTTTCCAGGAATTATAAGCAGCAAACTTCTTCTTTTATGCTCAAGTAAAAGTGTGTTGTGTGACAAATTATCCACATGACATAAAAGCCTGAGTCGCAGTCTGCCCACCAAACAACTCCTCACGAGTTAGATTTAATATGACACATTTACATATATGATGCAGCCTAAATGATCTTAAAATGTAACCTGAATTTGATTAGGTTGGCTATAAAGTGGAAACTCAACTTGCAATAGCATCCATAAACAAAGCTGCACCACTAAAATAAGTTATTTAATCAGACATATTATTCCAACACTCCAGAGGCCTAGTTTACTTACACTTTATTACACTGCTAAGCTGTTAGCTGAAGAATATATATTTCATACATGGGTGGTAAAAAATATGTATGACCTTCCTGTAAGAAATGCATTTTTGCAAAGAGCTACGGCACCTCAGATAAATGTGTGTGTGTGTGTGTGTGTGTGTGTGAGTGAGAGAGTGAGAGAGAGACTGAGACAGAGACACTGAACACAGTATGCGTAAGCATGCCCATGTATAATTACCATGGTCAGGGGGGCTATATTTCTGTCTGCTAATTAAGTTTAATTATATTAAATATCATCTACTAAGGGCCATATTAAAAACTAATTAGAAATCACAGAGTCTGTGGCAGCTGTACAGATCACCTCAACAGCCCCGAACACATGAAGGCAAATTAAAGCATAACCAGAAGTCAGCAAGGAAACTCACTGTTTCCATATGCTTTCAAACCTTCATTGCAAAACAGCAAAGGGAGTAGAGAGGAGGGAGGTGCTTATTTTGTCATTTGAAATGTAATTTATTAAAAACATGCTAACAACTTGAAATAAACATTTCCTATTGCAGGTTATTTACACTTTGACATTTATGAATCTGTTCCCCATCGTGTCCATCAGGAAACTCGGTCCTGTCTCGTAGGAGAGGATGATGTAAAGTCAGCTCACAACAATCACACAGCAGCTCTAAAAATAAATAAGTCTATTGTTGTGCTGACATAGCGGGTTTCACATAAAACTCTTAATGAAGGTTTTTCCTCTTTTTTTAGAAACTAAAGTCTAAACAAAAAGATTTAAAAATAAAGCTAAATTAGCCGAGCAGTTGTCACGCAATACCCATTTGCGTCCTACTGTATCAATTATAGTGTTATCCCTGGCAGACCGTGAAATGTGATGACTCACAATACTGGTACTACACCTGCCAGTGTGGCTACAGAAAAAAGGTCAGAAAGATGTGTCCTTCCTGCTCACTGTGCACAAACACGCATGCACACTCAGTGCTGATGAGATCAGTGTGTACATACACATCACTTCCACATCAAAAACAATCCACATCAACATGACTCAGACAAATAACCCACACCAATAACACAACACAGCTAATCCCCACCAAAACAGAACCGCAGCCAAGAGAACACAACTGCCACAAAAACAGGCAGACTGAAATTAACTCCATCCAGACCTGCTTTCCTGGCTGCGACATAAAAATACATTCATGCTAAAGATGGAGGGAGGTGCGGCGATTAGCCACGTAAAGCTGTTAATGAAGTTGCACATTACATCCGTGCAGCTCTGGGCTGTTTCATGTGAAAGAAAATCACATGTTAACATAGGACCCAACGCTGGATTATGGCACAGAATAAACACCTTAGACACAGTGAAGAAAGGAATAATACATGTCTGTTTAACACAATGGAGCTATTCAACACCCATAAAGCTGCACTGGAGTCGTTACATGATTTCTGGATTTTCCCTCAACAGAGAGAAGTTGGGGTCATTAGTTCACTCGTCTGGGAAAACAGCCCCACTAAAGAAATACATCACCAAAGCAATACACAACAGATTATTCAATATTCCGCAGTTGTCTAGTGACTGTATTTGGAAAAGAAATGTTTAATAAATGAAGCCCTAAACTGAAATCTGAGTTGACGTTATGAGAGGACACGACCTTAGGTCTGACATAGCCTCAGCTCTGAAAGTGGAGGTTGATCTGTCCCCATTTAGAGCTGCTTTAATAGAGAAGATGGCAGTGCAGCCCAAAGGGACTGTCCTGTAACAAAGGGCAATATCCTCTGACTGCTTCTGCTCTGAAATTCAATTACACCAATTTATCGATCGCCGTGAATAAAGAGCCATTTGGGCCGAGCTGAACCTGACTGGCTCAAAAATAATACTTTTCTTTTTTTTTTTTTAAGTCATCCTCACACTGGCTCTGGGTGTGTGTCCACAGACAGAGAGGCAAGAGGATAAATACAGGAGGAAATAGAGGTCAGCTCCCTTCCTGACAGAGTGACATCCTCTGCCACCTTCTTTCAAAAAGATCCTGGCCTCCCAGGGCGACTCCTGCTCCCTGTACATGCCAGCCTGTCACATTCACCAGCTGAAAGAGACAACAAATGACATCAAGAAAAATAAAAAGATAAAGCCTTTGAATGCATGAGACACATTAGGCCCATTGGATAAACCTGATAAAATAAACAGTCTACAGATTCAAACACTATGCAACAATTCAGTCTTACAATAAAACAGCTGCAAAGAGTTTGATTAAAGCTACAAAATCAAATACTAATAACATCTGTGACAAAAAAAAAGATGTCTGTGGTTAGTGCTCCACAAAATCACAACTACACAACAACAAATTATAACTGCTGATGCAAAATATCACCCTCTGATAATCGGGTAATATTGTTACGGGTGGCAAGGCTGCATTCTTGAGCAGGAATTACTCCACACAGAGAAAGAGAGAAAGATTAAAATGGAGAAAGAATGACTACTGAGTGCACCGGCCCACAGCTTCGGAAATAATTGAGACTTATCCACTGAGCATTGTTCAGTGTCCAAATCATTTTTTGCCTTATTCAACACTCACAGGGAAGCTGAGCCTTTCATACGAAGTATATACTTGTCACAGCAGCTTCTGTCATGAGTTTTGGAGTGAGCATTACAGGTACAGTAATTGGCTTATCCATACAAGGACTTGCCAGACCCATGTGTAAAGGGGATCCTTCCTAACACTGAAAGCAAACTACCCATAAAAGTCACCAGTAACTGGAGCTCCAGCCATCTTGTCCCTGCTAACAGAGAGGCAATGGTGGGTAGCTATTTCTGTCTATGAGCATTTCCCAGTCTGTTTCCCTTGGGAGTGCTTATGTTGTTTTTTAAGTAGACCCACGCCTGTGCTCCCCTGATCTTCCTGCTGCTTCATAATGAGCCTCTCCAGCTGGATGGCCACTGAGACAGTGGACGCCAGAGGTTGAGCTGCTCACCCTCTCTAATTGGCTGAATCATACTCTCATCCCTCAGTGGCAATGCAAACAGATGTTACTAAAGATTTATTTTCATATTCCAAAAAAGGTCCACAGTGCTTCACAGTTAAAGAAATAAGGAGGAAAAAAAATCAAACATGCAGGACAAACGAACACGGCAAAGGAGAACTGATCAGAGAAAACATAAACAGTAGAGCCAACACTTCAGTCTGTGAAATCTAATGAACAGGAATGGGAAAAGTGCTACTATACCAAGTTTAGGCGAAAATCTTAATGGAGATGAGATGCCTTAAGTGTGAACATGGACATAACAATTCAGAAATGTACTTAAGGACTTCACAAGGTCAGGTGTCATAGGTCATTATCAGATAGGTCATTAACATTGCCAGATTTAATTCTAAACTCCACTGGCAGTTATAGGTATCCTGTAAAATGTTTTTGTCCTTTTTGTTTTTTTGTCACCGTCTGTCTCAGAAAAATTTATTTTGGGCAACATACATGTAAACACCTCTGTTGGTGCATCAATGAGGTGCAAGGAAAGCATCATATATGACGATTAAATCCTTATAGTACCATTTAAAATTATAGGCTAAAGATTCCTGCTGCAGTGTTTGAATGTTTTTACAACCAGCTATTATATTTTTAATCATTTAGTTAAAAAAAGTGTATAACATCCGGTTTCTTAGAACAGACGAATCATTTAGGTTTGCCAAAATACATAGGGGAGTATAGCGTTGTGTCGTCAGCATAAAAGTGAAAAGATACACTAAATGTCAAATTAAAAAGACCCAGTGTAAATTTGGTACAGACCCAGACAGGCCAGCCCATTGTCCAAATACTACATAATACTGTACCAAGCTAATCATGCAAAATCCAAATCTCTAAGGGAAAGTTCAGTAAAAACACCACACTAAACCCTTGAAAATTGTATTTCTTTGTCAATGTAGTCATGTTCATATGGAGGAACATTGCTCTTTCAAAGGTCATGTTTCATTGTTATTTGTTGTACGGTACAGAAATAATAATTATATACAACATAGTCCATAAAAAGTCCCTCAATCAGAGATAAAAGCATTAAAGTGCAGAGACATCATAAACAAGCTGTAGTTGCCATCATTAAAACTTTAGGTGAACTAGAAAAAAAACAGATGTCCTTAACAAGGCTTATAGCTATGTGCATCATTTTATTTAAATATTCATTACATTATTTATGAGACAGAAGGTAATATCAGTTAAGTGTTTCAATATTTATTATTATTCAGCGCGGGGGAAAATTAAAATGGAGCATTTAAAGTGCCAGCTGAGACTTATAAATTATCCCATGAATCCTTCAACAGGGTAATTTACAACTCTGCAGGGCTGACTTCATTCAGGGAAGAAAAACAAATGTCAGCCATGCATAGAGCAGAAAACCTCATAGGGAGAAAGCTACCTGCTGAAACATTCAGCTACCGTCTGCTGTAAACAAGCGTTCATATTCCTATTCATATACTGTAAACTGTGAAGTACTTTGCATTTCATATGAAAGGCAAATGGGTTTTCGCTTTCTTTCTGTAACTTGACCAATTGTGGCGGAGCAGTGTACACTGAGGGGTAAGCAATTTTCCTCTATTTTGAGCTCTCTTAACTAGCTGCGCTGTATAATGTCACACAAACACTCTGCCTTTGATCAGATACAATAGAAAAATGTGACTGACGCAAAAACAGCAATTCACACCAGCCTGAAACTGCCTGAGGACAAGTCCTATTCTTAAGGTGACATGGAGAAAGAATATTAAGTAAGTACTCTGCTCTTGAGCTTATTAGTCCATTGATCCATTTGAATGCAGTGAAATTAAATGAGGTTATAACATCAGAGATGGAACAAGCATACACTGCTCTTCGCTAAGAAAGATTCATTTATAAAAACACTATCATCCATAATCTATTGATTCTGGGTGCGGAGTGGTTGTAGGAATGCTTACAAAAAGTTCAGTTTGTGATACTGACAAAACAGCGATGGAAATTAGAAAGTAAGGCTTTGAAGTTTATTCAAAAGTATCCAACTCCAAAGTATTCAGTTTACCAGTTTACAATGATAGACAATGGAAAAATAAAGCATATACTCACATTTAAGAAGCTGGCACCACTGAGTAATAC
Organism: Trachinotus anak; assembly: GCF_046630095.1. Lineage (NCBI taxonomy): Eukaryota > Metazoa > Chordata > Actinopteri > Carangiformes > Carangidae > Trachinotus > Trachinotus anak. The sequence goes on from NW_027273860.1 coordinate 12,284,380, forward strand.
TGTAATTAACAAAATTGTTTCCAATTAATATTCTGGGATCAACCAATCAAATGATCAATTAATAGTTTCATGTACTTAAGTACTGAACATCAGGGCAATTTTGAAATATAGCTGTAGTTGCTATGATTAAAATGGTTAAAGGCAGAACTTAAGTACATTTAGAGTCTATTATATACTTATTTAAAGGTTTAGATTACTTTTTACATCACTGAATAAACTACAAAAACAGAATAGAGACGAAACACTGATGCTGATGAAACAGAAAAATCGAATAGATTTGCAGGAGGCACTACTTGATAAAGCAAATGAAATCTAACAGTAAGAAGGAAAAGATCTCTCTCAGACGTGGAACTGCATAAAACATCAGCAGATTTTACAGCTACAACAGTTTTAATATCCGCTTTGGAAACTTTGCAGTCTTACTGAGTTTTTAATGTCTTGTTAGATGCTTTAAAAGCAACGAACATGATTGGTTTTATGAAGAACTGTTGTGATTACATCAACATTAATCTGCTCATCTTTCTGCGGTAAACAGCAGTAACAACAGCCTGAGAGGCACACATTCATTTTTGATCATTCATGACAGCTTGGTGGGAGAACATTTTACAGCCCAGTAATTTGGGAATACACCGTCTTTGTTTCGAAACGGATTCTAGGAAAATAAGTCTAGTTTTAAGCATCACAGACCAATGGCTGCTTTCCGGTTCATGAAGCAACTTTGTTATGCTCCTCAGAGTACAGCTAAGATGTTTTGTGCTTGAAGTAGAGCAGCCTAATCACTCATGGCATCCACTCAAGAACACAAAACCACTGAGGATCACCATTCAAATCACAAGAAAGACATCAAACTCCACAACAAAATGACTGATGCTGGGGCCTGGTAAGTAGTCAAAGGAGCATACTTGTGTTTACAAAATTATAGGGTACAACCACACTTAAAACACAGGATAAAACATACTTTGGATTTTGTTGTGACATCAGACACACTGGAACTTTAACACTAAAAATTCCCCCTGTTGTCCTGCTCAAACAACACAAAGCAGAGACACTGATCTAACCATTAATTTGATTGCAAAACCCCCATGGAGGCTTGTCACAGCCGAGCTGAATCCCCTCTGACTACAGGCTGTCACAGGCGCAGGGAGGGTGGGATGGAGGGAGTGAAGGACAGGAGGTGAGGAGGAGGAACGGGCCAGCACTTGTCGCATGTTAAGTAAGAAGCTGTGACACCGGAGCAGAGCCCTGAGGCCTGGCCTGGCTGAACCCCACAGACCTGACAGCCCACAAGCTGAAAACACAAGACAAGCATCTTCCTCCTTACAGCCTCACACCCTGAGGTAATAAACCATGAATTCACTGCAGCTCAGACCTCCACAGTAGCTTAGTTTAGACGCTTCTGTCTTTCAATCAGATGTCACAACAACAGAAATCATGTTCAAGCTCTGATAAATAAACAGACAGCAGTGTTTTGTCTTACTGAAATCTTGACTGCATATCCATGGAGATGCCAGAAACATTGCTGGACTTGCTGCTCGAATGACTACATTTCAGATTGTTGGAATCTCCAGCTGACTTTTTAATGCTTGCAGATGTTTTGTTACGCCTCAGCGGCAGCGACGGCCTGGGCTGGAGGCATTATGTTTTCAGGTTGTCCATACGTCTGTCCCATTCTCGTGAACGCGGTATCTCAGTAATTCCTTGAGAGAATTTCTTCTAAATTGGCACAAACATTCCCTTGGACTCAAGGTTCAACTAATTAGAATTTGGTGGTCAAAGGTCAAGGTCACTGTGACCTCACAAAACACGTATCTCAGCACCATGCACAAGTTTGACAGGTCTGTTCTACTTATTTACATTTTCTAAGCTACCACTGAACAATCACTGTTTCAGGTCGGGGTTAGTGAACTGTCAATTAGCATGGCAATCATTCCAAGATATGGTATCTTATAAAGACTTATTTGCTTTATTAGATCATTTCAAGTAATAAAATATTCATGTAGGAGACAGATTTGAACCTTAAACAACACTGGCAAAGCATGGTAGGTGCCTCTGACAGTGGAGCCAGCTGTACAGCACTATATCTGGTCATTTCTGCTCACAGGCGAATGTCATCATCTCCTCTCAAATCACCATGTATGTCAAATGTGTGAAAAAAAAACAAGAAAGAACGCTGGCAGGGTAATCCCATCTCACCTCAGCCTCTCCTCCTCCTTCTTTCGCAGCTTCATGTCCCGCTGGACCACTTTCAAGACGTGCTCCGCCTCGTCATCCGTCAGGCCCGACAGGTCCAGTTTCCGACCCATCGTTCCTGGCCTCACCACACTGAGCTGGTCCAAGACAGGAGGAGGAGGAGGGGCAGAGGCACTGCTGCTCTGGGGGCCGAGGCTGGGACAACCCTGGAGAGGAGACACAAATAGAGGATTTTACAGTATGTGAATTAGGCCTGACATTTAACTTGTCGGTATGTCTGAGAGGACTCTCATACACCTGATATTCAGTAATTTATGTCTCTCATCAACCTCTGTAAACTGAGAAATTATAGCATCAATAGGTCTCTGGCACAGCTTATAATACAATGAGCAGTTACATTTTAACAACAGCAAGCCTATTAGAACAGAGGTCCAACATAAAAGGTGCACTGAAAAGGCATTATTTTACCATGCGAATAATGCTGCAATGTTTGCTTTTATGACTAGTGAACAAAATATATTGTGGCGCCATGAAGTTGCCTGCCTGCAGCGTGAACCTCCATATCTGAGCAGCTGAAAACTGAATGAGGGCTTGTTTCCAAACCAAAAGTGTATTGGCTGGAAAGATTTTTCCTTTTACTGTTTCAGGTCATTGCTAATTTGATACTTGAACAAGCCCCGGAAGGAAGAAATAAACTCAACTTGTAAAAAATGTTATTTGTGCTGTCCTGTCAAAGTAAATGTAATCGAAATGTTCTGATATTTGTATGGTGCCTTATGGCTATTTCTATGCTATAAACAGTAATCATGATCTTTAAAATGGGATTTGCAGATACACTTGCAGATATGCTGCTTCATTTAGTATACCAATAAAAACTAAAATGAAGTCTAATACAACAGCCCTGCAATTAATCCTACCTTAATGGAGGTTATAATGATCAGAATTTGTTTAAACTGTTTTAGATAGGTGCCTTTTTCTGGAGAAGTATAAACAGTAGCCCTATATGAGTCAACAGACGCGCAAGTGCCTGTGTGAGGCTCTATTTTAATTTAATGTGTTAGCATGTTAACGTGCTGATGCTTAGCAGACACATGGTAATGTTCACCATATTAGTTCAGCATGTTAACATTTGATAATTAGCACAAAAACAAAGTACAACTGACACAGCAAGACTTTACTTCTCTCTTACAGTTACATTTACTCATTTAGCAGACACTTCTATCCAAAGCAGCTCACAAGTGAGGAATAACACTAAAGCTTCAGTGCAGTAAGAACAAAGTACAACATCTATTCAATATGTGCGGGGAGATCAGGTAAGGAAGTGCACCGAAAGTACAACAGGCCTAACAGCGACTATGAAGATCCGTCCCAGACAGAAGAACTAATTAAGAACTCATTACACACTTTATTTTTACTTTTATTTTCACATTAGTTTTGCTTTGTTTTTAATAATTGCAGATTTTTGTTTTTCCTTTTTAAATGAGCGGGTGTTGTGTAAAATTCCCACTGTAAGATACTGAGTGCTGCATCACCCCCTCTTGGACTGACAGGCTTCTAGTGACACATTAAGCACACACAAGGTTCATTCCCATCCAGGGTCGACAGTGATTGTTTTTAATCTTGCAAGCCATCGTTTTACTGCTTAATTTTTCATTGAACATAGGAAAGTCATGATAAGAAGCCAACGTGACACCGTGGGACGGTTTTCTTCATGTCTTCCTCAACTTTTTGAGTCCCCAGCTGCCTGTGCTCTGATAAGATCTTATTTTTGCATACAACATGCAAAGCAAGTAAATAGCTGTGTCAGTCTTCTGTCAACATACACAAACATGATATTAGGCAACATGATAACAAATGTCATGTATCTGCAGGAGTCTGTAACTTAGAGGTATTTATTTTTTCTTTTGAAAAAAGACATGGGTCTGACATTGTCTGACATGGGTTTTCTACTGTAAACATACTGTATACACTTGGTTGTAATCCAGTTGCACACCTTACATTACCTGGTGCATTTTCTTTATGCAAGGATATTCAATTATGCAGCATATGCGTGAAAACCTGTGTGGTATTTGACTTTTTGATGGTCGACCTTTAAATCACATTTCGTAAAAGTTTTACAGTAAATAGGTTCATATTTTAAGGATACAGGCCTGATTTAGTTTGTGACTGAACTGACACCTGTTGCTTGTGGGGTGCAACAGATATAAGCAAATCCAGACAGAGGAGGAGGTAAAGAAAGGATATGGAGAGAGAATGGTGGATGATGGAGAGGCTAGACCAGAGGGCGGCCCATAAAAATAAAACAGAGGAATGACAGGAGGAAGAGAAAAGCAGAGTAAGATGGGGAGATGGACAGAGGGAGAAGGTCCATTAACTGCAGAGTCTAAACAAGATGGGAGAGCACTGGCAGTGGAGTGAGCAATGATGACTCAGAAGGCCAGACAATTATGTCCGTTCTATTATTGGGCCAATAGCTTCATCGACAGAGCACCTCTCCCCTCACTCAACTTATCACTCAGTCTCCCATTTCAGCTGTGGGCCTGTACCAGGACAGACTGCTGTTCAACTTTGTCAAATTTTGTCATTTTGATGAAAAGCCTCTAAGAAACCAGAAGAATATTGTTTTTCAAATTATCATTTGATTTCAACCTTACACATATCTCCATCAGATGCTTTCACAGTCATTTGTATCAGTGGGATGCAAACACAAACACAAACACAGAAACAGTGAGAAAGCGAGGAAGAGCTGTTGTCACATTCTCAGCTACAGTGGGAAAAAAAGATGTAAAATCTCCCAGTCTCAGACATGTGGTATCACACAGTGCAAATACACAATACCATTCACAAACACTCGGTGTGATAAGAGACCTTGCTGTCACGTCTGACAGAATCATATTTTACACACAAAATGTTAAAATACACACTCAGCTACACATGGACAGCATATGTATATGTGCCAGCATGCCCACACATATCAAATATGTGCATAATAAACACAATAAAGCTTCTAGGTACCTTCAGTTATTGGGGTGATCTGTCCTCTACTTTTACCACATCGGACTAATTCTACATATCGCATGCAATGGATTTGTACATATCACCTGAGTTGCATGTTGGCACGCCTTCATCCTCATATGAAGTGTAATAATGACGCTTCCGTTTACATTTCTCACACTTACAGTTTGAGAATTTTTAATTAAAAAAATTACGTAAATATTAGGCTACATTGTACAATAAATACTGAACAAGTCCTTGTTCATGTCTCTCTTGCCTGACTGAAACCTGTTCCTTGTTCCTTTTCTCTGCATATCAAATAGCATTGCAAATTTTGCAGAATTAATTAGACAGGATTACTTGGTTTTAGTAGCTATTAGAAGGAAACTGGGGAACACAATGATGTCAATATTTGCACATTGTACATTTTACATTTGTAGTTGTTTGGTGTGTAAGATGATCAATGTCCTTGTGGTGTGAATAAGTTGTCACACTAAATAAACTGTCTTAGTATGCAATGCACTCAATATATATATATATATATATATATATATATATATATATATATATATATATATATATATATATATATATATATATATACACACACACTATCATTCTCATCTAAATGATTATCTATTTTTTAAGGATTCACAACAATGCCATCTTTAAGTGAATGACATCCCATAACCACTCTGTAACATATTACAACACCAACCACAACTGGCTGGTCTAACATAACATTTGTCTTTGGTCCCTGTTACTCTTCTAATGTATGGAAGAGATTAATGCACCATTACTGTACAGCCATTATTGTATAGCCACAAGGGAAGGCAATTATTCAGGCCTTCTTTTTATAGTGAGCGGTGTCAAGGTCTCAATGTCTGTGAGAGTGTCTGCCTCTGAAGCTTTAGTGACACAGACTTGGGGGCAGAACTAGACACTGTACACACAACAAATCCATTTTCACATGTGACAATTTGCAAAGAGATGCATACAAACATGGATGTATACACACAAGCAGATGCACAATATTTCTCGAAGTCACGCTTCCTGTATGAAGCAGTGTCACCACCCTGCAACATCACTGACGCTCCCTCAACAGTAGCACAGATGAGCTATCAGTCTATACACAGTAGAGTCTGAACTATTCCAGAAAAATTCACTTTAAGTGACACTGATTAAAGACTGCCTCAGTGGTTCATAGTGCTTCACCAGTTTGCTCAGTCTTCTCAGTGGAAACGAGTTGTAAGCATAACTGAGCGCTATCTTGGTGGAGAGATGCAAAAATGAGCTGTAGCTGCACATTTTCCTCTTAGAGTTTAAAGCTGTCTTTTTTTTTTTTTTAACCAACTATCAGGTTGTGTAGTGCATGATTGGCAGACAGCCAGAACTTTAGCTGCAGAAGCCTTGCTTCACACAGACGAATTACACTCTGGATTATTACATTCCTGTTTATAACACTGTTTCTGATCAGTACACTTTATCTGCATGTGAGCATGTGTTAATACATCTAACTCTATCACCAGACAAAAAATATCAGTATTGGACAATTCTGCAAAACCTTTATTATGCTCAGTGCTGACATTTCCTACATTTTTCAAATTCTCAACTTCTGCAATACCTGCACGAGAACTACAGTATAGCGAGGTTTAGAGAAAGACTGTGGCTAGAACATTATGGGTAAAGTACGAGTTGAACACCTGTCACTGACCTGTAGAAAAGTTGAATGCACTATCCACCCATCCACAACACAAATATCTATACTGTTACTTTCCACCTTGCATACACTACTTCTTGAACTGACACTGAATTTTGGCATGTGTGTGGAAGTGTCCAATATAGACGTAATTCCTTAGGATGCAGGGCTGAATCATCAAAAACATTTTCTAAACATTTTCTCAAACAAATTTAATCTAAAATGATGTTTTAATGTTTGTGCTATTGCAAACTATATCATGTATTTGACACATTATTTGATGTATTTTCACACAGTACTTCGTTGTCTTATTTACGTTCACTTTAACCAAAAAGCTATAATCAATACAAACTTTGTTATTCTGTCATTCATACATTTTTAACACCTTTCTAGCACTGAAACTGTCAAAAGTACATAATCCCTTTCAGAATATTCTGTTTAATTGTCATTACTTTACTTACTTCACTACTTTCACTACTTTGCTTTCTTTAAACTTATGATAATCACAGCTGCAACAACTCATTTTCTCCACAAGTATCTGGTATTTCAGATTATTTTCAGAGCTGCATGCAGGGCACTGTGTCAATTTTGATTTGCTTTGCAAATCTACAGTCGACTACAGGCACCAATCAGCCAGATAATTGGAAATGAGAGTTGTAAAATTCTCTTTTGCAGCTCTTCATTTTACCAGTCATAATCTTTGAAATCTTTAAATTAATTCATTTTGAAGACAAGTGGTTTACTGAGTTGACAGACACACAACAACTATATTACAAAATATAAAAGCACAACTTCGGACACTCCTATCACATTTTGACTGGAACTACAATGAAGCCTATCAATGTAATGTCAGATTACAAGAGCGACATGTTCAGACTGACACTCTAAGTGCTGAGAAAGAGAGAATGGCTTCAGAGGGAAAACAGATCACACGATGCATCTCTCAGGAGAATGAACAAAAACCTGTCTTTTCCCCAAAGGACATAGCATGTACATCAATCAACCACATCTTTGAAAAAATGTATACACTCATACTAAATCATCCCAAGTACACTTGAACACTAATAAAAACCACACATCCTACATCATGCTGCAGAGCACTTGGCTCTGCTGCTGTCTATCACCTCAGAGAGGTAGCAGAGGATGTGCAAGCTGAGGACAAGGCCCTGTTGGAGCACTAAAAGGGCAGGTGCAGCCAAGCGCTAAATGAACTGCTTGTTTTAGACACTCTCCATTGGATCAGCGTTTCGTCACAGCCAGAGGGAAGGAGATTGAGAACGGCTTCACTGAAAAGACTATTTGGACTAAAGGTGAATACAGTGAACTGCCTTTGCAAATCTGCATTTATAGCTATTTGTGGTTTTCTGCTTTGGAGAGTGTGTGTGAGATGGTCCTTATATTGTGCTTGAAAATATATGGGAATAGGTCACTGTAAGTCCTTTAAAAGCCAAACTCTGACAGCCTTTCTTTGATTCTTTGGTCATTTTTCGTCTGACAGCCAAAAGACAGCAGAAACATAGGTTGTTTTTAAAATCCAGGATATGACTATCATCTGTCAAGATGACATCAAGGGGATTCGTCAGAGAGAGAAGAGAAGCAACAAGAATGTGGACTGTAGATGTAGTTCAGATTTCAGTTAAGGGCACATATACTGCACTCAAGATTTCTATTCCTCCAACTGCTGCACCATCTGACTAGCTGTAAAGTAAGAAGCACAGCACATAGTGTGAACAGGCCTGTCATTAGCAATGAATTTATGAGAATACCAATCAGCCAAGGAACCTTATTCATACTTAACATCCTTGAGGGAAGAGCAGTCTCAGCATAATGATGGCCAATATCACTTTTATAAAGCAATATTGGTACCAGTCCAACAGGTTGTATGGACATCACTAACTTATGTTGTAAAACCTTCTTCATCACCACTGAAACAAACCTGCCATGGTTGCAATGGATGGGGAAAGTTATGAAATAAAAACAAAGTAATGTGTTGAAAAAGGTTATAGAAGCCATTTGCAAGTTTTGCTATTGCTACATAGCCAACATTATTGTTAACAGCTGTTTACTTTACAGTGTTGCTGAAAGCTTCAGCCAATGTTGTGTTTACAAGACAGAAGGTTATAATACACCCTCTGAGAGGTGCCATTTCCTCAGGGCAGGCAGGACGCTACAACAACTCGGTATTGAGAAGTGATGGGACAGGTCACCTGGGCTGTGGCTAGCTGGTTAGCATGCTAACTTCAGCAGAAGAAAAGAAGGGATAGAAATAGAAGCAAAATAAAAGGGTCGCTGTCCACCGCTGGAGGCAGCTCTCAGCGAGTAAAGGAAAGAAGTTTGATGCTGAACTCGCAATGTTTGATCTCAACTGGTAAGTAAACGGCCGTCAATGCTAATGTTGGCTATGTAGCAACAGCAAAACCTTCAAATCGCTCCTTTAAAGTTTGCTATTGCAATCATTGCTCTGTACTAGGCTACATTGGGAAGTACGCCAAAGCATCATGAACAGAGTTAAAGTTAAATATGATTATATTATGCATTTTCATAAATAATTATCTTTCTTGAAAATTTAATGTACCTGACTCAAAATGGCAACTAAATATCCCAGTTTTGGTACCAGCTGTCATATGCCAATGTACCTTGTAGACACTGAATGTGTGTGAGTGGCAATTACCGCAAATGGAGGCGTACACTTTAAATGATTTCTATTGCTAATATTTGGATAATAGGCCACTGTCACACTGTCATCGCCTATAGGTCTCTGGAGCAGAGCAGAGCCACCATTAATGTTATTGGGTACACCTGAGCTTTTCCTACTGTGACAAGTCAGAATGTCAGCTGTAAAAAAGCCCTATTACCTGAACATAACAAATGTCTCGAGAGCTTAACCCATTTTGCATCTACAGCTGTACCACATACATAAATTTATACGATTTTCCATCAGTATGGACTAGAAAATAATCATCAGTGGGCCTTTAAACTTGCTTACTGTGACAGACATCATATTTGGTGACGACCCACCAAGTAAAGACTCCCACTTCTACTGCTGTACCCAAATATTAGGCAGTGAGAACATTCAAACCCTCACTGGAGACTCAGTATGAGGACGAGCCCTTGATCATTTGTCACTGCTTGACATCTACCTGCTGTGTCACATCCTTCACTACCTGCCCAATTACCACTCTATGCAGAGCAAGAGAGGAGGCTGGCAAGGTGAGAATGCTGCAGCTGATCTGTGAATACATACACACACACGCTGCATATTGCACATTGCATGTGCAAACACATTTTGATCTAAAGTGTTGAAATGAAAACAGATGCTAATTGAATCTGCCTCTGAGTCACTGTGCATGTGACAAAGTGTTGAGAACTACTGTAACACAAATACTAAGAATGGGTTGTATTTCTGGCTGAGTGATCTCTGTTTTCCTTGAATGAATTACTCAGAATAGCAGACTGATTCATCCAGTATGTGGGTGAATGTATTCCCGGTGTCTCCCTATAAAGTATCCCAAGATTAGCCTACCTAGTATTGCTGTCAACAGGTGACAGTCATCACCACAATACAAAACAGCTGAAATAAACTGCACTGAGCCCAGTTCACCTGCCTGCACGCCCACTCAGAGGGGCTGCCAGACAAGGATTTTCAGCTTGCATTCCTTTGGGTTAAAGATTTTCTGCAACCATGGGTCTGAGACAAAACATCACCTTATTTGTGAGAGCTCCATCTAATTAAATCTAAAGGTGTTTGTGTCTCTCTTCCAAGAGATAAGCCACATTCTGCGCATCCTGAACCTGGTTTCAGTTTTCTTTCCAGCACTCTGGACTGAGTCGAGCTGTTAGGCACATTCACCTGATTATATCCACCTCACACCCCGCAAACATGCCGCATTTTCCTCATCTGAAAGCAGCACCCACTCATCTCATTCAGACTGCCACGCTTGCAGTGACTTGCACGACAACATCTGTGCAAAATCCTGCGGTGACAAATGTCATCTGTGGCACTCGGCGTGGACAGTGGATCCGGCAGCTTTGCAGCAAACGGCAGTGATGAGGCGATGGAAGAAAATTTCACGGAAACATGCGTTTTCATACTAAAGGTGTGCAAGCGTGCGCCGAGCCTCTAAACCACACATGTAGAGCAGACACCTGACGCTGAGGCTCACATTTCGGTCTCCATTAATTCCTGCTCATTGTAACAGGCAAACGTCCACAGTGAGTTGATGTGGAGAATCACTTACACAGGATCAGTGGGTGCAGGATGACCGCCAGTTACAGTCTCTTTCACGTTATCCCAGATAATGACAAAAAAAAAAAAAGACGCGGAGGGATGCGCCTCTGCAAGTGTAAACTTCCGCGACACCTGTCTGTCTCCCGGACACTTTTGGTTTTGCCTGCCCCTCCGCAAGCCGGCTTATTATTTTTCCCCCAAAGCAGCAGACGCAGGCACAGCTGAATGGGTGATCACGGGGTTTGTATTACACGTAGAGGAGGAGGGAGGGAGGAGGGAGGGAGGAGGGAGGGCGCACGGCGAGCGAGGTGAGGGATTGGCACCCACCCCTGTTTTTTCCTGTATTCATGGTGACACAGAGAAGATACAGATGGAGCTACGGTGGGGGGGGGGGGCTGTTGGGTTGGAATATAGAGGTAGTTGAGTCTGTCACTGTGCTGGGATGATCTGATATCTAAACCCATTTTTTCTGATGGCACCTGGGCATCCTGCGCTCCAATTTTGGAAGAGGAGGAAGAAGAGGAGGAGGAGGAGGCGGCACTGTGTTGGCTGGATCCTCCATTCACAAAGCCAGTCACAGTGCTATTAACATCAGAGAGGAATGAAAGCATCCCAGTTACTCCAGCATCTATCTCCCAGATTCACCTGTGTTTGTCTGTCGGATCAAACAGCTATATTTCTACACTATTTGGTATTGGAAATTAATGATCTAATTCATTAATATTTTGTACTCCAGGCCCATAAGAAATGTAATTCTTCTCTATATATTCTACAATGCATCACAGAAAAACTGAAGTTTACATACTTTTCTATTTTATAAAAATACCATGAAGTCCATCACGAACACACCTCATTCTAGGAATAAATTAGATTTTTTTAATCCATCTATTTAGCTGAGCAAGCCAAACATACTCACACCATCACATTACCCTAATTGCATTTGAATACCCACTGTCTTCCTGAGCTGTGGCCTGGCAGAGCATCAGAGATGATGCAGATCAGAGCAGTGAGCTGAGGAAGAAAACTTGGCTGTTTGTTCTCTTTATTAGTGCTCAGCCTTCAGGGGAAAATGCTGACGGTGGCGCACTGCAAAATCACTGTCTGGGCTGTTGTATTCGCTCAGCAAGGCAAATTCTGGCAAGATAAAGAGCTCTCCTAACACTGCAATTATAGGCTATTTTGTAGAGATAATAAATCAAGACGAACTGATGCTTTCTTTATCCTAAGTCTACTTAATGCTGTATTTTTCAATAGATAATGCCAGGAAAACTGTAGTCATATATTCTGTATATTAGACCCTATTTTCTCTTACAAAATACCTCCATGAGTCACTGTGGACTTGTGTGCTGTGTGCCCCGCTCAAGTCACACCCTTGATCTACATCCAACATGTGCAGAGTCAGTCACAATGTTGCTGCAGTGGCAAGTCTCTCTGTAATCTTAGGCATTCAATTCATATCAGAGTTTCAAACACAGATAAAACAAACACTAAAAGTGCTGCAAATATTTACGCACACAGAGCGCACACAGTCATTAAGTACGTAAGTACATTCACACAGAGGCAGTGTAAAATTATATTATCATTTCTAAAGATTGACATAAAGATCAGTTGCATCACTTGTCATTCTAATTTTGACTTGTCTACAGTTAATGTGTGTGGCCGTCTCTGTCTGTTTCCTCTTCGCCATCATCCCAAAGCCTCAAACAGAGGCTCAGACACACTGGGACACACTGTTTGCATTGACATTAAATGCTAAAAGCTACATGATAAGGTCAAGATTCCTGTCCATTTTTCAAAACTCCACCTTTTAGACATAAGTGAGAAAATATTTCAGACAAAAATGTGCTGTAAAATCCACTTCTGTTGTATACACTGTATCAGCTAGGATCAGTCTAGTGTGTAAGACATATATGGTTGTGGTAATTATTGCTAGAAGGTCACAGGCTAGGATTATTCAAATCTTTAACTTAAGCAAATCTGACTGCATAGCAGATGTTCAGTGGTGCACTTTAAAATGAGTGTGCTTATTATGGTTCAGCGCTCATTGCTTGGAGGTTTAAATAACACACGTCTGGCCCATTAAACTGCTGTTTTACTTGCTTTGTCTACAAGCTTTAGTTTAGGAAATGAACTTGTTTTTTTGTTTTGTTTTTTTTTTTTTAAATATAGCTTATCGCTTATCACTTCGGGCTGCCAGTGGACTACAACAACAAAGTCAAGGTGGAGTGACAGTTTTCACATACACTTTAATCAGGTGAACTACAGGCAGAAGAGGGATGAGAGGAGGACAGAGCAGCTGTTGCTGTCACAGGATAGGAAGGAAAGACGATTGTACAGCCCCAGCACAAACCCAGCCCTCTATTGTGGGTCAGTAAATAGCTCCACTGTGGAGCTTGGGGTCATTCCAGGGTTTCACGTCAGCAATCCTCTGGTCACAAGTACATTTTTACAACTTTAAGGAAACTGCTGGTCATATATATGTTGTGAGTAAAGCTTATTAAAAGCTTCATGCTCCAGTAATTCTGGTGTTTATGCTTTACGCTCGGCTGCTGAGTCACTTGCAGTATGACCCTGCATTTACATCTGCAGCTTTGAGGTGAATAAAAATCTGATCTCTTCATTTTGTGGCTTATTTGTCGCCCTTTTCCTTATTCCAAAAAGGCTGCATTGAGTGGGTATTGATAACATTTCTGTCTGCCAGGGGGCTTTAGCTTGTTACAAGGGAGTATGTGCATTTGTACTCTTTAGTAATCCCATCAAGCTTGCATGTGGGAACAGAGGGAATATTCATGTATTCAGTAGTAGGCATGTGAAAATGCAATCAGCAGGTCAACATGGTGTTCCTTGATATGTAGCAACGATGTGTGATAGATTTTCCCAATGTGGGTCTCCTCAAAGTCTACCAGGCAGTTGATTGCTAAGTTAGAATATTTAGAGTGACTAAGGAGAGCAAAGTATTCCTCTATTTGTATCACACTCTGGAGATACAGTGGCCTTATGCTGCGCATGTGTAGGTACTGTCTACTGTGACATTCAGTAATTTCGTGTGTTTGGAGACAGATTATAGCTCCCCAGCCCGAATGTTGGCATTTGAGGTTCCTTTTCTCCGTGGGCTTCACTGCACAATATATGGTCTCGTCCTTCAACCAAATGTCAGACTTCAGAACCATGTAAATGGTCAATAAATCATGACTGTATGATAGCAGCCAGTGTGAGCTGATTCATGGATGTTTTGTCAGTGAAATCTGTATCAGTGATTCTTTTGGAAAGGCAACCATTTGTACTGTTACTCTAACTTATTTCAGGCAGACAACCCCAACCAGTCAAGTGTGTACCCACTGGACAAAGACAAGATAAGGTATAAGCAAACCTCAGCCACCAGGGGGCCTCCAAAATATAACCTGCCATTCAGTTGCTCTTGTTCTCTTGATTTAACTATGTAAAGATACAATCCCTGATTTTGTGATACCCCACATTTGTATTACCCCAAATATAGTACATGTTCCCAGATACAAACATATGCACCATAAAAAATATTAAAATTTTTGGGGTTTGTGCCATAAAAATAACAGTTTTAGGAATTTGTATCCAAAATGTGCTGATTTAGTGGCACAATACAAATTCCTAAACTTTTAAAATTTACGACAGTCTAGTAATTCTTTTTTGTATTTTCGAAATACTGTCTATGATTACAGTCTATGATTTATAAACAGTTATGTTTAAGTTGCTACACTTTATGATGGTATCTGAATATTTGTATTTTCTCTAGGGTATTTCTTCTTGTGTGATGTGTTGCAAAAAGTGGTGAACTTACAGTGGAAACGAACAATTGGTCTTTGATTCTTTATGTTTGCTGCTCTTGCTTCAGAGGGTTGAAAGTTTTTCTGGATGTTTTTTTATCTTTATTTATCTATGTGACATGCTATGCTCACTGTTTGCTTTAAGAAAGAGTATATTCATGATATGGTCCTCTTAACTGGACCAAGCAAACGAAAGTTTTTTTGTATAAATGTACTAAATTTACTGCTCTTGACATCCCATAATCAATTCTAGACTTTAAATTATTAAATGTTTGGGTTATGTTCCTCTACCCAGTAAAGGAGATTTTTTTTTAGATTTAACCTTTACCTTAATGGGCCACATTGTTCACAGAGGTGGTAAATCTAGATATCTGGAAGCTCTCTAGGGCAACAACCATGAAAAAATTAACCTTTAAACCATGCCTGGCACAGAAGACACAAGAGTCTGACCTTTGAAAAGGGTTTTTACATTGAACTACGTGTATAATATGTTCACATGCATGCATAAAGACATGATGAGCCTTCCAACAGTATGAAAAGACTGATCTCTCTTACGTAGAATCGTATGTGATTAACCCTATAAAATGGAAGCGGTTATAAAGCAGTGAGCCAGATGCTGAACAAGTCCGTAAAGAATGTTGTTATTTCTCAATCATTGTAATACAATTAGTAAAATACATGATTTGTTGTAATTTACTCATGTATCAAAGCATTAAAGGTCTGAGATACCACAGACCTCAGGGTCGGAGTATTGATTTTAGATTTAAGATCCTGCTTTTAATCCCACAATAATGTGTGTGATAAGCCCTCTGCTTTCTATCTGCTAATGTTAGGATGAGCACTATATTTCTCTCCCTCTGCTAATGTCGGCTTGTTCAGTCTTCAGCGGCTAAGCTTATTCCATTTAAACATACATTGTCTTGTGTTTGTCAGTGACGAGGTGGAGGTGAAGCCTCTGCCTACTCAGCATGACTAATTGCCCATAAGTGGCCATTGCAGTATTGGAAACAAAGCATCACAAACACCAAACAAACACAGTGAGTCACTCCATGCATTGTGCTGTTATTCACAGTGAGGAGTAAGGGGAAGAAAATTTATTATGTCATAGGAATAAGGAAAAAAAGATAAGCTTGTTTCACATTCAATATTTTTACATTTCATAAATATCTAGTTGGATGTGATATTTTTACATTTGATAAATGCATTTCAGAAATCTGGTGGATGGGGCTTCAGTGATGGAGGGGAGTCATGAAGCAATTTCCCCTGTTATAGCTAATAAACAAGCACTAATTGTCCTCTGGGTTGAGTAATGAGTTAAAGCAGGAGCTGAGGAAAATCACATCTATAATGGAAAACAACTGCTTTATCTCCTGGACACACTATACACAACTACAGTAATGGCTGTTAGTGCGGTATAGTGGTGCAAGCAGGGAAAGAAAGATGGAACCAGTTCGCTCATGCGCCGCAGAATACCCTCAGAGCAGATGTTCATTAAGACTGATTTGCATTTGAACACAAACAAAAATGCAAGACATGAACATGGCAGTTTGTGGATGGTAAAGTGTAACTGTCTGGACATCCGGAGGTTGGGTTTTCCTGAGGGGAATGCTGGGCTGTGGCTTTAAAGCTTCTCAGAGTCTGAATGTTGTTCTTTATTTTCTGGCCAGTTCCCATTTGAGGTTGTTTTTCCCATACTATGAAAAGCTTTTTAGATCAGCACTCATACTTTAAGATGTTCCTTTGAGCCTCCAGTCGTCCCAAACTAATTCTTTTCCCATCCAGTGTTTAGAAACCACAACATATTGACAGTCTGGTCAATCTCCTTCCAGACTATATTAGTCACACAGCACAGAAGCCTGCTAACCCCCTCCCTTCCGGAGAATACTTCACAAACGTGGATGAGTGAGAGTAAATTTGCCAGCCACTCCACTTCCCGGTTTGCTTGCCAATAGTTTTCTCCAGCCCAGTTTAGCCACAGCTGTTTACACAGGAGGTGTTTTTGTTTCAAGCCACTCAGCTCTGAAAGACATTTCTGTAAAAGGTCTGAGATTTAGCATCACTTCTTGTTTACTCATACTACCAGCAAATCAGCCCTTCAGCCCACACTATGATTTCAGCAGCCAATGAATGAACCCAGCAATCTGAAGAAATGTACGTGAATTCATGAAATCGCTTCAACACATTGTATCTCCTATCATCTAGTCCAAATAATGATTACTTCCCACAATTCCATTTGCTAGCTCAAAGCATATAATTATCAGTTAAATGATGAAAAATTACCATGCGTAATGCAACAGGGGTCACTCATAATGACAAATCCACAAAGAATTATCACCAGATTTTTGCAGATTTCCTTAGCTGGACAGATCGTTTTAGCATCTTTCACCTAACTGTTTTGGTTCAGTCACCACTCTCATCAGCATCATCTCCAACTGCAGCTGGTAGCAGCTAAAAAGCTCTGATAAACCTGCTCAGCACCAAACAGGAGACGAACATAGTTAGCCGCCAGATATCTATCTCAGGAGCTGGTGGAGACCAAAAACAAAGCTAAAAGTGAATATTGAACTTGAGCCAGGTGACCACAAACACTGTTAGTGCTGCTGGCTAGTGTTTGCTAGATGTGTAAGTAAGCATACATACAAACAAGACATTTGCTATATAAACCTATGATGAAATAATATGCCAATGATGTGATGCCCCCCGAAGGTCAAAACATTTCGTCATATGTCTCTTCTGTTGTTAGATAGCGGATCGTTTTTACTAGCTTTCTTAGTTGCTAGATATGTAAAGATTTCTACATAATACTATGATTAATTATTGTTTTCTGTAACTGAGCGCTGTTGTTTATATATATGCACCACTTACTACATATGCAAGTAATTAGTGCGACAACATGTGCACACATGAATACCAGGAACTATAACAATGATTTCTACCATGATAAAGATCTGCTAACATCTTTGCTTTCCCACTCTGAGGAATCAAAAGGTTTGTTACTGATTATCAACACCTGTAAGATGCAAAGATTTTAGTGGCAAACAGAAGGACAAGTCCTAACATCAACACAAGACGTGACATTTGGTATAAGACAAAAAGTCACCTTTTCAGTTAAAAAAAAAAAAAAAAAAGCCAAAGGGTCTAATGTCTGCAGTCAAGTAATATAATTTAGGTTTTAATTCATACCTTGTCTTCACAAAGACAAGAACAGGATTTCAGTTCCTATCTCCCTCTGAACAATGAATGCCTCTGCACATGATTATGGCATGTATGGGATGATGCATATGTGGCTGAAGCTGGAGAAAGATGTACAACATCATTCATGCGAGACTGAGCGTGTTCACACCTTGTCTCGCCCAGATACACATATGCTTGGCTCTCTCCTCTCATCAAAGGCTTCAGCCCTATGTGGCATTGTTTGAATCCAACTCATTGCTGCCATGGTAACCAGAGCAGAGAGAGGATGGGATATAAATGAGAGATAGTGAGAGGGCATGACCCGTGCTACGTGTGACACTCATGACATCATGTTTAGGAGTCTGCCTGAATGAACAATGGCTAGGGTGTGGTGATAATGATGTTAGACTTATACGTAGGAAATTACTCTAATTTCCCAACTTTTTAACAACCCCTAATGCAGTCATACCCTCAGGATGGGATACGTTCATTTTCACTATATTTTTATATTATTTCTAAAACATGTCAAGAAATAATCAATTGATATCAAACCCACTGTAAAAAGAATATACAGATATGTCAAAGCTAACACAGATATTTGCCTGTTGTCCGAAATGCCATCTCATCTCTGTGTGAGATGACCTAATCTGAGCTGACCAGTCAAAGTAAGTGAAATCTATTCATCTTAAGGCTTTCATGGCCTCACCTGCAAGCAGAACCTTCCAAATGCAATGAAATGGCGCCAAGTAAGCCCAAGAGACCTACTGATTCTTCTTCAAGCAAAAAGGCCATCAAAGGATACCATTAAATGACCTGCATATAGTGCAGGTCTGCTTCACATACATTAGTAAAAGTTGCTGACTTATTTTAATGATTGAGAAGAGATTTATATATTTCACTTAATGTTGACATTTCTATAAGTTGCATCAGTGTTTTTTCAGTTGTAAATTATTGAAGTTATAAATAATTGTGTATAGTTCTCGCAGTTTTCAGATGAAAGAGTGTTTCAGTGTGTGTGTAGCTGTGGGAATGTGCCACAAAAAAAGCCTAATTTAAAAGATGATCCCAAAGTGGAAGGTGCATTGTGAAACCTACCTTCTGTCTACTGTGGTGAAACGTTTTAGAGTGGCTCTCTCTTTCAACCTACACTGAGTCTGTCAACAAACGTTAATACTGGAAAGCCAATCTTTACATCCTCAAAATGAGTTATGGCATCCGCATTTAACAGTTTCACACCCTCAAAAAATTCATTTCAAAGTAATCGAAAGGCTTTGATCCAACAAATCCTAATGTAAACAAGAGCAGCAGAGCAACATCGTTTCAGCAGTGTGCCAGTTTCTTGATATAGACTAATGTTTGAATCTGCACCTGGCCTATTTTCATGCCTTTGTGGAGTAATATAGAAGAGTTTCCTACTTTTTCAAAGCCATGTGTGTCTGTGTTGATTCATTTGAGACGTCACAGGGCAACCGACTATACTGACTTATGATCTAATTGATTATGTACAAAGTGAATGTTTTCTCTTCCTGGGAGCTTTGATGTCTAAATTGATAAGTTATGGTAATTTGTAGATGGATCAAAGCGACTGCTGCTGGAATAAGGCAGTATTTCATCTGTCTAGTGTGGGAAAATGAGGGCTGTGATCACTGAGTGCCTTTTTATTCTGTGAAATACCATGGGGTGGCAGAGTGGGTACAGATGTAAGATTAAAGACAAATTATGTTGGTAACTGATGTTATATTTAAGATTCTCTTAGAGTCAAATGAGCACTCCTCCGTGTGAGCATGCTAATGCTCAAATAGCCAAGGACACATGAACGGAAAGTGAAATATAAGAGGCCAGACAATAATCCCTCTTTGTTCAATGACAAACACACAAATTGCAGAGCAGCCATCCTGTTTTTCCTCAGCCTCGTCCTTGGCTTCTGCCGTTGTTTCCACATGAGAGGATTGAAAGCTTCCTTGCTTTTTTCTCCTTCACACCTTTAACAAAGCTGTTACCAGAGCAGCCTCATAGAAAAAGCAGAAGAGAATGTGCTGTATAGAGGAGTATTAATTTGCAGTCCACCCTTAAAGCCTGTCCAGTCGTACAGAGACGAGGGACGGGGGGATGTATGAGTGTCAGTGTCTCATTTCTCAGACAGAGGTTATATCTACATAACCCAACAGACATACACACTGTTCATTCATTACCCTTCCTGTACATGGGAGGTCTTTTCATCTGTAACACACACATACAACAGTGATTGCAATAACTCACAGTCATGATTAAAAAGTGGTAGGCTATTTACTATTTAGAGCATGACTGAGTATGGTTTGCCAAACCGAGGACTCATCTTGATGCATAACAAGGATAACTGACTGTTGTTTTACTGGTTTTTTATCTGGATGCATCTTATTATGGCCTGGGTGAAGCAAATAAAACTAAATCTATCTCCACTGATACATACCACTGGAATTCAGTGAGAAAATGTTATGGGTTTTTTTTCTGTAATTTTGGTGAACTAGCCCTATAACAAATAGAGCAGTAATTGAGTTGATGTTTTTAGTTACATAATCCAAAACATCCATTACGTCATGAGTCATGTGTCCTAATCCAGATGTTGTCTACTAAATCACATTTCCCGTTTTCTCTCATTGGTCATGCTGCTGCCAAACAACTTTGTTGCTTACCCTCGCTCACACACAAACATATTTCTACAAGTATTTATGTGTCACAGATTACCTGTCTGCTCATTTCTGGTCACACAGTGTTCAGAGAGGGGGAAAAAAGTGTTTCTTTCACAAGGTCAACAGCATAGAGCATCATCCTCAGACACTGGCGGCAGCTCAAAGCAGAGCCGCTGATGAATGACACTTCCCGAAGGGAGGCAGGGGAGGGCCGAATGCTGTGAATGGCTCTGCATAGCAATTTTATACAGTTAGCTCCCTGAGATGCTTCAAAAAGTTACTTTAAACTTGAAAGTGTAGAGTGAATAACAGACATTTGGACATGAAAGAACCCTCCCTCGCTATTATTACTGTTCTTTACATGACCACATCATGGTTTGTGTGAGGTTAATGTAAACTTGCAACCTTGGTAACATGATTTCGACTTGTCTTACAAGAAGTCACCTGATGTTTTCTTAAACTAAAGCACCGACTGTGAATCTCAGTAGGAATAACAATGAAATGACTTGCTTGGTCTTTCTGCTAAAATGGCTGCCATGTTTTGTCCACTTGTAGACTTGAGTCCATTTTGGGTGGGCTGCCAAGTAAAGCAGGGCTTGCTGTTTTGAGATCATTTTTCACTCTTCCCTTCTCTTGTCTCCTGACTAAACATCCCCTCCATCAATTCACATCATTAGCCTGCAGCTGTCTAGCCAGTGGTCTCGCTGAACCTCTGGGGAGATGTTTGCAACAGCAGTTCCTCCAAAGTGTCGAACATGTCTCTGAAAAAAAAAGGAGGGAGGGGGAGGTTGGATGGGAATGAAGATGAATAACCATGTTGCACTCAAAATGTGACTCACTGGGAAATTGTCAGAGACATTACAGATGATTTCACAGCTTTTACACAAACATTTCAAGATTAAGAAGCCACATATGTTACTGATATGCTGGAAGACAGGAAAGTGGTATATGGGCTTGTCTTGGACCGGAAATGAAACTTAGTTATTTCTGCAGTTTTCACAGCAGTGCTTGTTTCCAGTTCTAGTGGTGGGTAGTTCCTCTTTGACCAGGAGCCTGAGGCTTGAAGACATTAGACCTGATTCTCCTCTCTCTCGCTCCCACTCATTCTTTCCATCCTGTAATACACCTTGAGACAAGGTGCCTATTCATGTACAATGTGCCCCATCAGGAAATGCATTCTTTATGGTGTGCTATACTTTAAAGGCCTTATAAACTCACCACAGAGGCACAACAACCCCCCTCAACATGTTTGCCAGATAATGTAAAACATACTATACAACTTAAAGGCACACAAGCAAAGTTTCTCTCTATTTTTCAGCCATTTACTTCACAAAGGATCACAAGTTGTTTCCCTAAACCACAAGACACTTCTCACGATTTTTTATCTCCTTTACCAGAGTTCAGCAAACAGTAGTCCTCAGTCTGAAAGATGAATTGACAGCTTTGATGGCTGCTGTATAGTCCACCGAGAAGTCTACTGAGGAGTAATTACTGTAATTCTAACAGAAGTGTTTGGATCAGTGCAGTCACTGTACATTTTGAAAGCACAAGGAAAGAGATTCATCAACACTGAGCCAGGAGACAAATTCACAACATAATGCAGCATTTCTTCGCAACATTACAAGAACCAAACCACCAATTTTTCATTCGTTATGTACAGAAGTTTGACAACATAAGTTTCCTCTCTCTCTTCACTCTCTTTCACACACACACACACAAGCACTCACACACTCGGTTTTGGCAGGAGTTACCATGCAGGCATAAGTGGAAAATGGCCTTCATACTGCTCTTTGGGATGGAGTAGTTGGGTAGGGGGAGATGGTTTTTTAAAGGGGAGGCCCCTCAAGATGTCTGACATGTTTCTGCAGGACCGCAGGCCACTGGTTGGCGCAAAGCACAGGCTTGTGGTGGGCTGTTTGTCTGCGTGAAGCTGACATGGCCTCCCGTTCCCCTGCATCTGTTCCCCATTAGCAGAGCCGAGAGTATAAAACAGGGAGCTGACAGGGGCTGGGAGCAGTCTAGTTCTAGTTCTCGCTTGGATCATGGGGTTTGCTATCTGGCTGTGCGTGCTCTGCCTGCAGGCAAGCCTGCTGTCACACGCCCTCGACTGCTCAGGAGCGACTCAGGGAGAGCTGTGTGTCAGTGGACAGACCGCAGACGGACAGGTAAGAGACGCACTTCTAATAGAGGTGATAGTTAGAGAAGGACAAGGGTGTTCATTATGTATCTGTCATCATCTGCTGTGACACCAGAGGGGTAAGTGCAGCGTGTTTGAGTCTATTTAAATGTTGTTTGCTCAGACTAAACTACATAATAACTAACCCTTCTCTCAAATGAAAGTGAAAAGAATATGAATTATTTTCTCCAACAAGAATGCTAAAGGACATTAATGTGATGTGAGCTGGCAGCTAAAAGTGATGATACATCTCTCAGGAAATTGTATGTTATATTTTTTTTTTTAAATAGTACAGTGAATGTACAAAATAGTTGATACATTCTTATCCTATTTGTAACTAAAATCTACATTTCCACTGACTCAAAACTTTTAAATCTGTCAATCTCATTTCATCAGTGTTGGATAGATTACATAGATTTAATAAGTGAAGTCTTTCAGGACACATCACCCCATGAAACAATTAATCATCTTTAAGGTCTGTGCTTTCAGTTTAAGTCCAGATGAGCAGTCACATACTGATTTAGTTAGTGTTTGCTCAGACACAGTGTGGTCAGTGTGTGGACAGAAGCGTGGGTCAAAGGAAGCCAGTAACTCTGCTGGAATGTAAAATGTAAATTCATTCTGACTCCTTCGAAAGTGGCTGCTGTGACGATAATAGTGGTCAAGTGTGTTTCAGGATGGTAGGAGACGTGTACAGTCTAACCCTGACCTGCGGAGACATATAATTTTTTTCCCCCTTTCTAACAGAAACAAAGTCTCATTGTAATGGTTTTTACAGCCATAATGCCTCTGCACCAAAAATATACCTTTCTGTGGAACAAAATCCTTCATGTGGCTACCGGCTGTTATACTTTTAACTTGTGGTTAAGCATTTTTCTGTGGACAGTCCTCATGTTCTGTCCAAAGTAATCATCCTCATCTGGACAACGGATTCGACAGCTGCAGGAGGAGATGGGAGGATTTTCACCCACACATGAAAGACACTGAGTTGGGAATTCTGTTCCATCTGAGGGAGTTTGTGCCACATATGTGCTCTTCTGCAGCAGTTATTTGTAATGTAATTACAGCATGCGCAATTATAAGCTTCAAATGTGGTGGGAAACTAACTAATACCAGAGGCAGCATCTTTTAAGAGGCTAAATTTGCTCCATTTGGTTTAGTTTACTTGGGTTTGCCTCTTCCACCAAGGTCACTTGTGTTGGAATACATGAAATAAGTAATTTATGGGAGTCGTCATCACGCAATGTGCACAACAGCAGAAAGCCAAATGGACTGTGGTAGGTTTCGATGTGCATCCTAACCCCACCCACACACATACAAAACATACAGCTTGATTTTATGAGGTGGTCAAGATCCAGGAGATCATACCTATAGCCTTCAATGAGAAATGCTGCAATGTTTGCTGACTTGGGTGCTGAAGAATTATTCATTTTGTTTGTGTGTGTGTGTGTGTGTGTGTGTGTGTGTGTCAGTGGAGTACCTTCACACCATGAAACTAAATGAAGTTGGAAGCAGGAATATCTGTTAATGTCTTTCTGTGAAACAATTCACAACTGACAGCTCACTGTGATGACATTAATTATGCTGTAATGTAAATCCTCTTGTGTACTGAAAAGGATAAATACACCAATCATTAACCCGCTTCTCCTTTTCTCAGTATGATGATCAGATGCAGCAGAGGGCGCTACCATTAACTGAAGGACTGGTATGTGCCACCGATTATACTTTACTCCTTTACACACACATACAGTTTTGTTGTCTCCACCCAGCTAAAAACACCGTTCTGCACAAACAAACTTTTTATTAAACATCAGAACTTCGAGAACCACACAGACGTAACATGTACAGTTATAATACCAAAAATATAAATAATCATAAATACAAAAAGTAACAAGAATACAAATAAATTTGTATAATAAAATAAAATACAAATAGAGAAATAGAGAATTAAATTTCTAAATTGCACAAATCCTTCATCACACAAATAGAATAACACACTTAGGAGAATCAAATAATTACAATATTGCATTTCGTCAACACACCATCAACCAAGAGTCAAGACTAAACCAATTGACCTTGGTGTGCAGATTCATTTTGTATTATATTTAATGATTTCACACAACCCAAAAAAATTACATGTATGTCAAACTATAGGCCTGTATTCACAATATTATAAATGAAATGTGCTTTATTTGGAAGCAATTCGTGGTGTGAGTGACTTTAGCCTACTAATTACATTAGTTGTGCGCTATTAGATGGATCCCCTGCTCTAGTAGGGAGACCTGAGGTCCAGAGATGATCTTGTGAGATGCTGTCCTGGGCGGCTGACCATATCGCCCATATCAATATCCACCACTGACAGCAGGTATAAGATAAGTGAAAAGGTGCCATGGTATCAGAAAGACAGAAAACAAAAGAGGGGATAGGGGAAGATGGTTGTTAAATAATTAGATGACTATGTTAATGATTCCAATGGTGATATGATCTTATTGTGACAAAGCTTGAATTTGCTGGGAGAAACTGCACAAGTTAGTCCATTACTCACAATGTATGTTTCCCCGCAGCTGCACCTACAGAAACAATATGATAGCACGTCCACATTGCAATTATCTCCTCTCTCTAAACTGTACAGCTGTTGTGCCACAGCCACTTCTAAAATATTCCATCCCTCAAGACTGAAAACTGAAACAATCATCAAAATGTAGGTCAACAGCAATCACTGCGAGCACTTTCAGTGGCATCCGAAATGATTCCGAGGCAAATATTTTGTAGCTGATGTAGTTGTCTTCGTTTCAACAGAATGGAAAAAGAGATAGGAAGGAAGTTACTGGTGGAAACAACCTTTTAATTTCCACACTTATATAACTTGGGGAGGTGGGGAATAAAAGCACTCATGGAGTCAAGGCCCTGTACTATTATAAATTTACCACAAAATCCTAACTTGCAAACTGAAACCTGTTGTTTCTCAAAGTGACAGTCCATTTATTAGGGAAACGAGTGAATCAATAGCAGTGCTTTGTTTATGGGCAGATCAATGAGAAATGCAGGAAACGGTGGGGTCACTGACTGTAATAATTTTGCAGTTTCCTCCTCTTAATGCTAGAGTTTGCCAATAAAACAGGGGAGACAAAATATGAGGAGGATGGGACAGAGCAGGATAGAGCAGGATGAGACAGGACAGGATGAGAAAGTGAAGGGGCAAACAGAGAATAAGAGAGAAAACAAAATACACTCAGTATCCAGCTCACATTGATGCACCTTACCACACACAGAGACATGCAGTTGACGAGTTGTTGTTTCCCTCTGTGGTTGTGGATGTGGTTGTGACTGTCTCATCCTTGTAGGTTTTGTTCAGACGTAAGAGACAGTTGGAGCGGAGGGGCCCCACCCACCTGAGTCACTCCAGCCTGCCCGGGGCCGTCTCTGTCAAAGGCTTCCCTAACGCTCTCATCCAGGTAAACCACTCTTGTTAGTCACACAGGAGTCAGAGTGAGCAAAAGCCGAACATGGGGGAGGTGAGGACTGGTTTACAGCGGTGGCTGCTGCTGCCCAAGGTCCAGTGAAGTTTTAGTCATACTTTATAA
Organism: Trachinotus anak; assembly: GCF_046630095.1. Taxonomy (NCBI): domain Eukaryota; kingdom Metazoa; phylum Chordata; class Actinopteri; order Carangiformes; family Carangidae; genus Trachinotus; species Trachinotus anak. The sequence continues at coordinate 12,310,894 of NW_027273860.1, forward strand.
ATCCAGGAGGGCTGAAACCACATTATTTGCTCACTGAATTTATAAGAGTACCATGTAAGAACATTTATGTTAGAATAGTACTACACTAAGAGCACACCAAAAGCAAGGGCTGGGAAATGTGTGTCTTTTCCAAATTCAATTTAGTGGATTCAAACCAATCACAAATGTGGGTACAGTATGCATCGAGAGATAATAATCACTGTGTCTATGGTTTCTTAGGCTGATAGGTCCAGGCGACACTTGGTTCAAGCTGGGACTAAGAAAAAGAAGCGTATATCCCGCGTCGGCTCCTTCTCCCTCCTTAGCAATAACAACAAATCCACCCCCCTACAGGTAAGTCTCCATGGCAACCCCTGAGCAGAGCAACAGCTGGGGTAGTGAGGCCGGATGTGCAAGCAGAGTTATAAGGCCACATTACCTGGTTTTATTGGATCAGTTTGGTGCACTTGCCAATGTAATCTGTTTGTTTAAATGGATTTTTGTTATCAGGCAATGTCTTTTAAAGGAAAGCTTTTGGCATGATCTCATTCTGCAAGCTGAAAAAAAAAAGTTTATATCCTCCCAAAAAATGTCACATTTGTAAAGGACTAACACTGTCATGAATGGGTTTTCACTTCCAGATCACCAGAGCAAGGAGACAGGTGAAGCCTGACCCACCCAAGAAGGGGAAGTCAGGTCGTTCTGGGGCTTTCTCTGTCCTGGTGAGCCATTATATGATGTTTACTCTCCTACACACGAATGTACTACACTTGATGCATATTTACATGATGTGTTTTTGTTCTCTCCAGGGAGATCCACAGAACGAAGACCAGAACAACAGAGCTAAAAGAAGCATATAGAAGACAAGTGCTGCAAAATAAAATGTTCCTTCTTCACATTTTACCAAAAAACATGTAAACAAACTGAAGATTGGTGTGAAAATCTGATATTTGGAATAACAGCTTTGATGTTTATTTTGATGTGTGTCCACCATTACTGTTTCAGCTGTAAGCTATCTTACATTTATCAGCCAGTCTGCACTTACTTTTTATATATACTATTTTAGGTTTCTAATATATTCCTGCATGTTATCACAAAAGATCCCATAATAATATTCTACTCTGACATTTTGCTGTAACCTATTTAATCACAGATTCCTTATGAAGATTGGGGGTATATTTTTGCAGAATTATTTTGTGTGTTGTTGTATCAGATTTCAAACAAAGTTTAGTAGAGACATATGGTGTTAAGGTCTTTAAATATTATGCACTTTATTCTCCACTGGAGCCTTCTCTATAAAATTGGATAATAGTTTTTACACTCTCAGCTCCATTAAGACATTAAATTGTATAACAGTTCTTGTAGCAGCTCAGTCTTTCCCTCACTCTTTCCCAGAGAAACACATTACATTTCTCTCCGCAAAACGGCCAATGACTGATTCATAAAATTAAGTATCAGGGGACTGAAACAGCACTAAGTCCCTAATTACACATGACAAGCGCTACATATACTGTAGTACATGGTCTTCTCTAAGAGAGGGTCACTAATCCATTTACACTGCAGCAGCCAGGGGCAAATAGCCTCTGTGTGTTTAAAAAAAAAAAAAATCTAAATGTAGTCCAGACCATCTGTTTCAGGAGTCAAACTGTGTCTATTTAAATATGACATTTTTAATTCATTTGGCCAAGAATGGAAACACAGTACGGTCTGGACTAGAAGTTTAGTCTGAGTATTTTTCCAGGAAACTTACATCAACATATGCACAAAATCAGATCTTTGTGGGCTGTTCTGCATCTGGGTCTTTACCTATTTACAGCACATCAGATAATACAAATCACCTGGTTACAACTCTAAGAAAAATAGTACTTTACTGTGACGAGTACCTAAAATTGTACTCGGACTCACCAAAAGTGAAGCCACCACAAAATCCCAAATATGAGGCAATGTAATGAGAAAAATGAGCCTGTGTAAAAGTAGAAGGCTATCTAAGTGAATAGGATGACTCACCCTCCACTCATTTAGTGATGAAAGCTCTCTGCTCATGACGTAGGTGTGCAGTACACTCTGTGTCATTTTTCTGGTTCTATAGACACGAATAGAGAGAAAAGGAAAAAATAACCCAACAAAATGTTATCTATAAACTTGGCATTTTCCCTGAAAAACATCATTGGTGCTGATTATGCTTCAGCAACTCGCTCTGGGAGAACATACAGAAGCGTAAAGTCCTGGATTGGTCACCCATCATCAATGTGGATTAGCTGGTTAAGAGCTGTCTTGGTGTCGTCTTGGTGACAAACCACCACAGGATGCCGTTTTGATTTCTCCGAAAGAGCGACACAGATAAAAGACCAAGATCTTGTATTTCTATTTAGAAACAACAAGAGGGACACAGCTTCAGCTCACTCCCCTGTCATTGTCTCACTCACACACACATGCGCACACACACACACACTTACTCTGACAGCTGCCAGTAGGGTATCACCGACTGACTGTACCCTTGGGCTAATGCATCCTGGGAAACTCCTGTTTGATGATCTGATGGAACAAGGCAGTGCGTCTGAATGTGTGTATCAGCTGCAGACCATGCACATGAAAACACACACACATAGACACTACATACATCAGCCGTAAAAACCCATTTCTTCTGATGATACAAATGTTAAATCAAGAGTCACTCTTCAATCTGAACGTGTGTCACCACGTGTGGTCAGCATGCAAGGAATCGTTATAGATGTGTTTCAGTCATTGCGGTTGTGTAATGGTGTGTGGCATTGTTTCCACTCCACTTTGGGTTCACTCATCCCTTTGAGAACAAAGCTGATGGTAATCACGACTCACCAAATAATTTGGAAGCCTTCAATCTATAGGATTGCGGTAGGAAATGGCAAAAGCAGAGTGATATGTCAGGATTTCCCATAAAAGCTCAGTCAGGTTCATGTGTAGTTAGTGGCTTACAGCCAACATCCGTTTCAAGCACTAGAAACCACTGCATAAGTATTAGTTTCTTGTTGACAGGGGCATATCACCCCAAACAACATGCAATGTGGGAAAATACAGTCACAAACAAGTTCTATGTTAGGAGTGGAGAGAGGTTTGTCCTTAAAGAAAGTACATTCAACTATTAATCTTTTTGTTTTATCTGAAGAATAATTTAGGCTCATGCCAGGCTTTGGCTAATATTTGTATTGGTAATAATAGACTTACCTAGAAAATTGTTTCATCTGGGGGCATGACGGCATTGCTAAAAAAGTTTGCCAAGTAAACATGAGCAGTCAGATTGTCCAGATCTTAAACAAACCCTTAGGAAAATTCAGCATCATGGTTCCAGACTTCTAAATCACCACCCACATCTGACTTGAGCTCCACACAGATCAGCTGTTGTATGCACTGATGGCTCTTCCCCGGCTTAGAGAAACAAAATACCAAAAAATATAGTTAGATTTAAAAATGAGGATTTCATCATCCTACCTAGCTACATAGCTAGAACCATGAAAAGTAGTGAGAGAGCAGTGGTGAGAAGCATGGTTAAATATAACACAGCTGTACAAGTTGTTTTAAATCAACATTTGTCATTTTGGAAAATATACTTATTCACTTTCTTGCCGACTGATACCCATTAAGCTACCAGCAGCTGGCTAACTTAGCTTAACATTAGCAGTGGAAACAGGGAAACAGTTTCCCCCTGTTCCCAGTCTTTGTTGACTAAGTTAGCTAGCTGCTCATAGCTTCATATTTAGCATACAGACATGAGAGTGGTGTCATTCTTTTCCTTTAACTCCTGGCAAGAAAAGAAATAAGTATATCTCATAAAGTGTCAAATTTTTCCTTTAATTTGACATTTCTTTCACTCATGAAAAATGTTAGCAACCGCTATAGCATCCACTGTATTCACACATCCTAATAAAGTGAGTTTGATAATCAGGCGTTTGCAACTTGTTTTATAGTCTGACAGCTTGAATTAGATCTTGAAACTAAACAAGGTGTTGTATCAACTGAGGACTTTCTGTAAAGACAAGGTATTCCCTGCTCAGGACAGTATTCCTGAAATGGCTTTCCTCATCTATTCTCTTTCCACTGACCTCAGACCATGACCTCGCTTTCAGACTCACTTTGGCTCCTTCTCTTCATCTCCTGCCACTTCCCATCAGATCAGATACAGGGCGTTGGCTGTCTTCCCCATGTCACTCCTCTCTGGCCTGACATCACCCCCCCCAAACAGTCTCCCTCTCTGCCTGTCAAAACTTCAAACTGCTGTCACAGCAGCCCGGCCCTGTCTCATGCCTCCGGCCTTAATGGAGAAAAGGCAGAGAGGGATAGAAACAGAGATGTATGTTTAATATGTGTAACTCCTCAGTAAAAGTGTTGTGATGTCAGCTCAATATATCAGCCTGCTGACCTTTCAACATGTATGACAACAGAAGTGTTATTTATGGGCCAATGCAGAATCCATTGACTTTTCCAGGCCCTGTCAGCTTCCTATTATAAACAAAGCCTTGGTCTGCACATCCAGAGGCAGTCTGCCACCTGCAACCCCTTCATTTTGTTGCTAAAACGTCAACTAAATGTTTCTGACACTGCTGAAATCTAATTTAAATCAAACTTTGTGGTCACAGTCTCTAATGACATCCATATAACCCACAGTTAATGTGAAATGTTGATGCAACGGTGTACATTGCAGCTAGCAGGCTAATAATTACCAATATATTACAGACCACTATGATTTTACTAATCGTTTCCATTGGATACAAATGACTCATCACCATAAAATATCTGGAATTGAGAAATAGTTGCTTTGTTTTAAAGGGATAGTTCAACATTTTGGGAAATACACTCTTTTGACAAGGGTAAAATGAGAAAACTTATACCATTTATGTATCCTAAATAAGAATCTAGAATCAGGAGATTATTCTAGCTTATCTTAACATTTGGCCACAGTCAGCAGAAGCTACATTCAGCATAGCCACCCATTGCCTGCTTTCATGGTAAATCTACCTAAATAACCAAACCCTACAATACATTTAAATATTACAGGAAAATGAAGTTAGCAGCCTGTAAACTGTCCAGGAGAAGTATAGCAAGTTCTCTCCATCTCTGAAATGCCTCATCAATATTCACACATATGCATTTCAAGGGGTGTGCACAACAAACACAAAGCAAGAATGCTCTCTCTCTCTCTTTGAGAAGATTTGAGATTGGCCAAGGTCTCCCATCTCCCATCATTTTTTGCCCATTGATGAAAAAAGTTACTGCGTAGCTCAGCTTTAACTAAATCCCCATTCAACTTTTTAATGGATTTAAACAAATGAAACACAACATATGTAGTGAGGTTTAGAAGGGCTGGTAGACACATTCTGTTATCTTCAGACAAAACCCATTTCCCAGTTTACCCCAGTTCCCACTCCTTAAGTTAAACTAAGCTAACTGTCCCTTGGCTCCATCTTCAAATTTAACAGACAGACTTGACAGTGCTGTCTTCAAGAGAGTAATTAAGCATATTTCCCACAATTTTAAACTATTTAATAAAATGTCATACAGCCAGTTGTTATGATAGAAGCATCTACATCACAGTTTCACCAAAATGGGTTTTACAAGGAGTCTACATGCCAATGGCCACTATAGTCTTGACAGGAGTCCCCACATTCTTCACTATTACTAATTCACAGACAATAAATGCCTCTCGGCTTAGAGAAAATTTAGACACAGAATATTGAAAGAAAAATCTAAAAGAAAAATGCAAGATTTTTTCAATTCCGTAGATGAGACCTATGCAATTCATCTATGTAGGACTCCCTGAAAATGATGGATGCCTGCTGAGTCACTGCCATGGGCCAATCTCTGCCCTGCTCACTACATTAAAGCAGAAAATATTGCTGAGTTTGACCCACTGCCCACTATATAGGACCACAGACAGCTGATTTATTAAGAAGGGAATACCTGCAGACAGGGTGAATCAATTTCACAGATATAGATTAGAATAGGATGGCCGAGAGAACTGACAATGAACTGAGAGAGAGGCATTTCTACAAAATATATCTCGAGGAATAAGGAGACAAAGAATCATAGAAGATTGCTGGCAACTAGGCTAAAGCAATCTCTGATCAATCAGAACTCAAGGCTTGGTGGAATTAAATTGCACAAACAGGACAAAGGATTAAGGATGGGATGAGAGGCAGGTTTGGGTCAGCCTGAGCCAAACAGTCTGAAACGTGAGTTCTCTCTCTCTCTCTCTCTCTCTCTCATTCACCTTTCTCTTTGGTATGACACAAAGGTCACTGTGGGCTGTGAAGTGGACAGGGCTGTCAGTGGAGAGAGGAGCTGAAGAGGCAGCACAGGGAGTCAGGCAGGCAGGGAAGGAATTCCAATCAGCCTGATGGAGCCACAAAGATGAAAACTTCTTACAAAGGCTGTGACCACCATATCCCCTCAGACCTGAAGAGTGAGTGGGGAGGGAGGGATGAGCAGGCTGGAAAAGGGTAATATGGGCTTGGATGGTACAAATTGTTGGCTGGAAATAACACTGCACCCTCCAGCCACCACCTCAATGACTCTATAACCATTTGTGAAACTTACAGAGGCTCTAAACTGACACAATTATGTTCTGCAGATGAAAACAAGGGTGGAAAGGAACACTACATTCCTCAGTTACATTCCTCAAGGGCAGCCGAGTAATGGAATCTCTGGGCCAGGAAATATTATGAATAAGTGCAAAAGAGCAGCATAACATATTAGGTCATTGTCTCTTAGTCGACAAACCACTTCAGGGATCTTTGGTGAAAAATAAGGAGAAAAGTGCTTTTAGCTTGTGGTTGTAAAAGAAACCTGCTTCCACTTTTCCAGCCAGAGTTGCATGTAGAAGTCATTTTAAAAGATCAAAACGGCACAAATGACCTCTGATTACTGGGAACGATTAAGTCCTATGAGGTAGCACAAACTGCTGAGAGAAATCCTGTATGCATTTTCATTTCTCCTTTATCACTCATCCTATAACTGCCTCCGCATCTATATCTTATCTCCCTGTTATCTGTATGAGGCTCTGCACAGTAAAAGCATAAAAATAGACGTCAGTCAGCATCATTTGTGTACGATAAAGAATGAAATACCAAATGTTCTGTGGGATAGACATGAAGGGCTGTGGGACATAAAGAATGTGGGCTGTAAGAAAAGAAAAAAGAGAAGAAATAAACTTTTTGTGGCTTTTGTGCCCACAGCTTGTAAACTTCCCAAAGTTCAACTCCAAGTCCCATAAGGTCTAGAGGGTGTCCGCTAGGGAAGACACATATTAATATTTCATTTGAGGCCAAATCTCTCTCTGAACATTATGGAGAGAGAGAGAGAGAGAGAGAGAGAGAGAGAGAGAGAGAGAGAGAGAAAGAGAGAGAGAAGTCTTGTCTGTCCCACAATGTGGTCTCTCATTGAATTTTGAAGTCATAAATGGACAGTCCAAAACTGCAGAGCGGGTGGTGCTTTAGAGGTCCTGAGAGGACAATAAATCATTTGGTCACACATACTGTAGCTACACCCGGGCCACTCTGGATCAAAGAGCTCTTTCAAGCATCTCTGTACCACTCAACTAGGCTACTCAATTATGAAGTGCGAGGAGACAGAGGAGACCTTCTGTGTGGGAAGGTATATCTATGTGCTGCATAATCCAGTTCAGCCTTCCACCAATTCCACCAATTAACCCTGGTAAAATAAAAGTACAACAACCAGATAAACAAAATATCTATGCTAAAATATATGCATTCCTATGCACTGTGCCAACACCAGGATTTCATGTTTTACTTTCCACTGGGGATATTACATCAAATATGTGCTATCTATTTTTACATGAAGGATCAAGTATAATTTGAGTATGCATATAAGTATGTTCCTGCCTATTTATTTATTCTACTTTGTGAACATTTTTCATTTTCATCTTGGTAGTGGTGCCATTGCTGTGGCGGTCAGTGAAGAAATAAATAGGCTCATGAGCAGAAATGACACTGGTACTTCACTGGTTCATCTTGCAGCTCACCAGATTTTTACCTAATTTTCTCTTGTTTCTAATCCTTTGAGTCCACCGCAACTTGATATTCACTCAATGGTCATAAAACCAAAGCTTGCTAGAGATTGCCCTCTTGTGGTTGCATTCTGTAATGCAACATGTCTGAACATGAACAACAGAGTAATGGCAGATTGCTAAATTAAGTACACTTTTCCATCTTGACTGGAGTCCAGTTAAAAGATATATTGCATTTCAGAGCACAGAACACTGCCCATGCTATCCAAGAGAGTTAAGCAACATTCACCCTGAAGGTCCCACAACTACACAATGAAAATACCACCATTTAGATGATCTCAGCTGTGCTAAATAGATCAATGTAAATTTAAGATTTCGCATTTAAGAAATTGATTCTAAGAAAGGTTAACAGCAAACCTCAGGCACATTGATCATATCTTCCTTTGGTAGTTCCCCCCAAACTTAACACTTTACTGAGTGAGTCCACCTCTGGCCATATGGTGTGGAACAAGGTGGATGATTTACTGAATGTCTGTCTGCCTCCTTGTACTTGTCAGACAATGACTATGAGCGTAACGAAACTAACTAACCAAATAAAATAACTGACAATCTTTTTATTTTCAACGTGTAGGCAAAGGAATCGGAATAAAAGCTGTTATTTCATATAGCACAGTGGGTTTGAGCTATTTGTCAGTTTTGCAATGGATTTGGGGAAGTAAATAAAATGTACATATACCATTTTATATCATCATATACCATTTTATATCATCATAGCTATTTTGGGTGTAAAATATTCTTCATTCTTTTATCTTTTGAAATATTTCCCTCTGAACTGCAGTAGAATACAACCAAGAAGTCTTACTGAATGTAATTATTTCAGGAAAGTGATCATACCTAAAAACCATGGTACTATGAGGACCAACAGCATAGGCTACGTGTAAAGAGTTCTGTCAGTCCTGGTATTTATTTCAACAGACATTTGCCTTCACTGGCTGCACGCTGGTCGGACTCCTCTGAGGGTCTGGAGATGCAGGAGACCTGTGCTGGGTCACTGGATGGGTGGTCCCCCTGACTCTTGGCTCTCCGCTCTTGCTTCTCGTTGCTCACCTGCGTCCCCGCAGAGGCAGATGTTGTGCTGAGCTGACCGACGGTTCGCCTGTTTCAATGCCTCGTCCCTCTCCAAAGTCACCAGCACGGTCTGCTTTAAAACCGCTTGGTACTTCTCATTCATCCGCTTTACCGCAGGCTCGTAGCTGTTACATTGAACCTTGAGCTTCCTCATCTCCTCGATGAGCCTGTTTTTCTCCTGGACAACACGCTTATGCTGCAGCCGATGGAAGTCTCTGGCTTTCTGGACCCTCACCAGGGTCTCAGCCGCTGCGGAGGCCGCCAGCCTGTACTCCTCTCTCTCCCGCCGAGCGTTTTTCAGTTCGCTTTCCAGGCGCTGATTGTAGATGTACACGTCCGGTACCACACCGACCCGCTCTGCATCCACCAGTCCTTTCTGCACCATCTCGGTCCACTCAGTCTGAAAACAGTCAAGTGTTTCTGTCATGTTTTTTTGGATGAGAAAGTTGCGTAAAAAGTCATCCACAGTTTCGTCTTGGTGTGTGTTGACGGCTGCAATGGCCTCGGAAGCGACCCGACCGCTGGCCTCTGCCCGGTTTTGAATAGCTTTTACCGTCGCTTCCAAGTCTTCTTCCCCTTCTGTTAAACTCCAGTCGTCTTCTAGATATACTTCCTCGTATTTAAAGTCATCATCACTGTCACTGGGAGGACTCACGTCCTCTTTCTCTTGATTTTTGTTAATTGCGCTCATTGCTTCATTTGACACATCCAGAGTGAGAGGGTTTGACGTTACCAAGGCGACGACTTGGACGTTCAACGCGAGATTTCACGAGTTCACGTTTGCAGCATTCTAGTCGCCATCAAACAATCATGGCGGACTACCGAGAGGCGCCCTTGGCCACTCGGCCAAAAACATTGGATCCAAATGAATATTTCAACCTTTCGCCGCTGCAGAGACGCGCCGAAGAAGAAAGGGGGGCAATACGAGCGAATCTGAAGAGGCAGTATCAGACGCAACTCAATAACCCGCACAGAAAAGAGCTCATTGTAAGTGGCAGCCTGCTGGGCTAGCAATGTCACCCTTGAAAAGGGCCGTGTCTACTTGCTGAGATGCTAACGGTAGCAGTGGGGGCACACAGCAGTCGCTTAAATCAAAATTTATACAGTACAGTGTTCATATTTATTTCCGAATTTCTGAGCTTATGTACGAGGCTGTATGAAAGCAACGGCATCCGAAACGATCTTGCTCTTGACTTAAGTTTGTGAATAACGTTAGCTAGCTAACACACAATGATTGGAGTCGCTCTCATTTAAGCCTCGGCTGCTCTGACATCCAATGTTACACCTAGGTACCATAAAGACTTTAGGCACAGGTCAATACAGTGTTACTTAGTACTAGACATGATTTTATATAGTTGTGATGGTATTTGCTACATATTCAGCTCCTCAAGCCCTGCAAATTATTTACCCTCTTCCAGACTGTTAAATCCCCATCTACTTCCATGAGTTAGGAGTAATCTGCTCATTGCAGTCTGTAGTAGCCCTCTTTTTAATTAATTCACGTTGTCAAAATGTGTACATCTACCACCAAAAATGTTACACTTTGTCTGAAATTCTTAAAATTGTTACACTTAATATTTACTCAATATTTTGTACTTGAATTATTTAATGTTGTCATCAGTTTATGCAGAGTGATCAATGAAACTTTGTTGCATACTTTTTTTCTGTACAGGAAGACCCTGCACTGACACGCTGGGTGCATGCACGTGCCAACCCCTACTCATACTTCAAGCCCACATACAAGACATCTCTGTTGGGTGTGATGTTTGGAGTTGCGCCTGTCGTATTCCTCTACTACCTTTTCAAGACAGACAGGGTATGAGACGTGACGCAATCAACTTGATTATCACATTGTTTAATAACTAACGTGACTCCTGTGGCTCATTAAAGGTGCTGTACGTACGTTTTGATATCACTAGATAGCCAATGTTAGCATTAACAGCTGTTTACTTATCAGTCTTGAAGAAACATTCAGAAAAGTTCAGCATCAAACTTCATTCTTTGCTCACCAAGAGCTGTCTCCAGTGGTGGAAAGCAACATCAATGTTGACTCTTGTTTTGCCTCTATTTCTACGACTTCTTTTCTTCCACTTAAGTTAGCATGCTAACCAGCTAGCCCCAGTACGGCCTGCCTTTTAAAATTACATTGTCTCACTGTAGAGTCCAGTCTGCCCTCAGTTCAGCATGTGAGGATGAAGAAGTAGAGCTGCCCAGTGAGCGTATTCTACCCTCTTGTCTTGTAATCATTACAATGGTTGAAACTCTTTGCCAGCAACTATTATCACCTACAACACTGCCAGCAACAAACCGGGACGTTCAGCAGCAGAGAAAACATACATATAGCACCTTTAAGCAGCATACATATTTTTTCTGCTGTGTCCTACAGATACTGTGGCACATGTTAATGTTTTTATCATTTAGGGAACCATTTATTTACATTTTTTGGTCCCATTGACTGTTTTTATGATATATAAAGAGCATGTGACCAGACCAGAGCCAAAGTTGGATATACACTATACTTTTTCTCAGAGACACCATTATACCATAGGCATCTGAATTTTACTTCCGGCCCCTTCTGCTGTCTTCTTCTCAGTGTATCTATCTGTTGTGTTATTGACGAAACTCAGTGCAAAATTGGTGATCAAATCACCAATGATTTTACTTGACATTAAGCATAGTATTGGCGAACACGAGGTCATTTTAATATGTTACAGCACTAATATCACTTAGCTAATCTGATACACTGATAATAATACTATTTACAAGAATATTTTTGCCTAAAAGAAACCTAAAATGTGATACTTGTCTATGAATGGCTTCATAGACATCTGAAAAGCTTTTTAGTTGTGGATTGGGGCTCATTTCCTTGTAGTTGCACAGTTGATCTGGTTTTCTTTTTATCACAGTTCCAGCCACATTAGAAATAAGTGCTTCATTTGAAATGCTCCCTTCCTTCATTTTCCTCCCCATTGTCATGGAGATTCACCCTCTAAACCCTCACCAATAGAAATTCCAGCAAGAATTTGCTGCAATTGTCACACTGCTGGGTGATCATATTCGTCTCCCTCTCTCCACTGGGAGGAAGAAAAACTGCCTGAAAATCATAAAACGCTCACTCATAAAACATGCGGCTGAGAAAATGTCCAGAAGGTGAGGTGAGGGTGATATGACTTTGTTGCTATGGAAACTGTACAAACCTATCATCTGTTTGTCATCTGTTTTACAGGCTAAGAAGATGGAGCAGATTAAGGCTGGAACCCTCGAGCGCAAGTTCAGTTTGTCATCATGAGCTTCAATGTATAAAGACCTACTGTATGTTGTAGTGATGATGTCGGTGCATGTAATTATTATTAACCAAATAAAATTATATTGTCAAAAACAACAGTGTGGCTTTGATTGCTGCGGCAAAAGTGTGAGTGATAGAAAATAGACATATAAGATTGTGAATGTGCAGTTTTCTTGCAGTTTTGTGACTTGTGATTTTCTTCTAGGACGCTGTCTATAGAGGCTGACTTCATATAATGTCCTTTACGCTGTCTGATCAGTCACTGAAACACACATTTCCACAGACAATCATCATTCTATGTCAAAAGCACTTACCTGTCTGTTTAATGCAAGGTTGCATAAATAGTGAATTGTGGACAGACAGTGCACGTTCTGTTATTGGTAAAATAAGCCGTTTCACCAATAACCACCGCTGCAACTGTGGTTCAGCATATGTTCAGTACTCTACTGATGCTCTTTTACCTTCCTCCATCTTTGTAACATCTAACAATCACAACCATGCTGAATCGCACAACCCAAGGCAAAATTGACGAAGTTGTTTTATATGGTAATTTTAAAATCATGTTCATGCAGTCAGCCTTAATTGAGGTTTTACTGTGGGGCTTATATTTTCAATATAGTATATCTAACCTGTTTGTTTTTAATTATACATAAGCTCAAATACCCTACACTTCCTCTTATAATAATACAATTATTTTAAAAAGACACAGTTTTGAATAATTGAACATTTTAATAATATTGCAAAGAGGTGTACTCAGTTTTTTTTGTATACTGTGTATTTAAGGTTTGCAAATATTGGTCAGACCACTGTATCAGCAAACCCGAGTGTTGAACTGATATGCCTGTCTTTAATTTCTCATCATCATCTTTGCCGTTTTATTTGTAAGAAAAATGTTATGTCTTCTTTAAAGATTTACATAGCCTTACTATAAAATTCAGTTTTCCAGTAAACAAAGGTTTGGTGATATCTTCAATGTCCAAACTGTTAGAGTGGAGGAGATACACAAAGTGCACACATGTTCAGCATGACTGACTTGTGCTGTTATATGTACTGAAACAATTTATGCAGCCTAGCTGTAATTTTTATTTCCAAGTGGAGTTGTCTGTATAAAATAAATTCTAAATTTCATGGCATACTTCAATCCTTCAGTATTTTCAGTCAACAAACCTAATCAAAAAACACAAAGAAAGCCAAGTTGCACTAAAATTGGATTGCTGGTAGTTACGTTCAAGAAAGTGAAATTAGGACTTTCATCTTCATATAACAACTGTACTTGGTTAAAACTTCATCTTAGTCACTTTGTCTTTCTACTTTTTGCTGGGCTTCCAGTTGGGGTTGAAGTGGCTGCGAAGCGGTTCCCAGCACTGGTAGTAGCTCTTGTCAAGCCTCTGACATGTCTGGAGACCCCACTTGGTCACTGCCATACTGAAGGATGACTCAAACATAAAAGCCTTGAAGGGAGAAAGAGGCACAAACAGATATAATCTCTCATTGTGTTCTGCAAAATCAAAATTCTTAATGGCCAATTAACCTCATAAGTCTTTTTTTTTTTTTTTTTTTTACCATGGTGCCCTCAGCCACCCTCTCAGGTTTCAGCTCAGCAGTGCTGTTTTTCTCGAAGCAATCAACATCCGGACCGTGTGGGGTCATGATGCTGTGGAGGCTGGCCCCTCCTGGCTGGAAACCCTCCTCTTTGGCCTCATAGTGGCCTTTGATCAGACCCATGAATTCACTCATGCAGTTACCTAAAGTCACAAGCAGGAGAAGCTGTAACACAACACTGTGTTGGGTATAGTTTAGTGTACAAAAAGCAAGTTGTAACACAGATTTCCACTAGATGGCCTTATAGATCTGTGGTAAAAACAGACAAAAGGTACTGTGGTGGGGCCTCGGTTGAGGAATCATGCAGCAGGTGGACGGGCACCACCTACCATCTTGACACCAGTTGAGTAAATGAACACGTTAGGTTATGGCTGATTTTTTTCATTCTAAATTGTGACAATTTGAATTCAAATTCAGTCACATCCTGACAGCCTAGCTCGCAAAAATTTTAAATCTTGTTTTCCACCAAAATGTGCATAAGCCACTTTAGAGGTGAAGCAAGGTTTGTGTTTTTTTGTGGACATACGGTGATAGTATGGTGGGCGGAAGGTGTGATCAGCCACACCCCAACGTGGAGGGAAGATGACAAAATCAGCAATGGCCACACCGGGTCGTGTGGATTTGGCAGTCAGCACAGTGAAGATAGATGGATCCTATAGGCAGATTATAAAGAGAACAATATGTGATGTTTGAGGGTATGTTTATGGGCTGGAGTCTATTCACTTCAATGGCATAAATGAACATAATATGCAATATGTATTTTAAAAAGCACTGTGAATGTGTCTGTGGTCTTAAAAATGACTCTCACCGCATGGTCGAAAGCCACACAGTTGATAACCATGAAGTTCTTCAGGTTGTATTTATAAGGTGTGTAGTTCCCGTGCCAGGCAACCACATTGAACGGAGAAAAATCCTACGTGCAGAGCACAGAACAAAACAAATAAGACGAGACTACCCAAGCTACAAACACAAAAGACTTTAAATTGAGCTTTTCACAGGGAAAAAGGAACAATGAATAATGTCTTTGTAATCTTAAATTCCCAGAGAGAGTACTTCTTGACATAAAGAGGAAAAAAAACTGGTCATAATGAAAAGGGTTGATTGTAAAAAAGGGTGTACTTCTTTCATTCTTTCTTCTCTTTCATTCCCCCTGTTCTTTGTGATACGAGGCTCCAGGTATTATGGGGTAATTGGCTTCACAATCAAACTTTCCCAAACTTTGAGCATTTTGACGCTCGCAGCAGCACAGTTATGGGGGGTGCAGCCGTAACAGTGGGTGCAGAGATATTTCTTTATCTTGATTGTTAAAACCACAGCAATTTTATATAGTTTCTCTGTTCTGATAATGTCACTGCGAAAAAGACATTCAACAGGAGCTCTAAAATCAATACAGTTCATTACAACTCAAGCTGCCTCCTGAGTGACCTCTAAGCTCCTTACACACACGTCTCGTACACACATGAACAGCCAATACTCTCTAACAAAAAAGAAATCCTCATACACATATTCATGCGTACACTTGTGCATAAATAAATTCACACACATAACTAATAAACACCAGACACAACCTTACACACTCTCAATTCACAGTAGTTGCCACACAAAAAGGCCTTTGGGGAACCCAGTGCAGGTAATTTCTTGGACATTAATCTTTGGTAACTCCACTACATTCGATTAAAATGAAGGGAAAAATGGAGGAGAGCAAGCACTTGCACACACATGCACACAAAACACAAACATATTGGCCCAGTCAAGCAAATAATAAGTTAATTTGAGCAATTTCAGCGCTCTGCAGGGGAACAAAACAGCAGGACCAGACGGGAGCAGCAGCATCTTCCCTGAGATGAGGCTCGCGTCCTTATTTTCTTACCCCTGTAGCCTCACCCTCCAGGCTCAGGGAAGGATGGACACCAGGGAAAGCGTGTCAGGTGCAGGCCGCAGCTTCCGCCTCTAACTTGCAGCACATGACAAAGGGCAGATACTCAAGTATAGGCAGCGAGAGAGATGAAAAGTGTTTGTTTTGCTACGAAAAAGACAGTATCTCACCCATGTGTACATCCTACGATGAATAATTACAGTGTGGTTTGACATGGTTTCCACGGTTACAACCCCTCAACCCCCGCCCCTGACAAACCTCTCCTCCCACCTCCTCCCTGTCTCGGTAAAAAACCTCCTGTCAGACATTATGTGTCGATCCAATTATGCGCCTAACAGGACATTTCTGGAGGGGGAGGATCATTCCCCGAGTGAAATATGGTGAAATTAATGCTTAACTTGTGAAAGGTTTTTCCTACAAAGCAAAGCTTCACGGGTACACTGTCTGTAACGCCAGAATGCCTTAACTAATTATGAGTGATTAAGACTCATAAGGGAGTCGAGGCGGAAACCTGCTGAATGGATAACAGCTAACGCTTCCATATTAAATCATCAGGGATGGCAATTCAATCGGTAGGAGCAGCTAATGGATCATATGCTTCACTTGGACAGTTTCCTGTTAGTTATTGTTGCGGTTCGATGGTGTTTACTGAAGCAAACACAAACCTAAATAGGGTAATAGGGCAAGTCTGCTATATGTGTGGGCCCCTGTCATACGGTGTCCGTGTACCTGTGTGAGCACACTGACACACACAGACTGAAATGTCACAAAAAAAAAAAAACACCTGTTGGCAGGCGAAGAGTTTCCCTTGGTACTTGTTGATGACGGTGTAACCTGTGGCCACAGTGCGATCCTCATACCAAGCAACTGGACACAGGAAATCTCTTGGGTTGGCCAGACCATTGGCTCCTGCAAAACATACACACATAATAATACACACGCAAAAAACTACACTTTTATAAACAAGACTAGGTGACTGTGTAGTGTTCTTTGCAGTATATGTAGTGTCCCCCATTTCATTTTAAAGTCCTAAGTTTACGTACTATATAGTGCCCTCAAAAATAGTTTCCATCACTACTGTTCCAATAGTTCCACAATGCAATGAGCCACATTTCATAGATGTGAAAATGGTGCAACTTTCAGTAATGACACCAAATCATGATGATTAGTAAGTCTATTGAGAAAACTACTGATGGTCTATTACATAGAGGGTAGTGAATGGGTGAACGAGGAAGTGATTTCAGATACAGCCCACAGGCTACAGCCATGCTAGTGACTCTGTCCTTGTATACTTAGGTATGAACGTATTAATATATTTACAGGTATAAGGTTTACCATGTTCACAAGTTTAAATTACTCACTACTTTGGCATATTCGCATATCATTGGACAAATTAAATGAAAAGTCACAGGGATCATCAAAGTGATTATAATTAATCCTGAGAGGAACATGAATGTGTTTACCAAATTGCAAAACAATCAATCCAGTAGTTGTTGACATGTTTTAGTCTTGACCAAAGAGGTGGAGCAACAGACCAACATTACCAAAGGAACGAACCGACATAGCAAGAAACAAACATAAAGAGTTTCGTGTGCAGATTCCAAGGAAACACACACTCACAAACATCATACGAACACACACCTATGGGTCCCAGGTCAGGGAGTTCAAAGTGGGCTCCATACACCTCCAGTATATAACCTCTGGTTTCTCCAAACACATCCACACTGAAGCGCATTCCTTGCTGGTGAAAACACGAGAAGTGGTGGTGAGGGGATTTATGGGTTCATGGACTAATGTGTTTGGAAAAATACATGTGTGCTGCAATCACAAATCCTGGTGGTCAAGCTGTAGCTCAAACCTCTTTCCACTGTTATTTATTTTTAAGGTCACTTTGGAAAAGTGCCAAACTATGTCTCTCTCTAAATATGGTAAGTGGGGTGTGGGGGCAGACACAATGGCAGATTTCTGTGAAAACTGGGGAGATGAAAAACATCGAGCTCACCTGGATGACACAGATCTCGTTCGGCTCCACCATCATCTTCCCAAACTCTGTAGTGATCAAGATCTCACCCTGCTGGGGGACTAGCAAGACAAACACACAAAGAGGGCGACAGAGAAAAGAAAATCTGACGGAGAAGAAGGACAGAGGATTGAGCTATCATTGCTCTGGTGATAGATGACAGTGAAAGCATCAACAGCCCTTTTCCTCACCAATCAGAAAGTCTCCATCAGAGTTGTTGAAGCACCTGGAACAGGAAAAAATTGGAGAGCTCAAAAATGATCAGCAAAGCATAACCAAGGATTTTATTTTTCTTTCCTGTTGATATGTGAAAATACATCTATTTGTTACATGATGGGGTGCATCTTCACACAAATACATTCTGACCTGTCAACCATGGAAGTGTTGCAGGTATACACATGGACACCAATGCCATTGCGAGATTTGGCATCCCCTGCACCACAGACAGTATGCAGACCCTGCAAGATACAAATGGTGACAATCCCAATCAACTGACAATCTTTAATGAAACAGTAATATGGGGGAAAAAAAGTTAAACTTACAGCCACAAAGTCCACTTTCTTCTCTGTAGATTTGGGAATGGTAAATGGCAGCCATCGCAGCTGTGAGAAAAACCTCAGAGTCAGAATCTACTTATTCTGCAAATAAAGAACAATTTAAAGGAATGCATTTCCAAGGGAGTGGTGCAGAGAAGTATTAAAGACCGTGAAAATATATGTTCCCAATTAGATTCTTACACCATGAGTTCCTACATGAATTAAAAGCTTTTTGGGGTATTTACATGACTTTCTTTTTCTTTGCTTCGCTAACTGGTTCCTATATGTGTCACCGTGTGTGTGCACCAATCACTTTAGATAAATTTAAATCTAAATGGCTCCTACGCTAAGCTAATTTTTAAATAAGCTTTTCAGGGCCTTTAGCAAGATTGACAGTTTCACTAAATTGAAGCAAGAACTAGATGGGCAGGAACTCTTCCTATTCAGCCTTGATATACCTGGTTAGGATCGGGCTCCACTTCATTCCAGTTCTCTGTTAGATTCCCACATGGCACTGCAGTAAAGGGCTTATGTTTGACAGAAGGGAGGATACGGTACAACCAGCTGGAGAAAGAAAAATGGACCAGTATAAAGTTATTCCTAATGTCTAAGATCTGTTTGATCTATATGGGCTGATGTACGTGTCAGAGAGAGACGGATACCTCCTCTTATTGGCTGGTCGTGGGCAGGTGAAAGCAGAGCCAGAGAGCTGCTCAGCATAGAGACCATAGGGACAGACCTGAGGATTGTTCTGTAGAAATGCAACATATTGCGATTAGACAGGATGTTAATGTTATAAACTGTGTGTAATGCATTGTGGAGGCAAAGGATTGGCAGGCCTGTTTAAAGTTCAGAGGTTTCGCTTTTTTTCCCCAACTAATCACAATACAGGCACAGGGAAGTCTTAAAACACAGGGCACTGGTACAATTTCACTTGTGTGGACATCATCTAGTGTTTTCTTTTGCAGTTACATGAGGGCGGTCCATCAAATAATGATGAAAGTGTCAATAGATGTGAGGAAGGAAAAGCAAGCTGGAGTTGACTGTGTGCCTCTTAGGATAGGATTTTTATATTTTCCTATGAAACATGAATGAGTCACACCAGCTTTTGGTTGGTTAAACCCCTCCTAACTCCTATGGTGTCACATTAAGTATTCATGCAATTCACTTAAGCACAAAATCAATGAATAAATGATCAAATTAATGCCAAAATGATCCCTGAGTGTGTTTTTGTGTGTGAGCTACCTGTCCCTCAGGTAATGATCCGGGACAGCGAGGGTCTTCAGAGGAGAACTCATTGCCAAAACCACTCATGTACTGCAACAAGCAGACAGACAGACATTTAACATTCAAGGGAAGTTAAAGTGAAAAATAAAAAATACACCATGCAGCTTCATTGTAATGCAGGATAAATGTGTTCATGCTGGTTATAATTAAATTTGAAGGCTTGTCATTAAGGCTTGTCTTTTTGTTAATTGTTGTCATATTGATTCACATTAGATCTATGATAAAACAAACTGCAGTTATGCCAGATTTCCCCCCTTGCAGTCATCCATTATTTTTGTGTTATAGAAACAGACTAATTACACTAACATCCTCCACAGTACATTCTGATCAACAGTTTTTCTTCTCAGTTATGAGGAGATTATTATTCCACTATCCTCATTTGGTGGCACTGATCACAAACAACCATTGTCTTCCCTACCACTAAAAAACATGAACTTGGTCCAAGGTTTAGAAATCTTGCTGAGTCATTGTTAGTTGGCAAAAAGCAGACAGACAGACATGGATGGTTTCCATATGTGCACATTAATGAGTCTAACGTGCCTGGGTAAAAACATTTTGGAAGCTCCATTCTGACCTTCATGACAATGTTATGTAAAGAATGATTTTTGTTCAACTTGCACTTTTATTTTGAGTTAGAGTAACAAAAAACACAAAGTTCAGCACAACGTTTACCTTGCATGGATCAAGCATCAAATATTAAGTCATTTCAGTTTATTCTTAAAATTGACTGAAATATTTACAATGTTATAGATTTTAAACATAGCCATCAATATCTTTATTGCTGAAAACAGGTCAACTGGTGTAATTGAAATAATACATCAGTAACGGTTTCCACCAAAACACTGTAGAACCAGCACTGGAGTAAATGGTTCAGAGGTTGTAAAGGTTAGAACATGTGAATAATGTTATTGTCATAATAACGTAAAAGGGTTTCAGATTTGTTCTACTGAAAAGTATCTTTCCCTCTGAAATCTGTTTGTGCTGCTGTTGAGGAATCTCAGACCACATCTGGGCAGCTGCTGAATGCAGCACTCTGATTGGTTGGAGGGAACGCCTCCCTTCAGTCAGTCGGTCTACTTCTGCTATAGTTATGATTTGCGCGTCTGCTGCAAGATGTAGGCTAGTTCAAATGTTGAAGTAGACCTTTTCCTTTATTTCAACAATAATGTGGAACTACAGGAGTTTGCATGCTCATTCCCCTGAGACTATCCTGAAACTTACTGGGGATGTCAGATACGCTCTCTAAGCACTGGTGAATGAGTATTTCCAATAGGTAGGTTTGGAGGAAAAAAAAAATTGCTGCCTTACCTTGAGTCCAGCCATCGTGGTGTCTGTTCAAGCTTTTCTCTAGAGGTGTTTAAAGTTACAAATTCAGTTGCAGCTATTGTCTAACTCTTAATGCATTGCCCTCGACCAAAGTCCACTGCCTCAAGCGTGCATGCCGTTATGGACGGAGTGAAAAGAGGGGTTGGATTTATACTCTTTCTCAGTATGGTTTTAATTAAGCATTGACAGGCTCCGTGACGCAGCAGCGGGGTCTCTGGCAAAGGGGAAAGGACGGATTGGATGGCAAAAAGGTGCGCAAACAAGGACCAGAGTCACTGCCAAGACAAACAAGAACAAAGACTAGAACATTTCAAAGTTTTTAAGTGCAACAGACAGATAAGGTATTGAACAAAAGACACATTCAACAGGCCCATGAAGCAAAGAAATGAATTTCTTCGGAAATGTTTTCTCAGGCTACAGACCGCTGTAATCCTGAAATGAAAAAACAAAACTAGACACTAGATTATCATAAACTCATTATAGCAAGTCTCAGGCACAGCCTATTAAAATATCATCGGCCTATGTAAGTTATAATGAAGTAAAATGAACCATATAAATTATGGTGACAGACATAGCGTAATGATGATTGGTAATAGTCATTGCAGCCAAATCGCGGTGACCTCATGTGGGACTGCGTGTGCAAATAATCGTGTCACGCACATCCTCACGTCCTGCAAAACAAACATCCAGGGAAAAGGGTCTGTTGAATTCTCTTTAATATCCCAAATTTAAGCTGCACTGCGTGAGGCTCAACACGCGTTACTGGTTCATTTAAAAGTGAGTTATCATTCCTGTATAGCTTCATTATGAATGGACTTCTCTTAAAACCAGCATCATGCACAAGGTAACCCCTGCATGCCGCAGCGAGCAGCTCACTCTGGATGTGAACAGCGGCCAAGGCCTCCAAAAGGTCTATACATTACTTTAAGCAAAATGTATTCTGTTCATTTCGTGAAAATAGATGGTCAAACGATGGGTACCTAATGTCCCCCATGCAGCATGTATCAAAAAGAATCAATTTCGCCTTTCTCATTCTTGCCTCGCTTCCCCTCTTGTCTATTTCTTTCTTTTTGGGAGGTGTTGGGGAAGGGTAAATGATGGCAATTCTCATAGCGAGGCGCAAATAAACTCGCCGCGGCAGAAGTAACTGTTCTCCGGCGAGGCGTGCAGTCAGGCCCGGGCCCCCCGCTGACAGGCAGTCAGGGTGCTGCGCCAGAGACGAGAAAGCCCAGTGGCAGGAAAATATAACGTCCCAGTCTCCGGAAATTGATCTGCTCCTTGTATGGAGAAAGAAAATGAGTGATTTTAATTTCATCCCCGAGTCTGATGATAGAATTTTAGAGTATTTGGGTCCAATCCGGATGTGTGTTTTAAGAGAGGCAGGAATAGCTGGAGACGACAGAGAGGAAACTGTTGTTGCCTACTGACAGTTATATCTATGCATGCGTAAGTGGGCCATAAATGCTTTGTTATTAGATGCCTGCTGAACTCAATGGCTTGATGGTAAATGGTACACTCACCTGGCAGAGTCTATCCCCATGCATAAACAGGCAATCTCTCCCTCTCACTCTCTCTCTCTCTCTCTCACACACACACACACACACACACACACACACACACACACACACACACACACACGGTTACAGGACTATTCTGTGATATATATGATGACATCTTTAGTCTTTCATAGCAGATGGTGCTCACACTTTCACATACATGCAATGCATGAGCTATTTTTCTTTTCTTCTTCTATATTCTGACCTTTAAAGGGTCAGTAAGTTGGTACGTGCCCCCGCAGTCCTGAAAAGAGGTCTCATCAGACGCAATAATTAAAATCCCCTGTGTGGGTTTACCACACGTATGTAGAGCTTTTGACATTACCAACACAATGGTATTATATCTTAACCAGCAAGTATTGAGGCTTCCACCATGCACTGTAGCTTTTACAATGCCTTACATTCAGTATCCTGTCCAGTATCCAGTCTTCTAAACAATGATCAAACCTTAAACAAGAGTTACAGTAGTTCAAAATTGCCTCTATCAGTGCACTGTATCTGCCAGCTTATAGACTACTACATTCATACTAGTAGTTATATATGGATCAAGTGTACTTCTGATTAAATTAATCAGGCAGTAGCAAGTAGCAACAACTAATTAGTGTGTGCTTACACACTTTCCTGCTCTTGTTTCTCTACAGTAATGAGAATCTCTTGTCTCCTCTTTATTCTTCTTTGCGTAGAGGTAAAAACAGCTGTTGGATGCACTTTTTTAGACGCAAAGCAAAGCAAAACACCTTACCATACAGTTTAAATGGATGCTGCACCTACACACAACATGAAATTGAGTCTTTTGTTAGTCTGCTGATATCACACAAAAGTCCACCATCATTGCAAAGCACATCAGCAATTTAAAAAATGGTAGCGATGCGATTTGTTCTGATTGGATACTTCTTTGTGTTCTGTAGAGCTGCAATAACTATGCACAATTTGCTGAAAACATTAAGAAACAGATATTAAAACTTAACTTTGTGAAGGACATAAGTGCAAGCAACCTCTGAATTGTTACCACCTGGCCTCATCTTGTGTATCACTGGTAGGTAGCTGCTGTATTTGGATGTCACATCTCACAAGAAATAGCTTGGATTCTTGTATTTTGTAATTACAGCCCTGTTACACACTATTGCAATTTAATGTTAAATGACTCCTGACATGAGCCATCCAGTACCACACACACAGACACAGACACACACACACACATCTGACAGCTCCATTTAACGCTGATTAGATTTGCAAGGACATGTAGTATACCCTCTCTGTGTCTCCTGTGCCTACTCTCTCTCTCTGTCTCTCCCTGAGTAGGTTGAGTATCTCCTGAATCCTATCTATCGCGGTAATGTTATGCAAATGGTTTAATATGAAGATAAAAGACTGTTGCAGCGTGTGGCGCTCTCCTGGTTCACAGCCTCGTGTTTCCAGGACGATAGCTCTAACAAGGAGGGCACTATTTGGGAGTCATTAAATGATGGCCTTCCTGACATGCACCCGCTCACCACCACCGCCACCCGCCCCGCGTTGGCCATTAAAGCGGCTCACACCCACACCAAGACACACACTACAGACGCCTTTTAGCGCCAGCTCCCAGTTTCTTACACATCACAGTGTCACAGAATAGAAAATTACACTCTCCTCCCACAGAGAAAATTGCTTTGGAATTGCTTGGTTATAAAGATGTGCTTTAAAGAGAGGGGGGTGCATGCAATAAAAAAGGACACACACAAACACAATTACTTAAGCACTCTAAGGACAATTCTTACAAGTTAATCAGAGGATTTACCAATTATTGATGTCAAAAGGATTTTGTTGCGTATCTGCTTGTGGCCTATGTTTATATACCGGGTGTGTTTGTCTTTGCATTCAAGGTATTTAGTATGCATCATTTTTCTCTGTTGTTGTGTATATGTGCTGAGTAATGGCAGAGCATATACTGCACACATGAACAGAAATCTCCAAATGAGTCGTTGCTTTCTACACAACCTCAAATGAAACAAGACATGGAAGTAGCCACAAACAGTCGAGCTGATGAAGGGAAAAAATAATGTAATGCACCATAGCAGAGACACAAGTGGTGGATTGAACACAACAAGGTGAAAGGTGTATCAGCATCAAGAGACAAGAGAGGCGTGACGGAGATGAAAGGGAGAAAATACAAAGTGGAAAATAGCAGAGAAGACAGAAAGAAGCAGAGAAAAGACAGAGGAAAGAGCAAAGACAAACCGGAGAGGACAAGGAAGGAGATGAGTGGATGAACACCAATGATGCACGATGAGACACGACTTAGTGGGCTCAGGAGAGCAAAATGACACCTATAGCAAAGGAGATTACATGAAGAGAGCTCTGTACTGGCCAACAAAGCCAAAACAGTACACAGTAACAACATGGTTGGTCCAAGTCAAGACTGTAATCTGTTTTTGGTGACATCTGTTGAACTATACAAAAAATATTATATCATAGAAATTGCTTCTCTTTTTTTGTAGTGAGTGAAAATTTAAAAACAGCTTTCAAAATTTGCACAAACTAGAAAAAAAAAAAGCCAGTGTTGTAACTGCGCACTTTTTGTTATACTGTGGACTGTGTGTTAGCTAGCTAGTGAGATGGCCACAACTAGCATTAGCTACATTTAAACAAAATGTTATTGTTAATTATTATTCCAAACATTGTCTGTCATTGAAAAACACCCTTGAAGAAGCAGCGTCTTGGTTTTTCAGTTAGTTATTTCACACAACTAAACGAGGCGGTATTTAAACCCAATGACAATACAAGATGAAAACTTAATGTTAGCTAAACTCCTCCTGAAGCTAACTAGCTTATTAGCAGTGTAACAACAATCATTACATTTTCAATATAACATCATCAGCAGAAGCGGATTTGGTGTGTTTAAGATTAGCTACTTCATTATCACATAAATGCATTAAATTGTACATTTATTAAATTGAATCCAGTAACCAGTTTGTCTTTTGGTAGATAGGCCACTGCATTTCCACTACGGCCCAATATAAACATCACTCAAAAGCAAATGCATCTGCATTTTTTATGTGTTTTCTAGGTTCTATAACAATGATTTTTTGCAAAATAATCAGCCTAAAAAGACATGAAACAGTGTCACATATACTGTAGGCTATAGTTTTCCAGCCAGCCTAATAACTTGAAAAACATTTTTTCTCTACTTCACTATAGGCTACTGCTCTCTGCCTTTGTTGGATGGTGTAGGTCATTCACTTTCCTGGCTAAGTGCTAACATAACATAATCTATTTTGAAAGATGAAGCTTCCACTATCTGTAAAAAGAAGATTGTTGTAAAATTGTTTATAAAAGTCAGTAATGCAGCTGTATTTATTGTACATAAATGATAGGAGGACCGGCTGGAAATTGTGATTTTAAGCAATAGCAACTGCAATAACATGATAGGCTATTCAAACCATGCCAGCACCCAAAAACCAAGCAATTTCAGCTGTCAGTTAAAAAAGGCACTTGTGAATATGTATGCGTGGTTCTATATCTTTGTATTCATCTCTGCAACCTGTTACCCTCCAGAGATGAGCTTTGTAGTGGCATGCTGTAGTTAACATAAAATGCCCTGTGAGCAGGTAATGAGGCATACTGAGCCACAATTGTCTGCCTATAGGATATTCTGTCACACTGTCTCTGGACCCAACCCAGCAACACATCAGACAACTCATCACAAATAGAATTAGCTCCCTGGATAGAACCAAAATGACAGTGGCTGGATGTTTGGCTGGAAGCGTAATGGCATTGGGTAGCTGGTGGTGTTTTCCTTGTAGTTCCCCAAAGGGCAGGAGTCTGTATCAGTTCAGACACTTAATGTGGTGCCAGTTACACTGTTCACCCTTCCCTCTGAAGCGTGTGGACAGGTAGTTAGGATGCCTCCTCTAAATCTGTAGTATAGCTAGGTAGTTTTGAGGGGTAGTCCAAGATGTGAAGAGGGAAACTTGAGGTGAATGGGCTTCGGACAAGGAATGAGTGTGTTCAACATGAGAGAACGAGGAGAGTGGGTTTATATCTGTGTGGTTTTCTCTTCCAAGTGTGTGTTTGACTGGTGCAGGAGTGGGGCTGATGTTATATCAATCTGAGAATGATTGTGTGTGAATTTGGTGTGTATGTGCACAGCTCTGTCCTTGTGTATGCATGTGTATATGCGCGTCTGTCCCCACTACCATCATTAGGTCGTAGGCAGTCCCAGTGTTGGGGGTGTAGCTCGGCTGCTCCTGCTCCTCTCAGGCCAATTTAGGGGGAGAAAAGCACTTTGATCCTGGCCTGCAAGTCTGAGGGTCCCCAGCGGGAGGCAGCGCAGCCCTGCAATCTATATTGGATTTATTCCTTTCCCATCTACAGGCCCCACACATCCCACAGAGAGGAAGTCTCAACCGCACTCTCTCTGTCCCCTAAGACAATATGTTATGGTACACACATGAGTACACATAATCGTGTAAACACACACATGCAGACACACTCAGAGGCACACACACCTAGTCTATCTTCAAGGCACACTCCCCCACAGCAAGGAAGTTATACAGGCACACTTTCTGTCCCTGTGGGAGTTGCACTGAGGTCAAGATATACTGAGATTTGTGAGCGAGAGACAGACAGAGAGACAGGCAGAACTCATCCAAGCTGTTGGTAGAGTGAGTTATTTGGCTGACCATTGTTTCTCTCCTGGAAAATATTGTTCAGATTTACAAAGGCCAAGGTGTAAAATGCATTTTTTATCACATTAAAGCAAGAAAAAAAGAATTTACATAAAACTCAGACAAGGTCAGGGAGAAACGAGGTTCTTAATTTAGTCTAATCAACTGTCATTTGCATCGCGCCATTTGCGCAAGGTATTGCCACTAACTGAATAAATGGACTTCTTCAGACTCAAGGGGGGGCACTCCGGTTTTGATAAGCTGGCAACATAACTGATTTGCATATATTACTTTGATTATCTCATTACTAGGATGATTCTTGCGGAATTTTTGACACTCGCGCAATCGAATTAAAATTAAGGCACGCAATCAATAAAAGGGCAACGCGGCTGTGAAAACACACGGCACCCCAGGTTTGTATGGTCAACTTGTGATGATGATGCTGGTGATGATGGTTATGGTGATGATGCAGCAGATGATGGCGATGGCCATGATGATGATGATGATGATGATGATGATGATGATGATCTCTTCAGCTCAGGAGCTCCTGGACTCCGCGGTAGGTTTACGAGAGTCTCGGGCTCTTGATTCCTGTGATCAAAGCAGTAATCAGTGGAGACAATGGGGGCTGTGAAATTGCCGCTTTCGTACGGGTGACCTATGCACCTGCCATGAATCCAAGAGTGGCCCCTCAGGCGGCTCATGTTCCCCCAATCGATAATAGCGCTCACATCTTTCGTCCGACTCAACCCATCTGTGGAATGATGAAATCATGCGTAAAGACGCGAACGCCTCGGATAATTCTGCAATGCAGCAGCCACAATAACCTGGTACATTATCGGGGACGGGTACAGGCATGGGGGCCATCCATTCAGCTGAGCTGCAAGGTGTGATCAAGGATCATTTGTCAGCAAAACTTTGAAACCCGGACTGATGAGTGACCGTACATATTAAATTTGGGCCTGGCGTTCGGCTTGATTTCATTTTCAATGTGCCTTGAGGAAAAAAAACCTACATTTCTTCCAAATTATGCATCATTTTCTTTGTGTTCTAATCGCAAAATCTTTAGTACTACATTATGACAAGTGGTTCATTTGTGGCCATTCACAATTTGCTTGAGGGAAGAAGATCTGGAGACTCCTTCTCTCCTCTTCTAATAGACTCTCACTCGTCTGCACACTAACCGGAGCCAAGGCACACGTCCACACGTTTTAAATTCATGATGTAAATAATTATAGGCCTGGAAATTGATTTCCTTACGACCTTCTCCAGCAAACGAGGCCTCCGAAACCCCCCGCCCCCCCCAAAGAAAGCTACTTCTGTTGAAGCATTAAGTCATTAATTATTTTCCTTACATAAGGACAAATTATCGAGTCAGTTGAACGAAATTAGAACCCTTTGTTTCTGATCAGACCGCATTACCGCTGGAAATTACGGATGATGGCTGCGTGTGCGCTCGCCTTTGTTGTCCCGATCAGCGCCTGTCGCTCTGAACCCGCGCTAACAAAGTCATTAAATTGACTCCCTCTCGCTCTCATTATGCGGGCTGTTAATAACCGCTAATTAACTTTGCTTACGCGCGCCTTAAAAGCCTCCCTCCCCTCTCCCAACACACACACACTCTCTCTCTCTCTCTCTCCTTCTCTCTCCCTCCTTTCCTTCTCTTCCTGCTCGGCCTCTCAAGCGGAGAGCAAGTGTCCAATTATGGCAGAGCGTGAGGATGGATGCAGGATGGAGGATGGAGGACGGAGGATGGAGGACGGAGGATGAGTCGTCATCACCGAGGCCAAAAAAGCCAGTGGGTGCACTTCAGGGACCAGTGTTTGCACATGTTGCATGGGGACAAACTTGTGGAATAACATGGTG